>NC_052315.1:55520956-55829577 GCF_016432855.1 Salvelinus namaycush
TTGCCACAGCTCGCATTGATGTACCATCCTGGATGAGCTGCACTACCTGAGCCACTTGTGTGGGTTGTAGACTCCGTCTCATGCTACCACTAGAGTGAGAGCACCGCCAGCATTCAAAAGTGACCAAAACATCAGCCAGGAAGCATAGGAACTGAGAAGTGGTCTGTGGTCACCACCTGCAGAATCACTCCTTTATTGGGGGTGTCTTGCTAATTGCCTATAATTTCCACCTTTTGTCTATTCCATTTGCACAACAGCATGTGAAATTTATTGTCAATCAGTGTTGCTTCCTAAGTGGACAGTTTGATTTCACAGAAGTGTGATTGACTTGGAGTTACATTGTGTTGTTTAAGTGTTCCCTTTATTCTTTTGAGCAGTGTATATCAATACCCCCACTCCAGATCCAGATCTGAATGGCAGGAGTGTGCATAAGCTTTTGTTCCAGCCCATACCTGACTACAAATCATAGCCTATCGCAGTGATTTGGTACGTTGATTATTTAAGTCAGGTGTTAGAGCTGGGCTGGGACAAAACCCGACACACACTCCTGCTCTTCATCACTTCCTGCAATGGCTGAAACAGACCATAGCAGGAGAATAGTGTTCCAGGTTGAAACAGCTTACCTAGTTATGAAGACTCAGGCGCACCCATTGGTCCTGGAATTGAGGAGGTGCAAATAAGGTTTGCAATTTGGCATCAACAATATGACAGTAAATCTACCTCAAAAACAAACGTGTGAATTCCAATTAATTTAAAACCCACCATAGCAGGTAGTACTAGATAAGGTTACATAACCTTGCCTACTAGCTATACTAATGATCTGCTGTCCAGAGGGTAACAGCAAACATATCAATGTTTTCCTGCATTAAAACAAGCACACTGTTGACCCAAGAGAGGATGCTAATCAGTCAATCTCTGAAACCTCTCAAAAAGCCAGACTAAAATTATACAGCTAGCTAGAGAAGCTACAAGTCAAATAGTACTTGAAGTAGGCTACCCAACCTTCACCCACAGACACAAACATACACTATAAATGACGCCTAGCCCTAGCTTCACCATCTAAGTTAGCTAGCTAGTTAACTAGCAAGGTAGACTGTTGGTTTATAAAAGCCAAAGAAACCTAAACTTGTATTTTATTGATTTATTTTGCATTTAAATGGCTAGACAAATAGACGGCTAATGTAGCCATCTTGCCAGGCTAAATTGGTTAACTAGCTAAACATGAGTTGGTTCGGCAGTCTTTGCCTCGATTCGGCAGTCTCATCCAGATCATCATGGCCCTAGTGAGACAGGCATTTGTAGTTCTGTATGATTGCCACATTAACAGCTTGTTAGTGTTTCATTTTTGGCGGGTAAATACAGGCGAATACCTTGTCTGAGAGAGATTTACACAGATATCAAAACATCACGCCAGGGTAAGCCTACATGAAACACAGCACTTATTTGAAGTGTTTCTAAAATCCTCAATGGATAAAATGAATGGTGGAAAAACGATTGGAACCATTTCCGTGTTTGACCGCTAGGTTTTATGGGTATTAGAACTCTGTGGTAGACTATAGGGAATTGCACAGTAGCCTGCAATTCCTCAGCAGCAGGAGCATGTGAGAGAATGGTGCTGAAGAGCGAAATCGGCTTTCAATCTATTTTTCGGGCCAGAAGCTGGCAATTACCGGGCTAATGCAAACCCTAGTGAGTGAATGAGAGAGAGCGAGAGAGAGAGAGAGAGAAAGAGAGTCACTGTCCTGTGCCTGTGTGTATGTGTGTCTCACTGAGCTGAGAGCAGAAAGGTGGAGGCAGTGATCTCATTTGAGAAAGAGTGTGTTGTGTCACTGTGTGTGTGTGTGTGTGTGTGTGTGTGTGTGTGTGTGTGTGTGTGTGTGTGTGTGTGTGTGTGTGTGTGTGTGTGTGTGTGTGTGCGCGCGCGTCTGGTCTGTGTGTGAGTGTGTGACTCTGTGTGTGTCACTGTGTCTGTGTGTGTGTTCTTTGTGTGTGTGCCTGGCTGCTGTCCCATAAGCAGGGCTGTTTCCAAGCTCCAGCTGCTGCCCTCAGATGACTCTCTGTCTCTCTTTAGGACTTTTCTAAAATGACAGTGACAGTGAGTGAGTGACAGATTTATTTAGGATCATCTTTGGACTAAATACTATGCTCCATGCTATAGGGTGTGGCATGTGGGTTGTTGTCGTTTACACTTGCTAAGGCATCAACCAATGGGGATTCAAATAAAAAAGTATTTTCCTTGAATTAAGTGTAATTTGTTGATTTTGAAGAGGTAACTCAGCTGAATGTGAGCACTGAGAAGTGGTGAAATGACAACGACCACTTGAATAGATCCTGACAGCTGACTGTTGTACATTTAACCTGTTCCCAGATCAGGTTGTGCGGTGTAGCCATGCCATGCTAACATGCTACTACTGTACATTGGGGTCTGCAGCACACACACTGTGTGGTCAATTGTATCTGGTAGAGGGCATCAAAGCAGCATTATCTTTGTGAATTAAGTACTATTAGCTACAGATGTTTGCTGCAGCTCATGTTTTAAGTCCTACAGACGAGTATTTTGAGACTCAGGCAGTGTGGTAGGGATGTACCTGTGTTAGTCGACCACGTGGTGGCAGTGTTGGATAAATGTATTGCAATCACTAATTCTCTCCATCTGCCTTTCACTTTTCCCTACCCTGGCCTGTTGTGCTGCCCTTCTCTGACCATTCAGGTAAGTTACAATACATTTTTCCAGCTTGAGTGTTTGTACTATCCAACACATCTGGGGCCGGTTTCCGAAGCTTTTGAAGCTTGGTCCTGGACTAAAAAGCATGCTGATTTTGTGTCCAGGAAACGGGCCATTGATGTAAATGTACATGATTATTTTATTTTGGATTGACAGCTAAGCTTACCCTTCTAATGGTTGGGACTGGGAGCCTCTGTTATCTCTATCGATCACTTGTGCTGGGTGAATGACGGTCCTATTTATCAGCTGTCATCCCCCTCCAACTGTGTTAACAGTGCTGCCCTACTCTGTTATTGCTATTGATCTACGCAACGTCTATTTACGTCTGCGGTTTATACTGTTATAATACTGGAGGCTGAAGCTGACAGAAACAGCTGTAAAAGGGGGGCTTATTGGGATGTAGTGTGTTTTGAAGAGGCTGTCAACTGTAAAACTATGGTTGTCATAGTACTCTCTAGGATGCTAAATCACTATTGCCCGACAGAAGAAACTAGCAAAAGTAGAATGCTCTACACACTATAGCAGTTTAATGCATTACTAAAAAGAGCTGTTATTTATCCAAACCAATCAACAATTGTGTATTTGCTTTATACTTGACAGAGCAGAGAAAGCTTGTAGCACAACACCCCCAGTAGTGGCTATGACAGGGGAGACTGTCTTTCTAGCTCCTCTGTTTTTCATTGTGATTAGATGGAGAAAACAACATAAGTCAACTGTTTCAACATGTCATTGTGACAGATGCCTCAATAGGCTACCAAATGCAAAACCAGCAGCGTGTGCATGCGCAAGTCTGTGTGTGTCCTATGTGCCACAGGGATACAGCAAAAAGTAGGATGCTAGGACCCTGCAAAATAGGATGATGTTGAGAGTGAAATATGAGACCTGACAGGAGTAAACTCACATGAACAATGACTTCACATCAAACTCAATCTAGCCAGACAGTCTACCTTTCAGGCTGAGATGTCTGTTCTGCTCTAGAAAGCAAGCTGGCCTCGTTTTCCCAGTTCTCTCTTTCTCCCTCACTACCTTGATCTCTGTCTGTCTGTCTCGCTCTATGTCTCTATCTCTCTCCCTCCCCTCTCTCTTGTTGTAGAGTTAGGCTACATACATTGATTGGCATCATTTACATGTCGATTCAGAGGATATTATACTATCAACATTGATGTGGATGTGGGACACTGTGGTGGACTTCTAGTTAGTGTTTTAATAGTCTATGTAGTGATATTATACTAATCATATCTTCCTTCATTAAATGAGGCTGATGCTAACTAACCGTTACTGCAGAGTATCTTGGGAAAATAAAATCAGGGCAGTTTGGGTTTTAGTTGCGCTTGGTTGTTGCAACTGAATGGAATGTCTTCCTTCAGAACATTCTGAAATGCTGATTGGTATGTTCTGGAATGAAGGAAGTTTGTGCATGTGCTGAGGACTATCTAGCCAGATCTAGGCTGATGTCTGAGCATGCACTTCCCCTTAGTTGCAGTCTGCTTCTTCAATGCTGCTATGCTGCTACTGAGAAGGACCATACAGAGCCATCGCCTGAGGATCCACAACACACTACATTATTCATGATCAACACATTTTGCTCATGTAGTGCCCAAAAGATCCTGGTTTGCAAACAATGAAACGAAACAAATGAAGAGCCTAATTGAGCGTGTCAGATGCAATGTATCATATAATGAGGAGAACAATTGTACACCTGTACATTCACATGCGAAGGGCGCATTACTGCTCTCTCTCTCCCTCTGTCACACGCATCCATACACTCTTGATGACCCAGTTACTGCCCTGCCCATCATTACTTCCGATCAGTCAGCACTCTGTCTGAGCATGACCATGATAGGCAGTGCTCCCCTGTCTCTCTATCAGGCCAGGCCAATGGCCTGCATTGGTTAACTCGGTCTGCCCTAGGGGCCTGGAGGAAGTAGAGCAGCCTATCCTGCAGCAGCCGGATAGGCTGCTGAGTCCCTGCTCTGCTCTGCTTCTTCTCATGATAGTGTCAGAGTAAGATCTTCTACATCTAAATCTGGCTCTGGTACTCACTGGTGTGCAGGGTTGGGCCGATGTACAGTGAATGCTGTATTGGGTATTGGTGATGTTTTAACTGTTCAGTACGGGCCCTCGTTCGGTTTGCACTGTGAACCCAAATGAGTACATAAAAATTATAAATACAAAATGTAAACACTAGGCCTATATGCTATGCTTACGCTGTGTTGTATACCTCTTGAGTAAATCCAGGGGCGAAAATCTGATATCAACTTTGGAGGGGACAATAACATGAAATTTTCTCAAGAGCAATTCCTGAGGGGGACAGCAAAAGTAGTGCTGTAACACATAGCCTACGTTGTAATATGTTAAATGTATATTGAGGGACCATAATCACTACTACTGGATAATTGATAGGTACAGTAGTTAACTGAAGGGTTGTCCCAACTTGTTCAAATGTTTAAATCATTATAATACTACTACTAATAATAGTTATAGCAGTGTTCCTTATCAGTCCAGTATGTATTCAGGTATTTGTACTTACTACCAGCAATACCAAGAAAGGCCAGTAGGTGGCAATGGTACTGTACACTGTATGGGTGCAGTTTTCGTAAATACAATGAACATGGTGTCCCTCTTGAGACTGTCCAGCCTGTATTTATGTACATTACAGACAACTATGCCATTCAGTCTCTCTTGGCCCATGCTAGCCCGTAGCCAAGTCTTTAACCTGCGGAGTGCACTGAAACTCCTCTCAGCCTCACATGAAGACACTGGCATCACAAACAAAATTCTGATCAGTACCTCAACTTGGTCAAACAACCCCCGCACCTCCACTGGAAGCCTCCTGAGGACCTCTGCTGCCTCTCCACTGCTGCTACAGGGGTATTTGTTGTGAAAGAGAGGGATCTGCACTGAAAGAGAATCTATGTTCAGCTCTGGGTACTGATCTAGAGACTCATCCAACTCCCCCGTGAGAAGCGCTCTTTCCAACTTTTGCAGGACGTTTACACTGTCCTGGTCAAAACGGTAGCCAAACTGAACCTCCACACCATCCAACACTTAAAAAAATTCTGCCCTGTAGTGATCCACTGCTTTGCCAGCAAATCGTCTTAAGTGCGTCTCAATGGATTCAATGGATTCAATAGAGTCAATCAATGTTGTTGCTTTCTCATACAGTGCAAGGTAGCTTTCGGAATTTCTCGTGCCCCTAAGAGATGACCGCACACACTCGACTGCAGCCTGCATACCAGAGACAATCTGAGTTTTCTTCTGCAGTGAAATGTTTAGACATTCAAGCTCTCCAAGAACAGCAGAGGCAAGTGTGAGGCCCAACACAGTCTTGCCTTTGCCGAAGTGCTCAAATAAGCCACTGGCAGTTGAAGATGTCTTGGATGCAGTTTTTGCCATCTCCTCTAGGCTGCTTAGTACCCGCTCATACTGCCCTAGCACAGCTCTAATAGCAGTATTTCTGCACAGTCCACCTTGTTGGACATAGGGGTTTCAGGGTGGTCAGATTTGTATCTTTGGACGTAGCAATTGATTCAAACATGCTCTTAAACTTTCCTGACTGGCCATAGAGGACACCTAACTGATGGACCCAAGAAAGGGAATCCCGGATCAGTGGGAGGCTGAGCAGCCAGCCTGTGTAATCAGATTTACATCGTGTGCTCAACAATGCACATAGAGGGCTAATGGCTGCTGCCTCTTCACAATTGCCTGTGCACCTGTGTATTTTCCTGCCATGTTTGAGGCACCATCGTAACTCTGCCCACGTAAGCCAGACATGGGCAAATTGAGCCTCAACAACACATCAGTTGCCACTTTCGCAATGCCCTCGCCTGTTGTCTCCGACACCCTGTATAGCCCAATAAACTCCTCGTGAGGGACAAGGTCATGGTCAACGTAACGCAGACAGACACTCTCCTGTTCAGCACCAGAGACATCTTGAGTACCATCAACAATTACTGAAAATTGTACAATCAGAAGAGACCTAATCTCAGCTGCAATGTATTGGCCATGATGTTCAGAATTTAATTCTGTGCTTTGGGGCCTGTGTACATTGTGGTACGCTCTGTTAACCACTTCAGCAAAATGGGATCATCCTCTTCTGCCCTAAGTTTCAAAAGCTGGTATAAATTCCCACTGTCATCCGTGTGGCCTCTAAAGGCTTGTCCCTGTCTTACTACATGCCGCACCGCACTAACAATTTTCATCAAGCAATGCCTTGCGTCCTCCTGCTGTTTACCCCACGCGCTGGATAACTGGACACTGATTGGATTTAGCTGGTGTGCTGTCACAGTTACAAAGTGGCGGTGGGTTTGGTAGTTTTGATGTGCTGTGAATTTTTCAATGGCTTTTCTCCAGTTCCTAAATCCTGCACTAATGAAGGCAGCATCTGCTCTTTGGCCAAAAGATGGCTGGCTTGAAAACCCTTGGCTACAGTGAAAACACAACATTCCTTTTATTGATGGATTATAATGTAGCCAGGGGAAATCGCGAAACCATCTCTCTTGAAACGTCAACACTCTGTTGGCAAGAGTTTGCGGTTCTATAAATTGTGGGTGTGGCTGATATGGTTTTGTGCCATCACTGAGGTAACTGGACAATGCTGTGCCACTGTCTCCTATACTGGTGCTGCTGGCAACAAGGTTGACACCTGGTCCTGCCGTGGCTGTGACACTGTCCTCTGAAGTCTCTCTCCTTGGCTCTTTCCCTTTCACCACCCTCACTGACTCAGTCTGTCTCCTAGAAAAGAAATAAGGTGTTTGCCGTACTCCTAACTACCGGTACACAAAACTACACAATTAATCACAACAGCAATACCATTGCCTGAAACAAATCTTAGTTCAGTCACCAGTTTAAGTTGAGAGTGGGGGTATCCATGGCATTTTCCAATGATGTCCCTATCATAATTTTGCCAAACAAAGACTCAACAAACTTACCTGAGACTCCCTGTCTCTGCCAGTCTGTCCCTGCATATCTGTCCCCAACTCTGCTGTCTGTGTGCCATCTGTTGCCTGCTCTGCCTAATGACATCATTGTGAAACATTTCCATTAGCATTTCACTTCTTTCTTATGAACATTTTATCAACTAGTCTTTGAGATATTAGGCTACTAGGGTTCTTACATTGCGTTTTGGTGTACTGAAAAATACTCTGATGTCTGTCTTTTTTTCCTGCCATTTTTCTACCTGGCTGGTTGGCTGGCTAGCTAGTTGGCTGGCTGGCAACACACACACACAAGTGTGTAGGTTATTTACAGTAGGAGATGGGCTTCTATCATCTTATCTTCTATCCTTCTATATGGGCTTCGATCTAAAAGGTAGGTAGCAAATGTGAAACGGATTGCAGTGACAAGAGTTGACAGCTGTATGAGTTCACCATTTACACAACATATACTGCAGCCTTTTGTAATTGTAATAGTTTGTTTCATATTGGCTGGCTTCCAACAATAGCTGAATTTGCAAAGCTAGCGAGCACCAATTCCCTTTCTGTGGTGTTTGCTATAATCTTTGCTACCTGGTTAAATAAAGTTGAAATAAAATGTTATTTAAAAAGTTCCCTAGAGACAACTTAGCTTTTGCAACGAGACCATTAAATATATTTAAGACAATGGTAGAAGAGAGTGTAGTTCTGTTCAGTTTGGACTTCAGTTTATCGCTAACCTTATCACAGGGACTTTGAAGCACTACAGCTGCATGCTGATCTTGGAATAAACTGACGATAGCAAAGATTCCATCTTTGACGACGCCACATAAATGGAATAGGTATTAGCTAGCTTGATAGTTAATGTTTGCTTTAGTTCGCGCGCTAGCTCTGCAAATGCAGCTGTGTGTGTGTGAACCCTGCCAACATAAAAAAAAAACATTGCTATGGCGCGATTGCCTGGATTAACCTCACGTCAGTTACGTGCGTTGTGTGCCTTTCAGACAGTAGATACGAACCCTCTGTTACCTTGCCAGCTAAGGAACTGGCAGTGGATCAAACCATTGTGAGGCAACGGGCGGGGTTTCGCAATCTTTTAAAACTTAAAAACACGCTATTAAGTGTCTATAATCAGCACAATTGCTTTCATTGCGTATTATTAATATTATTGAAATGACATAGTTATGTTTACAGTGATATATTGGAGGGGACTAATCCAATTTTTTCCCAGGATGGGGGGGATCGTGCCCCCCCCCTGGGATTTCCGCCTATGAGTAAATCTGAAGTAGGGCTGGCCGATATATCGAATTCACTGGATTCATTTGAGTATACGTTTTAGCGCAAAATTCCAAATGCCTGTATCGCAAGTATGTAACGATATGCCCTGAGAGTCGAGAAGCAAGTTCAGGGAGTGAGTGTTTTAATAAATAAACATAACATAATACAAAAAATTAAACAATAACAATGCACAGACATGGAACTGAAACAGAAACAACGCCTGGGGAAGGAACCAAAGGGAGTGACATAAATAGGGAAGTGTAATCAGGGAGGTGAGTGCTGACGTGCAGGTGCGCGTAACGAGGGTGACAGGTGTGCGCCATCACGAGCAGCCTGGTGAACTAGAGGCCGGAGAGGGAGTACAAGTGACAAAGTATCACTTTTTTTTTAACGTATTTTTATTTATGAGTTTATTTCCACTTGTTCTCATGTTGTCTTTTTGGTCTCATCTCCATTCCATTATGTGCCGTGTGCTCCTTCCCATTTATTCACACACACCAAGCCCCTCCCCCTGCCAATCACAACAACAAAGATGAGAGATCTCTAACTCACTATTTGCATTTGAGGTTTGGTCCAACAGAATCAATCATATGGACATCGAAAGACATTGAGACATTATTGTACTGTAATAGGAGCAGTGAACCTTTCTAACCATACCCTTATTATGTCACAACTCCTTAAATTTTGTGCAGAGCAGACACTACTAAAACAGGACTTCTGAATATTTGATTCTGGAAAATGAATGCTCAGTTTGTCGCATTGCGGTACAAAAAACTGAATTGGCAACTCGTTCTCATTCTGAGAAATAAGGTAGGTCAAGTGATTTCAACATCTGAAATAAGTGGACAGATGAGCATGCTGTTCAAACAGTTGGAGACGGACAGAAGCTAGAAAATAGATCCAGTTAGCTAGCAAATAGATCCAGTTAGCTAGCAAATAGATCCAAGTTGGCTAAAATTTAAATATAAAGATTAGCTTGTGTTTGAGAGATTTGTTTATGAGACCTGCTAAAATAAGTTAATCATTATTAGTGAATGTGCACTATGCATACATGGTTCTGGTTGAATTTATAACAAAAAGGGCCTTTAGATGTACAACAAAGCTTAGTTAGAGAACATTATTTTAAAATCAAGATACGGTGTATTCGGAAACAATTAAGACCCCTTGAGAATTTACGCCCGAGCTCTTCTCCAGGTATGTCGACAGCGGCGTACAAACATCTGGGCCGAGAGTACACTGACCTCCTGCTCTTGTTCCTGGAAGAGTGGAGGTTGATACCCCAAAGCACTCAAAAGGACATGTTCCGGGCATACTCCACCCAGACCAGTTGTCGGCTCCAGGTAGTGGGGTTGGTTGAGACCAGGTATCTCAGAGGGGTTTCTAGGTCTTGGATGGCTCGCTCCAACTGGCCGTTGGATTGGGGATGAAATCTGGAGGACAGGCTGGCCGACGACCCAGTAAGGGTGCAGAACGCCTTCTAGAACTGAGATGAGAACTGAGGACCCCGGTCAGAGACCATGTCCACCAGGAGTCCATGGATGCGGAAGACGTGCTGCACCATAAGCTGGGCCATCTCCTTGGCAGAGGGTAGTTTTGGGAGAGGGATGAAATGGGCGGCCTTGGAGAACCGGTTGACTACCGTCAGAATGACAGTGTTGCCATCAGATGGAGGGAGCCCAGTGACAAAGTCCAGAGAGATAGGGGACCAGGGACAGGTAGTGGCTGAAGAAGGCCAGAAAGAGCTTGCCGTGGAGTCATGTTCTGAGCACACCCTGTGCACACGGTGACGAAGGCAGAGACGTCAGGAACCATTGTGGGCCACCAGAAATGTTGTCGGGTGAAGGCTAGGGTACGACAGGAACCTGGATGACAGGTCAGCCTTGAGGAATGAGCCCATTCCAGGACCCAGGACCGGACTGAGTTAGGAACAAATAACCGGTTAGCCAGGCCCCTTTCAGGTTAAGGCTGGGAACGTTGGGCCTTGCGAACCAAGGGTTCAATACCCCAATCCATTGAAGCAGCAAGGCATGAGGTAGGGAGAATGGTTTTGGAGACCGAGGGTGTGGCAGAGGAACTGTATATGCGGGAGAGGGCATCCGGCTTCACATTTTTGGATCCTGTGCTGTAGGAAATGGTGAACAATAAAGCCCACCGGGCCTGCCTGGAGTTAAAACCTCTTAAGGACAGGGGGTGCTGTTTTCACTTTTGGGGCAAATCGTATCCAATTTAAACGGCCTCGTACTCAATTCTTGCTCGTACAATATGCATATTATTATTAATATTGGATAGAAAACACTCTCTAGTTTCTAAAACCGTTCTAATTATTTCTCTAAGTGAAACAGAACTCTTTTTACAGCCCATTTCCTATCCGGAAGTGAGATTTCCAAAAGCGAGGTCTCTCTTCAAGAGCTTGTCTATGAAAGGGCATGTCACTTATGACTGTAGAAACACGTCATACACCTTCCCCTGGGTGTCATGCGGAAGTGAGAGCAGAAATGACTTGATTATCTCGTTCTGGGATTGAATACAACCTCTTGGAGTGAGAGGTCCGCCATTATTTTTTTTTGGAAGGCGCGAAGTTGGACCTGGAATCGCCTCCTGGAAAACCGTCGTTATAGGTGAATATGATCTCCGGCTTCGATTTTATTTGATACATGTCACAATATCATCCTAAAGTATGTTTTTTCAATATAGTTTAATTATATTATTGAAATTTATTCGGGACTTTAGACGTGATGCGTTGGAGGAATTTGTTCAAGAAGGAGAGGTTAGCGCCGCACGGCCAGTGTGCTTGCTAATTCAAGAGGGAAATAGTTCGTTCTGGATCCAAACAAAGACGGTTCTGAACAAAGGACCCCTTGTACAACATTCTGATGGAAGATCAACAAAGATAAGGACCCAATTTGGGATGCTATTTCATATATCTGTCGAACTGTGCTATCGCTACCGTTTGCCTTGAATCAATGCTGTTGTGTGATAGCTATTGTAGTAAGCTAATATAACGATATATTGTGTTTTCGCTGTAAAACACGTCAAAAATCGGAAATATTGGCTGTATTCACAAGATCTTTGTCTTTCATTTGCTATCCACCATATATTTCTCTGAAATGTTTTATGATGAGTAATTAGGTAGTTGACGTTGGTGTCTGTATTTACTCTGGCTACTCCCGTGCTATTTCTGACTGTAGCTATGATGGTAGCAGTAATGTAAAACTGATTTATAGCTCAAATATGCACATTTTTCGAACAAAACATAGATTTATTGTATAACATGTTATAAGACTGTCATCTGATTAAGTTGTTTCTTGGTTTCTTTGGTTTGTTCTAGGTTAGTTTGGTTGATTTTGATTTTGCTACCTGTGCTGTGAAAAATGTCTGTGCTTTTTTCTATTTGTTGGTGAGCTAACATAAATATATATTGTGTTTTCCCTGTAAAACATTTAAAAAATCGGACATGTTGGCTGGATTCACAAGATGTGTATCTTTCATTAGCTGTATTGGACTTGTTAATGTGTGAAAGTTAAATATTTCTAAAAAAAAAAAAATTTGAATTTCGCGCTCTGCCTTTTCAGTGGAATGTGGGAGGAGTTCCGCTAGCGGAACGGGGGGGGCGAGACAGGTTAAGGCGCTTGGCTGTACGGAGATATTCCACCTTTTTATGGTCGGTCCAGACCGCGAAGGGCTGTTCTGCTCCTTCCAGCCAATGCCTCCACTCCTCCAGCGCCAACTTGACAGCCAGGAATTCTGTTGCCAACGTCATAGTTCCTCTCTGCGGGACTGAGACGATGAGACAGGAAGGCACAAGGATGGAGCTTCTAGTCCTGTGTAGATCACTGGGACAGGATGGCTGCCACTCCAACATCAGAAGCATCAACCTCTACCACAAATTGACAAGATGGATCTGGATGGACGAGGATGGGTGCTGTGGTGAACCGAAGTTTCAGGTCCACAAAGGCTTTGTCAACCGCTGGAGACAATGTGAACGGTACTTTGGGAGAGGTGAGTGCCGAGTGGTGGGCCGCCAGAGTGCTGTAACCCCAAATGAAACGGAAAACGTTGCAACTGCACCCTGGCTGTAGGTTGAGGCCACTCCACCACGCTTTCACTTTTTCCTGATCCATTTGGACGTTCCATCAGCGATGACGTATCCCAGAAAGGAGATTGTTGAGTGGTGAAACTCACATTTCTCGGGCTTCACAAACAATTGGTTCTCCAGGAGTCGCTGAAGGACTTGTCTGACATGAAGAACGTGTTCTTGGGCAGACCGGGAAAAAAACAGAATGTCGTCAAGGTAAATGAACACAAAACGGTTTAGCATGTCCCGGAGCACATCGTTTACCAGAGCCTGAAAAACAGCAGGGGTGTTGGTGAGTCCAAACGGCATGACCTTATACTCATAATGTCCATTTGCTGTATTAAAGGCTGTCTTCCACTCATTTCCTTTGCGTATTTCAGCCACACCCATTGCCTACAGGTGTATACAATTGAACACACAGCCATGCAATCTCCATAGACAAACATTGGCAGTAGAATGGCAAGTACTGAAGAACTCAGTGACTTTCAACATGGCACGGTCATAGGATGCCACCTTTCCAGCAAGTCAGTTCGTACAATTTCTGCCCTGCTAGAGCTACCCCTTGTCAACTGTAAATGCTGATTGTGAAACGGAAATGTCTAGGGTCAACAATGGCTCAGCTACGAAGTGGTAGGCCACACAAGCTCACAGAATGAGACTACCGAATGTTGAAAGGCATAGCGCGTAAAAATCGTCTGTCCTCAGTTGTAACACTCACTACCGAGTTTTACAACCAAACTGCCTCTGGAAGCAATGTCAGCACAATAATTGTTCTTCGAGAGCTTCATAAAATGGGTTTCCATGGTAGAGCAGCTACACACAACCCTAAGATCACCATGTGCAATGCCAAGTGTTGGCTGGAATGGCTCGCCGCCATTGTATTCTGGAGCGTTGGAAACGCGTTTTCTGGAGTGATCATGCTTCACAATCTGGCAGTCACAATAGTCAAATCTGGGATTGGTGGATGCCAGGAGAAAGCTACCTGCCCCAATGCATAGTGCCAACTGTAAAGTTTGGTGGAGGATGAATAATGGTCTGGGGCAGTTTTTCTTTGTTCGAGCTAAGCCCCTTAGTTCCAGTGAAGGGAAATCAACGCAACAGAATGCAATGACATTCTAGACGATTCTGTACTTACAACTTTGAGGCAACAGTTTTGGGAAGGCTCTTTTATACATGAAGGGCACATTTCGGCATTTGCTGTATGATTATTGAGAAACTCCATATTGGAAATGTACGGTCCCTTACTAGACGTCCGCGAATGTTTGTAAAATTCGCCGACGGTGGCGGGCCGTGCACCGGGCGAGATCTTCCGGGAAGATATCGAACGAAGTCCCTCGGACATTCGGTTTCCGTTTTTCAAAATGTTCACATTTTTGTCATTTTTCCGCTGTCCCGGTAAATTCCAGCAGATGGCGCATGGAATCTTAATGCAAATGTACAAAACTTCACCAATCACGACATGGCCGTTTCTCCTAAATGGAAAAGTCTTCGAAGACGAAACTTGGTGAGCATAGGTTTGGCATAATGGGCAGTTAGCCCCGAACAAGATGACATTGAGGCCTCAACGCTTTTTGAGTTAAGGCCATTTTTCTGGGATTAAAGGTCAAAAACTAAAATAGAGCGCTAATTTGACCGCTTCACGTCAAAGTACATGAACCTATGGTGTCAGGAAAAAAGAACCAGCCATTTATCTATCGTAATCTAAGAGAAATTGTACAATGTACAATTGGTGATGCTCAAAGAAATGTGTTTTTTTTCTCCAAAAAAGTTACAGATCCAGTTGCGGCATGTTCAGACGAATCTGTTAAGGTGGGTTTCGGAACTCTACGTGATTTCTGTGATTTTCGGTGATTTTCGGAAATAACACTCAATCATTCAACCCTCTGTAAATAAGTCAGTTCTTAACGTAAATAGTTAAAACTCAAAATTGTGTAAGAACCTACCCCAAGGAGGATATGTGTTCACTTTCAGCTTCCTGTGCCAACCGGAAGTGCCTTAAAATGGTTTCATAGGGGCTGTTTCGAAGGGTTAAAAAGGTCAGATCTTTTCAAAACTTCATATGTGTGATTAGACAACCCTCATGAACTGTAAATCAGTCCTTTCTCCCAACAGATGTCAACATTTTTTAAATGGTTTTTAATGCCTTTAGGGGGGTGCAAGGGGTCCACGGTTGGGTAGGGAGCACCCCCCACCCGTGCCCATCCAATAGGGTGCCTCTGGTCATTTGGACGTAAAAAAAAATGGGTATAGACAAAGAAGAGCTCTCTAGTAGATTCCAAAACATTCAAGGGAGATTTTCTCAAAAGTGAGGTTACAAGTTTATCAACTTTCAAAGCAGAATTATTTTCCCATTGTTCCTCAACTGTAATGTATGACATACCATTTTCTAGCTCTGAGTCTCCACTTTTATCCAATGTAAAAAACACAATTTCAAATGTTGCTACTTTAGACCGAATCGGGCCGGTTTGTCATATATGGTTGAAATTTCATCATCAAAACAATGTATTTTCCACTGAAATTCCACGTCACAATACGTCAAAATTTAAACAATGTTGATTCAACCAGTTTGTGCAGAGTGGACGTCTTCTCTCTGAGTTATCGGTGATAACGGAACTCTGTATTCATGCTGCAGTGTTCTCTCCTCACCATCACTCAGAAGGAACAGATGACGCAGGGCAGGGCAGAACACACACACACACTAACACTGTCTGATTAAGCTACACTCTACTGCTGTTACTGTGATCACATCACGGAACCTGCTACTGCCCAGAGTAGAGAAGGCCGCTGTTGTTATTGCTGGGAAAAGTCAAGTACCGTACACTCACTCACTAACAGGTAATAACTAGGAGAGGGGGAGGAGGGAGGGAGGGTAAGGATGGTGGAGAGGGGCACATAGGGGAGTGAAGGAGGGAGAGACAGAGGGTGGGGGAGAAATGGAGGAAGAAAGAGGAAGACAGAGGGGGACATAGAAAAGGCAGCAGCCTAGTGTGAGTGGGCGGAAGAGAATCCTCGGAGAGTAGATAAACATGTGAACACTTAATGCTGGGTCCTCTCTCTCTCTCTGTGTGTGTGTGTGTATCAATTCCCGTCTATCCTGTTGACTGTGTGGGAAGTTAATGGGACCAGCTGCTTTTCCTCTGTATCTGCCAGCTAAGGATTGGTTGGAGCCTGCAATGGCAAACTGTATTACTGGTCCTCAAGTAAATAAATAGGAAAAACATCAACTATTTATTGAGGATTAACCAGCTGGCTGACTCAATTGAGGTTAGAGAACTGTTGATAGCTAAATGAGAGAATGTCAGCACAGTGGTATGAAAACCTCAACGGGATCGGTGTCCCCCCCCACAGGACGGTTGAGCTATCGTAGGCTAATGTGATTAGCATGAGGTTGTAAGTAAGAAGGCAGGACATAGACATATCTAATATGGGCAGAAAGCTTAAATTCTGGTTAATCTAACTACACAGTCCAATTTACAGTAGCTATTACAGTGAAAGAATAAGCTATTCTTGAACCCTTTGTAATTACCAAGCTATTGGTCATAAAACTGTAGACAATCTAGACACTGAGTGGACCTGAGTCATGTTGTGGGGGACGATTGTGTGTGTGTGTTATGGGGGTAAGATGGCACAGGGAGAGTGTGACATTGGTGTGGTAAACCTCTCCAACCCCCCATCCCATTAACCTTATATTGCAGTAGGCTTAATCAGGGTGATTATTTGTAGTCTTAAACAAATCTACTTTGAAACAATGTACCATGTACCATTTACCATGTACCATTTACCATGTAAATGTATTACATTTTGCGTTTGCATCACAGAAGACTGAAATATAACAAAACTATTTGACATAGAAACACAGAATTTTAATCAGTTAAAAAAATATATATATTTATTAATGATTAAATTATTACAAATATTTATGACATGAGAGGCTACCCATGGGGCCGAAGAAGGTGCTTTTGGTCAAAGGGTTTTAAAAAGCATTCTTGAAGCAGCATTTAGTTTCTCTCACTCCTGAAGCTGTTTGATGTTGTTCTGGTGCACCACTACTCATTTCCAAACTCCCTTCCCTCATTCCCTTCCCTGTTGTCCAGCCCCTCGACCCCCCACACCCAACATTGAATTGTAAGTATTGTGTGAGTTTACTTTAGAGGGTTCATATCACACAAAATGTGAGTGGTTTAGCTGGGAACAGTATGATCAAGCAAGACAACCATTATCATGAGAGGCTAGTGACTAGTGCTTAGGGACAACTTCACCAGCTAGGAAGTAAAGCAAACAGGTGCAAGCGAGTGAGAAGTGGGACAGAAGATTCTTTGCAGAATCTAAAAGGGGAAACCCTATTTCTGAACCTTGACTCTCATACAGTAGGCCTACTGAGTGATCAGTCATTCATGAGATGCATTGCACAAAGTCAGATACAGAAAACAGAGGAAACATTGTTCTGTTGGATGCATAACATCCATATACAGTGCACTTTTTCCACATTTTCTTACTATACAGTCTTATTCTAAAATTGAATAAATAAAATGTTCATCGTCAATCTACACATAATACCCCATAATGACAAAGTCGCTGCCAAAGGTGCTTCAACAAAGTATTTAGTAAAGGGTCTGAATAGTTAAGTGAAGGGTCTGAATAGTTATGTAAATGTGATATTTCAGTTTAAATTTGCACTCATTTATAGAAACCTGTTTTTGCTCACTCATTACGCGGTGTGTGTAGATTGATGAGGGAAACAAACAATTTAATCCATTTTAGAATAAGGCTGTAACGTATGCACAGTATTGAGTGACAGAGTGGATTCCAGTGGAAGACTCATTTCAAATTCTCTGGCTGAAGATGCAACAGCAATTACAGAACTTGGCTATCATTTTATATGGCATTTTATAGGGATGCCAGGAATGTTTTGATCTTTGTTGGAGGAAGTGAAATGTTTGTTTTTCTCTGTCTGTCTGTCTCTGCACGGTCTCAGTGATGTAGAATTGGGTGAACTCGCTGTGTTCTGCTAGTTCCATTAGAGAGACCACTCTACCCCCAACCCATCATATAACATTTCAACTATAGGCTTTACTACTTGTCTTTATACTGGGGTTTGCCTTTCAACTGAGCTTTATTGAAGTCTTCATAATGGGTTTTGCCAATTGACTTTCAATGTAATTTCCTTGTCACAATAGGCCTTCCTTTATGGCTTTCATTAGCACTTTGGGTGGCATTAGTTTTGTCAACTACAGTGTTGTACAGTACACTCCAGTGTTGAGTTGTTTTTCTGTGACATCAACATACTACTAGTCTGTATAATGAGGGTTGCCTTTCAATGCAATGTCCTTATTATAATAGGTCTTCAAATAGGATTTCAACATTGAGTGCTAAAATTCTTTGTCGACATCAGTGTTGTACAGTACACTCCAGTCGTATTGCTTTGCTGTGACAACAACACGACACTGCCTATGTGCAGATGGTTGAACAGCTTGCTGCGACTCAGACTTTCCCCTCTCCGACCCTTGTTCCTTGTGGGGGCGTATATACTTAAGCAATAAGGCCTGAGGAGGAGTGGTAAATGGCCAATACACCATGACTAAGGGCGCAGGGTGTGGCAGGTACAGTGGCAAGAAAAAGTATGTGAACCCTTTGTAATTACCTGGATTTCTGCATAAATTGGTGATAAAATTTGATCTGATCTTCATCTAAGTTACAACAATAGACAAACATAGTGTGCTTAAACTAATAACACACAAATTATTGTATTTCTATTGTCTATATTGAATACATCATTTAAACATTCACAGTGTATGTTGGAAAAGTTTGTGAACCCCTAGGCTAATGACTTCTCCAAAAGCTAATTGGAGTCAGGAGTCAGCTAACCTGGAGTCCAATCAATGAGACGAGATTGGAGATGTTGGTTAAAGCTGCCTTGCCCTATAAAAAACACTCACAAAATGTAAGTTTGCTATTCACAAAAAGCATTGCCTGTGAACCATGCCTCGAAAGAGATCGCAGACCTAAGATTTTCTATTTTTTTTATTTCACCTTTATTTAACCAGGTAAGCTAGTTGAGAACAAGTTCTCATTTACAACTGCGACCTGGCCAAGATAAAGCAAAGCAGTGTGACACAAACAACAACACAGAGTTACACATGGAATAAACAAGTGTACAGTCAATAACACAATAGAAAAAAAATAAAGTCTATATACAGTGTGTGCAAAAGGCGTGAGGAGGTAAGGCAATAAATAGGCCATAGTAGCAAAGTAATTACAATTTAGCAAATTAACACTGGAGTGATAGATGATAGATAGATGAGCAGATGATGATGTGCAAATATAAATACTGGTGTGCAAAAGAGCAGAAAGGTAAATAAAAACAATATGGGAATGAGGTAGGTAGATTGGGTGGGCTATTTACAGATGGGCTATGTACAGCTGCAGCGATCGGTTAGCTGCTCAGATAGCTGATGCTTAAAGTTAGTGAAGGAAATATAAGTCTCCAGCTTCAGCGATTTTTGCAATTCGTTCCAGTCATTGGCAGCAGAGAACTGGAAGGAAAGGCGGCCAAATTAGGTGTTGGCTTTGGGGATGGCCAGTGAGATATACAGTGGGGCAAAAAAGTATTTAGTCAGCCACCAATTGTGCAAGTTCTCCCACTTAAAAAGATGAGAGAGGCATGTAATTTTCATCATAGGTACACTTCAACTATGACAGACAAAATGAGAAAAAAAAATCCAGAAAATCACATTGTAGGATTTTTAATGAATTTATTTGCAATTATGGTGGAAAATAAGTATTTGGTCAATAACAAAAGTTTATCTCAATACTTTGTTATATACCCTTTGTTGGCAATGACAGAGGTCAAAGGTTTTCTGTAAGTCTTCACAAGGTTTTCACACACTGTTGCTGGTATTTTGGCCCATTCCTCCATGCAGATCTCTTCTAGAGCAGTGATGTTTTGGGGCTGTTGCTGGACAACACAGACTTTCAACTCCCTCCAAAGATTTTCTATGGGGTTGAGATCTGGAGACTGGCTAGGCCACTCCAGGACCTTGACCTTGAAACTACAGAAAACGTTTGGTTGAGGTTATTGCTGACAAAAGAGTGTCAACCAGTTATTAAATCCAAGGGTTCACATACTTTTCCCACCCTGCACTGTGAATGTTTACACGGTGTGTTCAATAAAGACATTACAATGTATAATTGTTTGTGTGTTATTAGTTTATTAATTAATCACCCTCCCGGATCCGGGATCATCCTCATCAGAAACGCTGACTAGCATAGCCTAGCCTAGCGCCACAGGGATATTCATATAATATAATTTCATGAAATCACAAGTCCAATACAGCAAATGAAAGATAAACATCTTGTGAATCCAGCCAACATGTCCGATTTTTAAAATGTTTTACAGCGAAAACACAATATATATTTATGTTAGCTCACCACAATAGCCAAACACACAACGCCATGTTTCCACCGCAAACATAGCTTCACAAAACCCACAAATAGAGATAAAATTAATCACTAACCTTTGAACAACTTCATCAGATGACAGTCTTATAACATCATGTTATACAATACATTTATGTTTTGTTCGAAAATGTGCATATTTATAGCTACAAATCCTGGTTTTACATTGGTGCCATGATCATAAATGGCACAAACAGCCAGAATAATTACAGAGAGCAACGTGAAATACATAAATACTCATCATAAAACATTTATGAAAAATACATGTTGTACAGCAAATGAAAGATAAACATCTTGTGAATCCAGCCAATATTTCCGATTTTTTTTAAGTGTTTTACAGCGAAAACACAATATATATTTATGTTAGCTTACCACAATAGCCAAACACACAACGCCATTTTTTCACCGCAAACATAGCTTTCACAAAACCCACAAATAGAGATAAAATTTATCACTAACCTTTGAACAACTTCATCAGATGACATTCTTATAACATCATGTTATACAATACATTTATGTTTTGTTCGAAAATGTGCATATTTATAGCTACAAATCTGGGTTTTACAACGCAGCCATCGTCACAAATAACACCAAATTGTCCGGAGAAATTTTACACAGCGACGTAATCTAACCAAAAAACTCATCATAAACTTTGCTGAAAAATACATGTTGTACAGCAAATGAAAGATACACTTGTTCTTAATGCAACCGCTGTGTTAGATTTAAAAAAATAACTTTAGTACAAGCACAGCATGCAATAATCTGAGACAGCGCCCAGCCATTCTCCTCCATGTTGGAGCCAACATATTCCACAAAAATACGAAATAACATCATAAATATTCTCTTACCTTTGATGATCTTCCATCAGAATGCAGTGCAAGGAGTCCTAGTTCCACAATAAATCATTGTTTTGTTTTAGAATGTCCATTTCTTCTGTCGAATTAGCAACTTTGGCTAGCATGGTAGAGCGCACATGTCCATGAACTCTTGGCGCATGGAACGAAAAATTCCAAAAGTCATAATAAACGTCGAATAAACTGGTCAAACTCAGTTGAAAATCCATCTTTATGGTGTTTTTCTCATATGTATCCAATAACGTCCAAGACGGAGCATTTCGTCGTGTCTACCTAACGCATTGCAGAAAAGAATATGGTGCTCTCTGGTGCGCAGCAAAATACTGCCAATATGGTGGACCTGTCACTCCAAAAGCTCTCATTCGGTCTCACATCAAGCTAGACACCCCATTCAACATTCTACTGCCTGTTGACATCTAGTGGAAGGCGTATGAAGTGCATACAGAACCATAAATATAAGGCAATTGAATAGGCAAGGCCTTACACAGACACCCATTTTCAGAATCTTCACTTCCTGTTTGGACGTTTGCTGCCAAATGAGTTCTGTTTTACTCACAGATATAATTCAAACCGTTTTAGAAACTTCAGAGTGTTTTCTATCCAATAGTAATAATAATATGCATATCGTATGATCTAGAACAGAGTACGAGGCCGTTTAATTTGGGCACGATTTTTTCCCAAAGTGAAAACAGCGCCCCCTATTAACAAGAGGTTTAAGCAGACTGTGTTTGTCTATTGTTGTGACCTAGATGAAAATCAGATCAAATTTTATTACCAATTTATGCAGAAATCCATGTGTTTCCAAAGGGTTCACATACTTTTACTTGCCACTGTAGATGAAAACATTTACCAGCCACTGTGGCAGGTAGAAGAAAAAATCTGCCAGCCACTCAGATTTCTTACCAGGAAAAACGGTGCACAATTGGCCCAGTGTCGTTCAGGTTAGAGTTTTTTCCACTGTAGGCAGTCATTGTAAATAAGAATTTGTTCTTAACTTACTTGCCTAGTTAAATAAAGGTTAAATAAAAATATCCTTGAGCTGTTTCTACAACTTGATTGGAGTCCACCTGTGGTAAATTCAATTGATTGGACATGAATTGGAAAGGCACACGCCTGTCTATATAAGGTCCCACAGTTGACAGTGCATGTCAGAGCAAAAACCAAGCCATGAGGTCGAAGGAATTGTCCGTAAAGCACCGAGACAGGATTGTGTCGAGGCACAGATCTGGTGAAGGGTACCAAAAAATATCAGCAGCATTGAAGGTCCAAGAACACAGTGGCCACCATCATGCTTAAATGGAAGAAGTTTGGTACCACCAAGTTTGGTACCGCCTGTCCAAACTGAGCAATTGGGGGAGAAGGGACTTGGTCAGAGGAGGTGACCAAGAACCCGATGGTCACTCTGACAGAGCTGATGGGAGATGGGAGAACCTCTCAGAAGGACAACCATCTCTGCAGCACTCCACCAATCAGGCCTTTTATGTTAGAGTGGCCAGACGGAAGCCACTCCTCAGTAAAAGGCACGACAGAGTTTGCCAAAAAAGCCCCTAAAGGACTCTCAGACCATTAGAAACAATATTCTCTGTTCTGATGAAACCAAGATTGAACTCTTTAGACTGAATGCCAAGCGTCACACCTGGAGGAAACTTGGCACCATCCCTACGGTGAAGCATAGTGGTGGAACCATCATCCTGTTGGGATGTTTTTCAGAGGCAGGGACTGGGAGACTAGTCAGGATCGAGGGACAGATGAACGGAGCAATGTACAGAGAGATCCTTAATGAAAACCTGCTCCAGACTGCTCAGGACCTCAGACTGGGGCAAAGGTTCACCTTCCAACTTGACAATGACTCTAAGCACACAGCCAAGACAATGCAGGAGTGGCTTCGGGACTAGTCTCTGAGTGGCCCCGCCAGAGCCCGGACTTGAACATGATCAAACATCTCTAGAGAGACCTGAAAATAGCTGTGCAGTGACGCTCCCCATCCAACCTGACAGAGCTTGAGAGGATCTGCAGAGAAGAATGGGAGAAACTGCCCAAATACATGTGTGCCAAGCTTGTAGCGTCATACCCAAGACGACTCAAGGCTGTATTCGCTGCCAAAGGTGCTATTAACAAAGTACTGATTAAAGGGTCTGAATACTTATGTAAATGTCATATTTCTGTTTATATTTTCAATAAATGTGAAACATTTCTACATCTGTTTTTGCTATGTCATTCTGGGGTATTGTGTGTAGTTTGATGAGGGGGAAAAACTATTTACTCCATTTTAGAATAAGGCTGTAACGTAACAAAATGTGGAAAAAGTCAAGGGGTCTGAATATTTTCCGAATTAGCGATTTGCTCAATGCAATGTAATTGTTGTGACCTGAATCTTTTAACGAATGCACTGTATGTTCAAATAAATAATTTTGATACAATAGTAAAACGGATAAACAGTTCTATAACTGAACATCAACAATGTGCCTGCCCTGTCACAAAATGCTGAATGATTTTGCTTATTTATTATTCTAGTTCAGGGCTGTAACGCTGAATTCTTTTTTTTAAGGAGTACATAAGTTGATATTTTGGAGTACACAACTAAATAGAGGAGCACAGTGAAATTATTTAAGTGTTTTAATGTTCTGGATACTGTCACGACATCCGCCGAAGTCGGTCCCTCTCCTTGTTCGGGCGGCGTTCGGCGGTCGACGTCACCGGCTTTCTAGTCATCGCCGATCCATTTTTCATTTTCCATTTGTTTTGTCTTTGTTTTCTACAAACCTGGTTTCTATTCCCCAATTACATGTTCATTATTTAACCCTCTGTTTCCCCCATGTTTGTGTGCATGTTTGTTTATAATGTTCAGGTCGTTACTTGTTGGCTGGTATTGTTTGCCGGGTTTGTTATTACGCCCACTATTTACGAGTGACCGGTAATTTCCCGCACCTTTAGTATTTGTTTTATACTGTTGCTGTTCGTGGAATAAATTATCTTGTACACTCATCTCTGCTCTCCTGCGCCTGATTCCGTGCACCAGTTACCCACAGCCTGACAGATACAGCCCTTAGCCTTGGTAATATACCACAAACCCCAGATGTGCCTTATTGCCTATTAAAAACTGCTTATAAACATAATTAGAACAGTAAACAAGTAATTTTATGTCATACCCGTTGTAAATATTGTCTGATATACCACGGCTTTCAGCCAATCAGCATCCAGGACCCAAACTACTCAGTTTATTAGGTAGCCTAGACTACCACAAGCTTCCCATTCTCCATGGATTCCTCTCTACATTTTACATGGCTTAGGTCACCAGTCATAGCACAAAAAAAACCTTGCGCTCTTCCGAAGGGTTTCATAGTTGGTGCGTTTCAGTTAGCTACTACTGTACTTAACAAAAATATAAATGCAACATGTAAAGTGTTTGTCTCATGTTCCATGAGCTGAAATAAAAGATCCCAGAAATGTTTCTTACGCACAAAAAGTGTATTTCTCTTAAATGGTGTGCATAAATATGTTTGCATCCCTGTTTCTCCTTTGCCAGGGTAATCAATCCACCTGACAGGTGTGGCACATCAAAAAGCTAATTAAACAGCATGATCATGTTGTTGAGATGCTGAGATGTCTCAAGTCCAACCGTCCTCACAACCACAGACTACGTGTAACAACGCCAGCCCAGAACCTCCACATCCGGCTTCTTCACCTGCGGGTTCGTCTGATACCAGCCACCCGAATAGCTGATAGAACTGAGGAGTATTTCTGTCTGTAATAAAGTACCTTTTCTTTGGAAAAACTAATTCTGACTGGCTGGGCATATGCCCTCCCAGGCCTGGCTGCGTCCCTGCCTATTCATGTGAAATCCATAGATTAGGGCCTAATGAATTTATTTCAACTGATTGATTTTATAATATGAATTGTAACTCAGGAAAATAGTTGAAATTGTTGCTTGCTGTGTTTATATTGTTGTTCAGTATGTAATGTCTCCTCCAGGCTCCAGAGGCGGGGGTAGGGGGGGGGGGGGGCGTTGCTGTGGTCTTTTCCCAAGTGGTCGGACCCTCCCCTAGCTCGGAGGCTCCAGCAGGAATGGGTCTGTTACGGTCCCTGGAGAGCCTGGCTGAAGGTCTTCATTTATGATGCAATATTTAGAGGATAGTCAGTGGAAGAACCAGTCTGGATGGTTAAGTAATGTTGTTAGTGCTAGTAGGATGAAGTTTGTGCTTTTGATTTTTTTTAAATACATAAGAGTTTGACAGTTTCAATCTGGTTGGGGTATTACGAATGTTGTTCTCACTTGTTAGTTACACACAGTTTGTGCTTTTCACTTAGAAAAAAATGCATTTGATTTAACATTGACAGTTGCTCATCATTCATGGTTTTTCTGAGAGCTGAAGTAGGCCTATTGGGGATGTGCATCTTTCCCTTTCAAGATGATTCAACACATATCTAGATACATGGGCTCTGATTTGATACAGAAACAATACATTTTAGTTTGAAACGATTTGGTGCGATTCGGTTGATTAGAGAACGAATCAATGTACAGTACCTGTCAAAAGTTTGGACACACCTACTCATTCCAGGGTTTTTCAGATATTTTTACTATTTTCTACATTGTTGAATAATAGTGAAGACATCAAAACTATGAAATAACACATGGAATCATGTAGTAACCAAAAAAGTCTTAAAACAAATCAAAATATATTTTATATTTGAGATTCTTCAAAGTAGCCACCCTTTGCCTTGATGACAGCTTTGCACACTCTTGGCATTCTCTTAACCAGCTTCATGAGGTTGTCACCTGGAATGCATTTCAATTAAAAGGTGTGCCTTGTTATTAAAAGTTAATTTGTGGAATTTCTTTCCTTCCTAATGTTGTGACAAGATAAGGGGAGGTATACAGAAGATAGCCCTATTTGGTAAAAGACCAAGTCCATATTATGGCAAAAACAGCTCAAATAAGCAGAGAGAAATGACAGTTTATTATTACTTTAAGACATAAATGTCAGTCAATCTGGACAATTTTAAGAACTGAACATTTCTTCAAGAGCAGTTGCGAAAACCATCAAGCGCTATGATGCAACTGGCTCTCATGAGGACCACCACAAGCAAGGAAGACTCAGAGTTACCTCTGCTGCAGAGGATAAGTTCATTAGAGTTACCAGCCTCAGAAATGGCAGCCCAAATAAATGCTTCACAGAGTTCAAGTAACAGCCACATCACAACATCAACTGTTCAGAGGAGACTGCATGAATCAGGCCTTCATGGTCGAATTTCTTTAAAGAAACCACTACTAAAGGACACCAATAAGAAAAAGAGACTTGCTTGGGCCAAGAAACACGAGCAATGGACATTAGACCGGTGGAAATCGGTTATTTGGTCTGGTGAGTCCATGTTTGAGATTTTTGGTTCCAATCGCCGTGCCTTTGTGAGACGCAGAGTAGGTAAACGGATGATCTCCGCATGTGTGGTTCCCACCGTAAAGCATGGAGGAGGTGGTGTGATGGTGTGGGGTTGCTTTGCTGGTGACAATGTCAGTGATTTACTTAGAATTCAAGTTCCACTTAACCAGCATGACTACCACAGCATTCTGCAGCGATACGCCATCCCATTTGGTTTGCGTTTAGTGGGACTATAAAACAAGTTTCAGCAGGACAATGACCCAACACACCTCCTGCATCAGATGATCTGGCCTCCACAATCTCCTGACCGCAACCCAATTGAGATGGTTTGGGATGAGTTGGACCTAAGAGTGAAGTAAAAGCAGCCAACAAGTGCTTAGCATATGTGTGCAAAGCTGTCATCAAGGCAAAGTGTGTCTACTTTGAAGTATCTAAAATCTAAATTATATTTTGATTTGCTTAACACTTTTTTTGTTAGTACATGATTCCATATGTTATTTAATAAATGTCACTATTATTCTAAAATGGAGAAACTAGTAAAAAAAAAAAATTACAAAAATGCAATGAGTATGTGTGTCCAAACTTTTGACTTGTACGGTAGCTGAGCTGAGACATAAGGGAGACCCCACCACCACTATCCGATTTTTTGTCCCCCTACTTTGGTTCTGAAATCACCAACACCCAATAATTAACTTGTCATTTTTGCAGATGAAGTGTTTTAGCTGGTAATGTATCAATATTTATTGTTTACAAATTAGGTATGTATATATAACGTATATGTATATATAAACCAACATTTGGATTTCACCTCCATCTCAAAATCAAATAGTTTTACCATTTGGAAGTTTTTGTGGAGTGATTTTCTCCTCTTGCTTTGGCCATGCAGTGTGCCCCGCAAAAGTGATTGATGTTCTCGTTATGAAATTATCAACTTTACCCTGTATACCTAAAAATGACCATACACTGATTGTTTAAAGCAAAACTACCAAAACTATTGCTGATGGTGAACCTGAACAATCAACATAAAACCCCGTTCAGCAGGTATAGCCAGATGAGTCAATTTTCAACAGTGCATAGATAACAATAGCCTAGAAAATTACACAGGTTGTCACTCAACTAATAAAGCCTATTATCACCCAAGCCATTTTAAAATGCTGAAGGTTCTGCACAGATGTGCAGGATCAGGAACAGGCCACCTTACCTCGCTTTTGTCAGTGTGCGAAGCTGGCCACAGTGCGCAGTTTGATTAGGCTACTGACATTTGCTTGGGGTTGTTCGGGATGCAAAATTACTTGTAAATCAATGACTGTCAACACAGTTACCTGCAGTTCGACACTGGAGGAGAGGATGCATAAGTTGTCATAAGATGAGAGGTATTTCGGAAGGTAGAAAGTGAACCGTGGATTCGTAACAAGTTTCTGACAGATGCATACTACATTTGGATTCGGTTTGGGGTCTGTGGACCGATGTACTTGTATCCTAAACATTTGAATCGGTTACAGGTGTGCATTGGTGAATCATTACATCTAAGGCCTATCATAAATACTTGTGTGTTCCAATATACTGCCAGGCAGCATGGATCTGCTAATGAAAAGCCATCCTATTCACTACCTATTGACTGTCCTTGTGGCCCTTCGTGCTCCATTGAAGATGCATTAACTGCAACCAGCAGGTTGAGGAGTGGTCTGTAGTGGATTCAGGCCCAGTCCTGGCTGTTCTGCTGCTATAGGCAGCTCTCCTCCTATACCGAGCAAAACTAGAATAGTCCCAGTAAGCAAAATGACGTTGAAAAGATGACTAACATATATTTTTTCCAGACGTTGAAGTTAAGTTCATTGTAGTTTCTGAATGAAAGGTGAAAATATGTATTTTCCGGACATTGAATCTACATATTTTCCGTTTGTTTAAATCAAGTACATTTTCAGTTTAAAACATGTAAATTATAGATATCTATGTTTGGACTAAATCAAAGCCCGTCCAGACTGGACCAAATCTATGATTTTTTTTCAAAAGGCGTCGGCGTTGGTCCATGCTTACTGGGGTGTAGCCTACAGTGTCTGCTGCAATGGAACTTTATGAAAGCCAATCCATGTGGTAGGCCTACCATTTGTAAGACAGGCAGTTGCATTGGATTTATTAGTCCTGATTCCTGTGACTAATCAATTTGGCTAAGGATCGGATTCTTTATTAAATTTTTGACTGAAACGACATACCTAAATCTATCTGCCTGTAGCTCAGGAGCTGAAGCAAGGATATGCATATTATTGATACCATTTGAAAGGAAACATTTTGAAGTTTGTGGAAATGTGAAATTAATGTAGGATAATATAACACATTAGATCTGGTAAAAGATAATACAAATAAAAAAACATGCATTTTCTGTTTTTTGGGGGGTTCAATCATCTTTCAAATGCAAGAGAAAGGTCACAATGTACTATTTCAGGTTAGAAGCAATTTAGATTTTAGCACTAGATGGCAGCAGTGTATGTGCAACGTTTAGACTGATCCAATGAACCATTACATTTCGTTCAAAATGTTGTATCAAGACTGCCCAAATGTTCCTAATTGGTTTATTAATACATTTTCAAGTTCAGAAATTTGCACTCTCCTCAAACAACAGCATGGTATTCTTTCACTTTAATAGCTATGGTAAATTGGACAGTGTAGTTAGATTAACAAGAATTTAAGCTTTCTGTCCATTTCAGATATGTCTATGTCCTGGGAAATTGTCTTGTTACTTGCATCCTGTAGCACAAACTCCAAAAAGTTCTGGGACACTGTAAAGTCCATGGAGAATAAGAGCACCTCCTCCCAGCTGCCCAGGTTAGGAAATACTGTCACCACCGATAAATCTACGATAACTGAGAATTTCAATAAGCGCTTTTCTACGGCTGGCCATGCTTTCCACCTGGCTTCCCCTACCCCAGTCAACAGCCCTGCACCCCCCACAGCAACTTGCCCAAGCCTTCCCCATTTCTCCTTCCCCCAAATCCAGATAGCTGATGTTCTGAAAGAGTTGCAAAATCTGGACCCCTACAAATTAGCCAGGCTAGACAATCTGGACCCTCTCTTTCTAAAATGATCCGCCGAAATTGTTGCAACCCCTATTACTAGCCTGTTCAACCTCTCTTTTGTATCGTCTGAGATTCCCAAAGATTGGAAAGCTGCCACGGTCATCCCCCTCTTTAAAGGGGGACCCAAACTGCTGCATACCTATATCTATCCTACTCTGCCTTTCTAAGGTCTTCGAAAGCCAAGTTAACAAACAGATCAGAAACCATTTTGATTCCCACCGTACCTTCTCCGCTATACAATCTGGTTTCCGAGCTGGTCATGGGTGCACCTCAGCCACGCTCAAGGTCCAAAACGATATCATAACCACCATCGATAAGAGACAATACTGTGCAGCTGTATTTAATCTACCTGGCCAAGGCTTTCTACTCTGTCAATCACCACATTCTTATCGGCAGACTCAACAGCCTTGGTTTCTCAAATGACTGCCTCACCTGGTTCACCAACTACTTTTCAGACAGAGTTCAGTGTGTCAAATCGGAGGGCCTTTGTCCGGACCTCTGGCAGTCTCTATGGGGGTGCCACAGGGTTCAATTCTCGGGCCGTCTCTCTTCTCTGTATACATCAATGATGTCGCTCTTGCTGCTGGTGATTCTCTGATCCACCTCTACGCAGACGACACCATTCTGTATACTTCTGGCCCTTTGGACACCGTGTTAACAAACCTCCAGACAAGCTTCAATGCCATACAACTCTCCTTCCGTGGCCTCCAACTGCTCTTAAATGAAAGTTCAACTAAATGCATGCTCTTCAACCGATCGCTGCCTGCACGTTCCCGCCTGTCCAGCATCACTACTCTGGACAGTTCTGACTTAGAATATGTGGACAACTACAAATACCCACGGGGGGGACACCAATCCTGTAGAGGTTTTAAGCTATGAATATCAGCTACCCAACTTTATCAGGAGTTATCCTGAGCATATTTGCAATGAGAATCAATTTGTTACACTGCGTGAAATGCAGAAGTATTTTATTTTTTGCTATGATCAACCAGTCCAAAATTGACAGATAAATTGACTTGAAACCACTGATCATGACAATTTAGCCCATGAGATGGGATATAGTGTTTGTTAACATATGTGTGACTCATTTCAGGAAAAGTCTCTACTTTACAGGAGAGCCATTTAACTTATTTTTACCTTTATTTAACTTGGCAGGTCAGTTAAGAACAAATTCTTATTTAACCCAGCAACTCTGGGCCAATTGTGCACCGCCCTATGGGGCTCCCAATCACAGCCAGATGTGATGCACCCTGGATTTGAACCAGACCCTGTAGAGACACCTCTTTCACTGAGATGCAGTGTCTCAGACAGCTGCGCCACTCAGGATCTTCAAATTTCTTTGGCAGAAATGCCTTCTGGATCATGAACTTTCATAACAAACTTGTATGTCATCTGTAGATATGAATACAATTGTTAAATTACGAGCCTAGTTGGTTTAGCCACAGAAAAAGCCAGCAATCTTCCCACAAGCCAATATTGACTTGTGGGAAGATGTGTAGGTAATCCTTGCTGGTCAGTATGTGTAGGTAATCCTTTCTAACGCAGCTTTTTTTTTAAAGATATCACCTAGTAGAACTGCATAAGTGTTTCTCTCCACTTTCTGGAGAACCGAGTTTTGAAATCAGTGGAACTAGAGTATAATAGCTAAGAAGATGGAGAAAATGCTGGCGTTTGATTGCAAATATGCAGAGGGAGTCGAAAAGAGAATACAAAGAAGGCTGATTACATCTTCAAACTAAGGCCAAACACTGCATCCATGACAGACAGGGGGAAGCGTTCATCCATGTACACAGGCAAGATAGTCTAGCTAGCTGCATTTTCAGATATTACACATTTCAAATTTTGTCAGAAAGATGTTTTTATTTCAAGTTAAAGTGTACTGTTAGCTCGATAGTTAATGTTAGCTGGCTGGTACCTAGCGAAAGTTATGTGTATGATCTGTGTAGTAATATTATTAATATCTCATAGCCATTTGCTTTGCTAGTTTTTAACCTAATTTAGCTAGCTAACATTGAACCTGGTCCTGCAGATTCATGCAGGAAAGTAATGTTATGAGTTGGGATTATATTTCATTATTTAGCTAGCTAGCTACATGTCTAAACAAGAGACTCTGCTATTCAAGTAACTATTTCAATAGAATGTTTTGATGTCACTGCGACAGGTGTTGATACACGTAGCTGGTAAATTCGCTCTGGCAATCTACTCCAATATCTGAGCACTCTCGTCTGAGTGTGCCAGAGTGCAGAATAACTGACAAATTTACGAACGCTCAACACCCATTAAAAATGGCCGGTGTCGGTAAACGCTGGTAAAAAACAATTAAATTGTTGCCAGCTGCACAGTTGCAGTCACCAATGCTCTGGATAACATAAAAACAGCCTGAACAGCTCTGCTAGGGTGAGTAAAATGGTCAGAGTGAGCTGTTCTCTCATTTGTTAGCTTAGGTGCTTGACTGATGTTGTTAAGTCAGAACGCTCAGATCAACCCGACTCTTCGTCCATGTGCGCTCTGAACGCTCCGAGAGTGAAACACACTGAGTGGGGCTAAAGCTTAAAAGTTTGTTAATGGTGCTGAATGGGTGTACACAAAGAAGAGCTCCCCAGTATGTACCAAGGGCCAGTTTCTCATAAATGAGGTTGCAAGTTTATCAACTTTCAAAGCAGAATTACTTTCCTATTGTTCTTCAACTGCAGTGTATGATATACCATTTTCTAGCTCTGCGTCTCTACTTTTATCCAATGAAAAAAACACAATTTCAAATGTTGCTACATAAGACCGAATCGAGGTGGTCGGTAAAAATGTTTCTTTGATTGGCCACCATTTAGGTCAGGCTATTTGACCGAAGTAAAGTGCATTATGAAAAAGCTGTCTATCTCATTATTAGCTTGTAAGCTACAGAAAAGGCTACATAGCCTACTCTTTCTACCAAAGATTATCTGCTACATGATTTACAGTGCCTTCGGGAAGTATTCAGACCACTTGACTTTTTCCACTTTGTTCCATTTTGTTAGGTTACAGCCTTATTCTAAAATGTATTAAATTGTTTTCCCCCCTCATCAATCTACTCACAATACACCATAATGACAAAGGAGAAACAGGTTTTCAGAATTCTTTGCTAATTCATTAAAAAAAACAGAAATATCACATTTACATAAGTATTCAGACCCTTTGTTGACATACCTTTGGCAGCAATTACAGCCTTGAGTCTTCTTGGGTATGACGCTACAAGCTTGGCATACCTGTATTAGGGGAGTTTCTCCCATTCTTCTCTGCAGACCCTCTCAAACTCTGTCAGGTTGGATGGGGAGCGTTGCTGCACAGCTATTTTCAGGTCCCTCCAGAGACGTTCGATCGGGCTCTGGCTGGGCCACTCAAGGACATTCAGAGACTTGTCCCGAAGCTACTCCTGCGTTGTCTTAGTTATGTGCTTAGGGTCATTGTCCTGTTGGAAGGTGAACCTTCACCCCAGTCTGAGGTCCTGAGCGCTCTGGAGCAGGTTTTCAACAAGGATCTCTCTGTACTTTGCTCTGTTCATCTTTGCCACAATCTTGACCAGTCTCCCAGTCCCTGCCGCTGAAAAACATCCCCACAGTGTGATGCTGTCACCACCATGCCTCACCGTAGAGATGGTGCCAGGTTTCCTCCAGACGTGATGCTTGGTATTCAGGCCAAAAAGTTAAATCTAGGTTTCATCAGACCAGAGAATCTTGTTTCTCATGGTCTGAGAGTCTTTAGGTGCCTTTTGGCAAACTCCAAGTGGGCTGTCATGTGCCTTTTACTGTGGAGTGGCTTCTGTCTGGTCACTCTACCATAAAAGCCTAATTGGTGGAGTACTGTAGAGATGGTTGTCCTTCTGGAAGGTTCTCCCATCTTCACAGAGGAACTCTAGAGCTATGTCCGAGTGACCATCGGGTTCTTGGTCACCTCCGAGACCAAGACCCTTCTCCACCGATTGCTCAGTTTGGCTGGTCGGCCAGCTCTAGGAAAAGTCTTGGTAGTTCCAAACTTCTTCCATTTAAGAATGATGGAGGCCACTGTGTTCTTGGGGACCTTCAATGTTGCAGAAATTATTTTGCCCTTCCCCAGATCTGTGCCTCAACACAATCCTGTCTCGGAGCTATACTGACAATTCCTTCGAACTCATGGCTTGGTTTTTGCTCTGACATGCACTGTCAACAGTGGGACCTTATATATACAAGTGTGCAGCTTTCCAAATCATGTCCAATCAATTGAATTTACCACAGGTGGACTTCAGTCAAGTTGTAGAAACATCTCAAGGATGATCCATGGAAACAGGATGCACCTGAGCTCAATTTTGAGTCTCATAGCAAAGGTTCTGAAAACGTATGTAAATAAGGTATTTCTGTTTTTTAATACATTAGCAAAAATGTCTAGTGCTGCAGTGATGTGTCTCTTCAACAGCACCCTCGATTTGGAGGCGGCTTATGGTAGAGAAATGAGCATTCAATTTACTGGCAACAGCTCTGATGGACATTCCTTCAGTCAGCATGCCAATTTCACGCTCCCTCAAAACTTGAGACATCTGTGGCATTGTGTTGTGTGGCATTGTGTTGTGCTGTTTATTCAGCTTCAGGTGGATGGATTATATTGGCAAAGGAGAAATGCTCACTAAAAGGGATGTAAACACATTTCTGCACAAAATTTGAGCGAAATATGCTTTTTGTGCATATGGAACATTTCTGGGATCTTTTATTTAAGCTCATGAAACATGGGACCAACACTTTACATGTTCCATTTATATATTTTTCCAGTATAGTTCATACCTATTTTATGTCAATGCAAAAGAGTCACACTATTATATTAGATAGTTGAACCTCTATACTCACTTGTTGGGGTGATAGCACAGCTATGAAGTTTGTCATTATTGAGGCTCCTCCCTGCTAATATTGCTGTGAGCAGATTTTTCATCAGAACTCTTTTCCTGATTCAAATTCTGGTTATTTTAACACCTCTATCTTTCTGTTCCATTGACATTCCAGCGCAACACCTTCCTCTCATCGTTCCAGTAACACCTTCCTCTCAATCAGGGCGCTGGGTAGCCTAGTGGTTAGAGTGTTGGGCCAGTAACCAAAAGCTTGCTAGATTAAATCCCTGAGCGGACAAGGTAAATATCTGTCGTTCTGCTCCTGAACAAGGCAGTTAACCCACTGTTCCTAGGCTTTCATTGTAAATAAGAATGTGCTCTTAACTGACTTGCCTAGTTAAATAAAGGTACAAAAATGTTTTATCTCACCCTGGTTTGACCACGAGCCACTGGGAGCAACTGACATACAGAAGAGTGCGCTTTAATTCTAAAGAGAATAGGAGGGTGATTATCTCAATGCAGGTTGTGCATCCCCTCACTGGCTCCTGCACACACAGAGACAGTAAATGCTGTTGTAACTGTTTTCTATGACTCCTCTCTCTTTTCCCTTTGTTTGGATTTGTGCTGAGAGAGAGAGAGAGAGAGAGCGCTGGCCACTTTGGTTTGAATAGAGCTCAGCCTGGAGCTGGAGCGTGACGTCACACACCCTGCCTCTCAGGTTTCAGCAGCATTTTTACTCCAGGCTGCAGCCACACCACATGGTACGTGGGCAGGGAGCAAGGCTCCAGGCATCTTGACAGCTGTGACACTTTATTTCCTCGCGAGCTCTGTGCCATCGTAGTGCACTTCACAGGAGACGCTTCATAGCAACGAACTATCTTTCCACTTGTTATATTTTTCCTTGAACTCTTCTACACTGCTGTTTCTCTCCTGCCGACCAACAACTGATGTTCCGTTGTTCTGCTCCGCATCTGGATAAGGGTTTAGAAGATTCCTCTTCGCTAATAGATTACCCACTTACCGAAGATATTATTGCACCACCTGTCTGGATTTTTGTGTGGAAGCTTTTCATTGTAAGTAGATGTGTCATTTTTCAATGCTGGTTTGGCTATTTATGGCGCTGTTTGTGTTTGCATTCGATAGGAATAGCACATTCGCGTAATTGTGTGTGTGATAGACGTAAGATGCGAGTTCATTATGTAATAGCGATTTTGATGTTGTCATTTTCACGCCTTGGCAGTCGTGGAAAAAGTATCCAATTGTCATACTTGATGAAAGTTAAGATACCTTAATAGAAAATGACTCAAGTAAAAGTGAAAGTCACCCAGTAAAATACTATTTGAGTGAAAGTTTAAAAGTATTTGGTTATAGATAAACGTAAGTATCGAACGTAAAAGTAAAAGTATTAATAATTTCAAATGCCTTATATTAAGCAATATAAGGCATTTATATGATTATTTTTTTATTTACGGATCGCCAGGGGCACACTCCAACACAGACATAATTTACAAATTAAGCATTTGTGTTTAGTTAGTCCGCCGGATCAGAGGGAAAAGGGATGACCAGGGATGTTCTCTTGATAAGTGTGTGATTTGGACCATTTTCTGTCCTGTATTCAAACTGTAACGATTACTTTTGGGTGTCAGGGAAAATGTATGGAGTAAAAAGTACATTATTTTATTTAGGAATGTAGTGAAGTAGAAGTTGTTAAAAATATAAATTGTAAAGTAAAGTACAGATGCCCCCAAAAAACGATGTTTTCTCTCTGTCTAAAGGCGAATATAAGAAAACACTCCAGACCTCTGCAGGTTTGAAAACCTGTTATCTTTGTTTGCGTAGAGTTTGCATTATGTTTTGTCGATGTGTTGAGTGTTGTTCAACTCTTGATGTCAGTTGCAAAATGTGTTTAGTCCATTGGTGAATGGTTGTGACTGTTGCTTCTACATTTTGTTTGTATTTTATTACCTAGGGATGTCATTATTGTGTCTCAAATACAAATTAGCAAAGCTGTTATTGCTGTGCCATTTTCAACATGTTCGACCTACAGTGTATTGATGGATAGAGCATATGTTTTCAAGAGCTCTTGGAATACAGGGAAAAGTTACTTTTCCCAGACTGCATTCCAAAGCTTTATGACCTAATCATGTTTTCTTTTGTTTTTCTCTGTGAAAAGCAGGACGATGTCAGTTATTTACTGTCCATTTGGCCATAATTGCAGCATTAGTTTCCCACCCACTCTCTCTATCTATGCCTCAGATCAATGACCTGAAAAGGGCTTCTCTAATAGGGGCTTTATTGGCATGGGAAACATATGTTACCATTGCCAAAGCAAGTGAAGTAGATAATGAACAAAAGTGAGAAAAAAAACAATAAAAATTAACAGTAAACATTACACAAGTTCCAAAATAATAAAGACATTTCAAATGTCAGTTGTGGCCAAAAGTTTTGAGAATGATACAAATATACATTTTCACAAAGTTTGCTGCTTCAGTGTCTTTAGATATTTTTGTCAGATGTTACTATGGAATACTGAAGTATAATTACAAGTGTTTCATAATTACAATTACATGAAGTTGATGCAAAGAGTCAATATTTGCAGTTTTGACCCTTCTTTTTCAAGACCTCTGCAATCTGCCCTGGCATGCTGTCAATTAACTACTGGGCCACATCCTGACTGATGGCAGCCCATTCTTGCATAATCAATGCTTGGAGTTTGTCAGAATTTGTGGGTTTTAGTTTGTCCACCCGCCTCTTTAAGGATTCACCACAAGTTCTCAATGGGATTAAGGTCTGAGGAGTTTCCTGGCCATGGACCCAACATATCGATGTTTTGTTCCCCCTCGCCACTTAGTTATCACTTTTGCCTAATGGCAAGGTTCTCCATCATGCTGGAAAAAGCATTGTTTGTCACCAAACTGTTCCTGGATGGTTGGGAGAAGTTGCTCTTGGAGGATGTGTTGGTACCATTCTTTATGCATGGCTGTGTTCTTAGGCAAAATTGTGAGTGAGCCCACTCCCTTGGCTGAGAAGCAACCCCACACATGAATGGTCTCAGGATGCTTTACTGTTGGCATGACACAGGACTGATGGTAGCGCTCACCTTGTCTTCTCCGGACAAGCTTTTATCCGGATGCCCCGTACAATCGGAAAGGGGATTCATCAGAGAAAATTACTTTACCCCAGTCCTCAGCAGTCCAATCCCTGTACCTTTTGCAGAAATCAGTCTGTCCCTGATGTTTTTCCTGGAGAGAAGTGGCTTCTTTGCTGCCCTTCTTGACACCAGGCCTTCTTCCAAAAGTCTTCACCTCACTGTGCGTGCAGATGCACTCACACCTGCCTGCTGCCATTCCTGAGCAAGCTCTGTACTGGTGGTGCCCCGATCCCGCAGCGGAATCAACTTTAGGAGACGGTCCTGGCGCTTGCTGGACTTTCTTGTGCGCCCTGAAGCCTTCTTCACAAAAATTGAACCGCTCTCCTTGAAGTTCTTGATGATCCGATAAATGGTTGATTTAGGTGCAATCTTACTGGCAGCAATATCCTTGCCTGTGAAGCCCTTTTTGTGCAAAGCAATGATGACGGCACGTGTTTCTTTTAAGTTAACCATGTGAACGGTCCTTGCTATTCGGGATCCTTGGGACGTCCCTACGCCATTGACATTTAAAATGGTTAAGGTAAGTGTTACGGTTAGGGTTTAGAGTAGGGATATCCCAAGGATTCCGGATAGCCCTAACCCTCAATGAACAGCGTCAAGTACTCTTACACAGCTAGTTAGCTGGCCAGATGGGGGTGGCGAAACGTGAATTTGTACCAGTCCCTGAAAAGTGACAACCCATACATCAAAATGTAGCTACGAAGAGATACTTTGTAACTTGCTATATTTTTTGTGTCTCTGAAAACATTTGAATGACAGAGCTTGAAGAATAGCCTTCGCAAAGAGCAAATATAACAAACTGGATTTCAGGGTCTTCACTTAATGGCTGTAACGTTAACGTTACCACAGAGTTGAACATTCTTAGCACAGGACTTGCTTTACATTTGGACATAGCATCCACTGTGTCATGACACCCAACCATGAATATTCACGTAAACGTATATGTGACTCGTTTCAGGAAACGATGCATATGTTGTGCATCACCACTTCACAGGAGAGCCATTTGAATGTAAACTTTGGCAGAAATGCCTTCTGGAACATGTGAACATTCATGTGCCTTAATAACAAACTTGTATGCCATATGCAAATACGAGCAAAATTGTTAAATTACGAGCCTAGTTGGTTTTGCCACAGAAAAAGGCAGCAACCTTCCAACTAGCCATTATTTGCTGAGATAATGAGTGGGCTGGACATGCTGAGAGATGAGTTCGGAAAAAATTGAACCGCTCTCCTTGAAGTTCTTGATGATCCGATAAATGGTTGATTTAGGTGCAATCTTACTGGCAGCAATATCCTTGCCTGTGAAGCCCTTTTTGTGCAAAGCAATGATGACGGCACGTGTTTCTTTTAAGTTAACCATGATTCCAAGGACTTTGCAATTAATTGCAATTCATCTGATCACTCTTCATAACATTCTGGATATATGCAAATTGCCATCATACAAACTGAGGCAGCAGACTTTGTGAAAATTAATATTTGTGTCATTCTCAAAACTTTTGGCCACGACTGTACAGTGTTGTAATAATGTGAAAATGGTTAAAGTACAAAAGAGAAAATAAATAAACATAAATAAATATGTTGTATTTACAATGGTGTTTGTTCTTCACTGGTTGTCATTTTCTTGTGGCAACACGTCACAAATCTTGCTTCTGTGATGGCACACTGTGGTATTTCCCCCAGTAGATATGGGAGTTTATCAAACTTAAAAAAAAAAATCATTGTGGATCTGTGTAATCTGAGGGAAATATGTGTCTCTAATATGATCATACATTTGGCAGGTGGTTTGGAAGTGCAGCTCAGTTACCACCTCATTTTGTGGGCAGTGTGCACATACTTCTATGCTCACTTCTATGCTCACTGAATCTGTACATAGTCAAAGCTTTCCTTACGTTTGGGTCAGTCACAGTGGTTAGGTATTCTGCCACTGTGTACTCTCTGTTTAGGGCCAACTAGCATTATAGTTTGCTCTGTTTTATGTGAATTCTTTCCAATGTGTCAATTAATTATCTTTTTGTTTTCTCATGATTTGGTTGGGTCTAATTGTGTTGCTGTCCTGGGGCTCTGTGTGGTTTGTTTGTGAACAGAGCACCAGGACCAGCTTGCTTAGGGGACTCTTCTCCAGGTTAATTTCTCTTAAGGTGATGGCTTTGTTATGGAAGGTTTGGGAATCGCTTCCTTTTCGGTGGTTGTAGAATTTAACAGCTCTTTTCTGGATTTTGATAATTAGCGGGTATCGGCCTAATTCTGCTCTGCATGCATTATTTGGTGTTTTACGTTGTACACAGAGGATATTTTTTCAGAATTCTGCATGCAGAGTCTCAATTTGGTGTTTGTTCCATTTTGTGAATTCTTGGTTGGTGAGCGGATCCCAGACCTCACAACTATAAAGGGTTCTATAACTGATTCAAGTATTTTTTGCCAGATCCTAATTGGTATGTCGAATTTTATGTTCCTTTTGATGGCATAGAAGGCCCTTCTTGCCTTGTCTCTCAGATCGTTCACAGCTTTGTGGAAGTTACCTGTGGCGCTGATGTTTAGGCCAAGGTATGTATATTTTTTTGTTTGAGCCATGGCAACGGTGTCTAGATGGAATTTGTATTTGTGGTCCTGGCGACTGGACCTTTTTTGGAACACCATTATTTTGGTCTTACTGAGATTTAGTGTCGGGGCCCAGGACTGGCAGAATCTGTGCAGAAGATCTAGGTGCTGCTGTAGACCCTCTTTTGTTGGTGACAGAAGCACCAGATCATCAGCAAACAGTAGACATTTGACTTCAGATTCTAGTAGAGTGAGGCCGACTGCTACAGACTGTTCTAGTGCCCTCTCTCTCTCTCTCCCCTCATCTCTCTGCCCAGCCAGTCAGCAACATGTGGTTGGTTGATCATCAAATCTCTGTTTTCGTTTGAGGCAATAGTTGAGAAACTAGTTCCTCATGGTCATGTGTGGGTGTGTGTATTTAGCCAGATGTGTTATCACAAGTTTTCCTTAAAATAGTTTAAAATAGCTTTAATATGAAGGAGTGTACTCACTACATGTCCTTCTTTTTGACCATGACTTGTTTTTGTAAATATAGAGTTGGAAACCCGATGACTATTTGAATCATAAATTGCTATTAGAGCCCGACTGATTTATCGGTATATTAGAGTCCGACTGATTTAGCGGTTGACGGATATTATTGGCTGATATTAGCCTTTTACTGATGTAGGCTATTTATATCGCATTTAATCCAACAAAAAGGAGTGATATAAGATGTAAGATATAAGAATACGTTCTTCATAGAATATTACGTTTTTTTCTATATTTAATTATTTATCTTGAATAAGGCTCACTTTACATGGCTATAATCTACATTGCCTGGCGCTCTACAGCAAGACTAAACACTATCACCCAACACAACGACACCAGTCGGAGAGGAGAGTGAACTACTGTGAACTAACTGAGTGTTTTTATGTTATCCAGAGCATTGGTGACTGCAACTGTGCTGCTGGCAACAATTTAATTAAAAAATTTTGCCACGTTTACTGACACCGGCCATATTCAACGGGTGTTGAGCATTCATACATTTTTCAATTATTCTGCGCTCTGGCACACTCAGACGAGAGTGCTCTGAAATCGGAGTAGATAGCCAGAGAGAATTTACCAGCTACGTCCATTGACAGTTGTCGCAGTGACATCATGAACATTCTATTAAAATGGTTACTTGCATAGCAGAGTCTTTTGTTTCGACATGTAGCTAGCTAGCTAAACAATGAACCATAATCCCAACTAACAGCGTTACTACCCTGCATGAATCTGCAGGTAGCTAACCAACCAGGTTCAATGTTAAACAATTAATGAACATGCACCTGTAGAACGGTTGTTAAGACACCAGCTTACAGACGATAGGCAATTAGGTCACAGTTTTGAAAACTTAGCACACTGAAGAGGCCTTTCTACTGACTCTGAAAAACACCAGAAGAAAGATGCCCTGCTCATCTGCTCATCTGCGTGAACGTGCCTTAGGCATGCTGCAAGGAGGCATGAGGACTGCAGATGTGGCCAGGGCAATAAATTGACAGCGCTACAGGGAGACAGGACGAACAGCTGATCATCCTCGCAGTGGCAGACCACGTGTAACAACACCTGCACAGGATCGATACATCCGAACATCACACCTGCAGGACAGGTACAGGATGGAAACAACAACTGCCGAGTTACACCAGGAACGCACAATCCCTCCATCAGTGCTCAGACTGTCCGCAATAAGCTGAGAGAGTCTGGACTCAGGGCTTGTAGGTCTGTTGTAAGGCAGATCCTCACCAGACATCACCGCAACAACGTCACCTATGGACACAAACCCACCGTCGCTGGACCAGACAGGACTGGCAAAAAGTGCTCTTCACTGACAAGTCACGGTTTTGTCTCACCAGGGGTGATGGTCGGATTCGCATTTATCGTCGAAGGAATGAGCGTTACACCGAGGCCTGTACTCTGGAGCGGGATCGATTTGGAGGTGGAGGGTCCATCATGGTCTGGGGCGGTGTGTCACAGCATCATTGGACTGAGCTTGTTGTCATTGCAGGCAATCTCAACGCTGTGCGTTACAGGGAAGACATCCTCCTCCCTCATGTGGTACCCTTCCTGCAGGCTCATCCTGACATGACCCTCCAGCATGACAATGCCACCAGCCATACTGCTCATTCTGTGCATGATTTCTTGCAAGACAGGAATGTCAGTGTTCTACCATGGCCAGCGAAGAGCCCGGATCTCAATCCCATTGAGCACCCCTGGGACCTATTGGATCGGAGGGTGAGGGCTAGGGCCATTCCCCCCAGAATTGTCCGGGAACTTGCAGGTGCCTTGGTGGAAGAGTGGGGTAACATCTCACAGCAAGAACTGGGAAATCTGGTTCAGTCCATGAGGAGATGCACTGCAATACTTAATGCAGCTGGTGGCCACACCAGATACTGACTGTTACTTTTGATTTTGTTCAGGGACACATTATTTCATTTCTGTTAGTCACATGTCTGTGGAACTTGTTCAGTTTATGTCTCAGTTGTTGAATCTTGTTATGTTCATACAAATATTTACACACAAATATTTACACATGTTAAGTTTGCTGAAAATAAACGCAGTTGACAGTGAGAGGACGTTTCTTTTTTTGCTGAGTTTATATAAATACTTTATTTGTATCATTTTATCCCAACTCCGTCAACTACACCTACCATAAATGTCGTTCTTGATAGAACTTCAACCGCTATTTTTTAAAATGCTCCATGTTGAATCATATATCATTCAAAAGCTTGTTTTCCGGAGCATATCGATAGCTAGTCCATACATGGCTATATCCTTTGTAGACATAGTGCTTCGTGCTGAAATATGAGTAATTTTCTGACATCCAATTGGTTACTGGCATTTAAAGGCCCTTCCGGCAACCTGATTGGTTAAAATTCCTCGTGCCGCACAGGACTTTCTTTTTTGAAAATATCTCCCGCGAAGAATCCACGTAAAGAGAGAGAAAATGAGACAATCTCTAAGAATATACCTACAGTATGTGAATAAAAATAGGCGATCTCAGTTAGCCAATGCGAGAAAAGCAGTGAATGAAATAAAAAATTTGCCTGATCAGCCGATTGAGGCAGTGGCAGTACAGGTAGAGGAGGAAAAGGAGGTAGCCGGCAGCAGCACGTTGAGGAGCAAATTAGTTAAGATGAAGATGACAACTAGCAGAGATCAACCAGACAGCAGCCAGCCAACAGTGGCTTTTATTCTGCGTCACAAATAAACCAACTTGTACGTGATTTGATTTGCCCTAGGTGTCTAAACACTGGACGGAAAATCACCGTAGACCCCACCAACCAGTGATTCTGTAATTCTGTCGTGATAGAATGTGCAGACTGTGAAGGTGATCGTGATGAATTTAGGAGGAGTGTTTACACTTCCTCCAGGAGTGCTCCAGGGGAGATGTGGCATTTGATATAAATGTTTGGATGGTTCCTCCAGCCCATGAACTTGGACTTGGTTATGCAGCTCTAAAGAATATAAGCAAAGGGATTTGCGTCTCAGCTCATATCAGAGACATGGCAGGAGAGTGACAGGTAAATAAAAGGAGAGAGTGGCCCATTATTGTCAGGTGACTTGATGTGTATAAAAAATATTTATTTCCTTGCTCCAGCAAAAGTATTCAAAGTTAATTAAACAGAGTGATAGGAAAACATAACTATACAGTGAGACTGTCACACAGGCCTAAAGTGTCATAGGGCTGTAGCCTACTGTGATTACTGAGAAATTAGCTTAACATAAAGTAAATACATGCTGATATACTAATATTTACAAAGGGTAACATGCTGATATTTAGTCCTGCAGTTATGACTAATGTCGACAGACATAATAAGTACTTTTCCCCCCCACTTTAGTTGCAGAGATTCAGAGAGGGCTACAGTCTGGAGAGTGCTACAAAGATAATTAGAAGAGCATACGCAGATATAGAACCAGACATAGCAGAGTTGCTGAAGGAGGATGAGGATGCCATCATAGACATTAATGTATCCTTCGATGGCACATGGCACAAGAGAGGATTCACTTCCAACTACAGGATAGGTGTGTGCATTGGTGCTGGTACAAGCGAGCCATAGAAAATGGTGAAGATCCACCCTGTCAATAAAACCTCGGAGGCCATACATTTTTTAATAGAGAGGTTGCACAGAAAATGGTACATGTATATCATAGGATATAAAATAATGTAGCACGGAGGAACCCAGAATTCATATGAATGTCTGAACTCTGTAATATGGTCGCGATGCCCCAAAACCTTCTTGGTGGGCAAAAGCCGCATTGACGGTGCAGCCTGTATGGCAGTAGCCACGTTTAATGAGGGAGCTGCTGTATCAAATGCGATGAACAAATTGTGGCTTGACAGCACTTTGGTGACACTGGAAGCAATCAGAGAGGAGTTGTGAGAACTGATGCTGCTTCAATGGAGTGTGCCAAGTGTAAGCGCAGGTCCCATGACACAGTCAAGAAAGTCAAAGAGGGCCTTACATATGGGGCAGGCATAGCTGATTAATGTTTTGCACATTTCAACAGCCATACAAAATCATTGTATGTGACAAATAGAGAAAAGTGATATGAGAATTTTCCCAAAACTGCATATTTGCCCAACAGACCAGTATTCAAAGCATATGCTCTATTAATTGAAACAAATGTATTAAACATGCTAATGTATTTGTAAAAGGTATATTTGATGTTTATTTGTCAGTTTAGAAGTGATACATGAATACTAGCTTAATTAATGTGGCATAAATGGTCATATTTATGGGAAGTACATTTTAATTACATTAGCTTATTTTATTGGCCGTTTTATAAAAATGACATGTTCCCGGTGTGCCAATTCATTCACATTATTCCACACACAGGTTCTTAGGTCTTATAGTCAGACTTTTACAGAAGCTTTTTTTAAATATCTTGTATCGTTTTGATTTTAAGTGTCATTTTATGTGTAATTATAGTCAAAATATGCATCTGATTTGACACCCTGAACTCTGTCTGAGAAGTAGTTGGTGAACCAGGCGAGGCAGTCATTTTAGAAACCAAGGCTGTGTAGTCTGCCGATAAGAATGTGGTGATTGACAGAGTCGAAAGCCTTGGCCAGGTCGATGAAGACTGCTGCACAGTTTTTTCTTTTATCAATGGCGGTTATGATATCGTTTAGGACCTTGAGTGTGGCTGAGGTGCACCCATGACCAGCTCGGAAACCAGATTGCATAGCGGAGAAGGTACGGTGGGATACGAAATGGTCGGTGATCTGTTTGTTAACTTGGCTTTCGAAAAGCTTAGAAAGGCATGGTAGATAGATATAGGTCTGTAACAGTTTGGGTCTAGAGTGTCTCCCCCTTTGAAGAGGGGGATGACCGCGGCAGCTTTCCAATCTTTGGGGATCTCAGACGATACTAAAGAGAGGTTGAACAGGCTAGTAATAGGGGTTGCAACAATTGCGGAGGATCATTTTAGAAAGAGAGGGTCCAGATTGTCTAGCCCAGCTGATTTGTAAGGGTCCAGATTTTGCAACTCTTTCAGAACATCAGCTATCTGGATTTGGGTGAAGGAGAAATGGGGGAGGTTTGGGCAAGTTGCTGTGGGGGGTGCAGGGCTGTTGACCGGGGTAGGGGTAGCCAGGTGGAAAGCATGGCCAGCCGTAGAAAAATGCTTATTGAAATTCTCAATTATTGTGGATTTATCGGTGGTGACAGTGTTTCCTAGCCTCAGTGCAGTGGGCAGCTGGGAGGAGGTGCTCTTACTCTCCATGGACTTTACAGTGTCCCAGAATTTTTGGGAGTTTGTGCTACAGGATGCAAATTTCTGTTTGAAAAAGCTAGCCTTTGCTTTCCTAACTGCCTGTATATATTGGTTCCTAACTTCCCTGAAAAGTTTCATATCGCGGAGGCTATTCGATGCTAATGCAGTATGCCACAGGATGCTTTTGTGCTGGTCAAGGGCAGTCAGGCTGGAGTGAACCAAGGGCTATATCTGTTCCTGGTTCTACATTTTTTGAATGGGGCATGCTTATTTAAGATGGTGAGGAAATTAATTTGAAAAAATAACCAGGCATCCTCTACTGACGGAATGAGGTCGATATCCTTCCAGGATACTCGGGCCAGGTCTATTAGAAAGGCCTGCTCGCTGAAGTGTTTTAGGAAGCGTTTGACAGTGATGAGGGGTGGTCGTTTGACCGCAGACCCATTACGGATGCAGGCAATGAGGCAGTGATCGCTGAGATCCTGGTTGAAGACAGCAGATATGTATTTAGAGGGCAGGTTGGTCAGGATGAAATCTATGAGGGTGCCTGACTAGTCTCCCAGTACCTGCCGCTGAAAACATCCCCACAGCATTATGCTGCCACCATCATGCTTCACCGTAGGGATGGTGCCAGATTTCCTCCAAACATGACACTTGGCATTCAGGCCGAAGAGTTCAATCTTGGTTTCATCAGACCAGAGAATCTTGTTTCTCATGGTCTGAAAGTCCTTTCAGTGCCTTTTGGCAAACTCCAAGCGGGCTGTCATGTTTCTTTTACTGAGTATAGGCTTCCGTCTATCCACACTACTATAAAGGCCTGATTGGTGGAGTGCTGCAGAGATGGTTGTCCTTCTGGAAGTTACTCCCATCTCCACAGAGGAACTTTTTTTGATCTCCAGTATTTTCCACAACTTGGCAAATTTATTCCACACATCTGACTTCCCCTTTCCCTCCTGGGCAACCACTAAACATTCCCCCATTTCAAGTTTATTTGTACTTGCTGTCATGTGTTAGTGTTCGGAGTTTGTTATAACCAATTTAATGATGTGATTATGATATATTATACTGTAGGTCAGGCTCAATCGGTCACGTACATGTGATGCATACATGTGTCATGTAAAAAGAGCAAGGGTTGAGGGAATAGGGAATGTTTTTCCTAAACAAATGAGGGATTTCGGTAACGTAACTTTTCAGCCTGAAATGGCAGTAATTATGTTGCAGCTTCCGCAACGCGGACAGCACGATAAACACTAATGTTCTGTAGCAGGGAGGAGAGAGAGACACACCGGGTGCTAGTCACACAGTCACTTGCTGTCATTTTTTTTTTAACACAGCGCAGCAAGTCTGTCAATCAAATCAATTGCAGTCGGACTCCCTCCATTCATTTGTGTGTCTTAATAATTTCATCAAACATTGCACTTAAAGCATCAGACAAGCTCGGTGCATATAGTTGATTTGATTAAAACACGTAGGATGTCTCTATACTGTATATGGAAAAATACACATTTAAAAAAAATATACCAAAAGATAGTTTTTGAGTGGATTTTTCTTTTAACTGCAATCGCAGCACTAGGTGTGGAGCAGTGTACAGCTAGCCAGACAAGTGTGAAAGGATACCGAAAGATAAAGTAGGCTATGCATTTCAAATGCCACCCTATTCCCTTTCTAGGGTACTACTTTTGAACTGGGCCCATTTGGGACAGAGGCAAATGGTGCCGTTAATCTGTCCTGAGACCTCACACAACGCTCCTCCTGCCAACAATGCTTGCAATAATTACAGACTAGCAGCTAGGGCAAAGGCTTCACTCCAGGCTAAACTGAAACTGAAACCCCCTATTTCAAGACTTAACATTGTCTCTACTTCACTACATGGAGTTTAAAGTCAGCCTATGTTTAAAGCCAGTATTATTTTTGGCCTGCATGCATCACTGTGGACTGGAGCTAGCCTGTTTTCTGTTTTTGCTTGACTACTAGGCCTGTATTTAAAAGCAGCTCAAGTGGTTTTGCAGATTTTGACCCGTCTTCTGACCCTTTCAGACAGACAGTTCAGAGTATGCTCTGTCTCCATCTTCTGTGATCGATCGTGCCACAGATGGTGGAGAAAGCAGGCACTCCCTGGCCACACCACACAGGGTGCCACACTTCCATCCGGTGTTGGCCAATAAAGGTATATATTTTTTTATTCTCAGTAGCACGTACTTGTGTTCCTAAACACATTGCTACTGGAATGTCAGGCCTATGGCCTCAAAGCCATCCCCCTATAGAGTTAGGTACTGATGGAACCTGTCTCTGATGATGTAACTCAGATCAAATGATGTATCTAATGTATTTATTTAATCTAATGTCTTAATAATGCCATTATCAGATAGGGTGTTACTTAGCCGGTTCTCAACCAGGAGCTAACTCACTGTACAGGGACTTTCACAGACTGCTTTCAATACAAATTACGGTCATTTAAATTAAGTCTGGATTTATGACTGGCAGCAGCTGACAATGAAGGAGCATCTGAACCAGTAATACTGAGTGATTCCCCTGGACAACAACCCAGCCCTCAGGCCCTCTGAATCAGACTGGACTGTCTCTCTGTAATTGCTGATAATTGAAGATGACTTGTCCTTGGCTGTGCTCCTTCTCTCCTCTGCCTGCACTGTGTGGTGCTCTCTCCCTACAATGTACCGGCGGTGCGCCAATCATGTTTGTGTGGAAGGAAAGGAAGAGAAAGAAGGGACTTTCATAGAAATATAATTACAGGACATCCCCATTCAAGACAATGGAATTAAGTAGCCTAATTATATTTGTATGGGGACTAGTCTGTGTAGTGGAGAGGACTCTAATTGGTCCATCAGCAGCAGGGTGGGTGGGTGGTTGGGAGCCTGCATGTCCGTGTGATCAGGCCATGACTGGATGACCGGAGCTGGCAGGGTAGGCAGGGCAGGAGAGAGGGAAAGTCTGCTGGAGACTGGGGTCAGAGAGAGTTCCTCTCACAGGTTCACACTCAGAAGTTAGAGCCCGAGAGAGTAGCCTAGGCTATAGGCTCCACAGATACATTGGAGTGCGAGGCAGAAGCTTACGGATAGATAGAGGATACTTACGGCAAGATAGCTGGAAAGGATAGTCACTAGTGTCAGTATACTTACTGCATGTGAACTGGTGTGTTTTCATGCATGGACCGGTGAAGAAGGAAGAGGATCACGATGTTGAAGTTCACTACAACACACTGCTCCAGGTGTGTAATGCACTTTACTGCATACATGTGTCCTCTGCACTGCTTTGGGCTAAAAGGGGATCTTCCAGAGGGTCTAGTGGTGCTAGAATTTCTCCTGCGCAGTGATCCATTGCAACCTCTTGTATTAATGCACTGCATCTGTAGGCTAGGCTACTTCTTACTGCCTTCATTGTCCTCGATTTCTTAGGTTTTTTTGAGAGGCAAATGGTACTCTGAAGAGAATGGATTAGCCTGCTAAAGAAATGAATGCTATTCTGTATTTGAGCGTGTGTGGTTTGCTCCTGTTCACCCCTCTGGATGTTTCTATTGTATTCAACTTTACAAATAATAAAGCTACAAATCTACGTTTACAAGAGCTTTTCTCTTATCTGTTTTCTGTTCGTTTTAGTTTTCTGTTTTATAAGTCCAGACAGGTCAGGGTTTAATAACAAAGGCTTTACTGTTATGTTATATTCCCCAACTCCCCTGGTGTGTGTGCTTCTGTGCGTGTGCGTGTGTGTGCTGGTGTTTGTGTGCGCCAGAGTGACCCAGGGTAATGTGGATGTGGAGCTTTCACCTCACTGATACATTCCCTGACTAGCACAGTACAGTGTGATCTGATCACCCCATAACGGCTGTCTGCGTCATCCTATAAATCACAAACTCTCCCATTTTAAAGTGGCAAAAACGGATGCCAAGAGGGCATGTTTTATAGTGGGGCAGCTTAGCAAAACAATCATTCATTTTGTGATAAAAGCACCACATTTGGTTGATTTATGTACCCTGAAAATATGTTGATTTGGAACCACTCCAGCTTTGGTCCCTGGGGGTGTGGCAGCATTTTTTTTCAATTCAGAAGGACTGTTTTTAAGATTAAGGCTCCAAATTTGGCACAGAGAGAATTTTGGACCCTAAAACGACTTAAATTAGGAGCCACCACAGATATAGCACCTGGGGGCCATAGCATCTTACACAATGGCCACTTTTGGTAATACAATGTTAAAGTTCTGAAGGCCTTTTTAGAGAAAAACACTCCAAATTTGGCTCAGAGGTAGATTTATCTACCCTGAAATGATTTAGATATCGAGCCACCACAGATTTGGCCCCTGGGGGCTGTGGCAAACTTCTTTGAAAATAGCCACCAGCAGTACCATTGTTTTACAATTCAGAAGGAATATTTTAAGATAAAGGCTCTACATTTGACTTAAAGCATTTTCACACAAGTTTGTTTGCTATATTTCGAATGAGAGTTAGATTATTTGTTACATAGATTTAAAATGTTTTTGGTCCGGCTGGTTTCACATTGCCAAATGCCAAACGAACTAAAATGCATATACAAAACCACATGTTAATGCAAGTAATTCATTTTTTGGACAATACTGCCCTACAAAGGCAAAGTGCAGTAACTATGTAAAAACAAATCCTGCAAAATCTGACTTTTTCTGTCTAGACAAAAAGCAATTTCTGGTACTTCTTGATATATTCTGATAGATTGGCTTGTTGCTGTGTCAGGAAACTAAATATCACTTTAAACAGATATACAGTGCATTCGTAAAGTATTCAGATCCCTTTATTTTCTACACATTTTGTTAAGTTATTCTAAAATGGATTAAATAAAAAAAAATCCTCATCACAATACCCCATAATGACAAAGTGAAATCAGGTTTTTAGAAATGTTTTCAAATATATTTGAAAAAAAACAAAAAACAGATACCTTATTTACATAAGTATTCAGCCCCTTTGCCTTGAGACTCGAAATTGAGCTCAGGTGCATCCTGTTTCCATTGATCATCCTTGATTGGAGTCCACTACACTTTTAAACTCTTGATGGTTGTAAGGCAGTACCCTATTAACATCGTCCTGGCATTTCTAAACTTTGCAGGGCATGTCACTTCACCAATCTCTTTGCATAACCCACCACTAAGCATGCACTGTTTTCTTACTTACTAACCTCAAATGGATGGATCCATAAATAATTACTGTGGGAATAAATATCACTGAATGACAAAAATATTGGAATAAAGCAGACTAATGCAATTGAAGGCATGTATGAAATTGTTGCTTACTGAAACTCCCAGTCATCCAATCCTTGTAATAAATTTGAAGCAATAGCCTACCCGCATGTGGTCAATTAGATGATCATTTCAGCACCATTTTGATTGGGACAGCGCCATCGCGCTGATCTGAGACAAGTGTGGGGACTCGTCTAGATAAATCAATTAATGTTAGATTTTCTTTTTCACTGTATCTCCGTTTGGATATTGGTTAGGGTGCAAATAGGCAGGGGAAATGTTAGCTAAGTTGAGGTGAGTGCTACTCATGATCATCTTCTCTAGTTGGCTCATTGATTAGAACACTTGGCCATGTTATGTAGTTCAACAAGTGGATTATTTTGCTCTTCTGAATCTCTGTCCATATAGGCTATTTGGTTAATCTGTTTCTGGCTGGGCAAATACGTGGAGGTGGTATAGCTTATATATTATATATTTTGGGGCGGCAGGTAGCATAGTGGTTAGAGTGTTGGGCCAGTAACCAAAAGGTTGCTGGATTGAATCCCTGAGCTGACAGAGTAAAAATCAGTCTTTCTGCCCCTGAACAAGGCAGTTAACCCACTTTTCCCCAGTAGGCCGTCATTGTTAAATAAGAATTTGTTCTTAACTGACCTGCCTAGTTAAATAAAGGTTACATACATTTTTTTATAAATATTTGTTTGCTCATCTATCATTGATCAGAAACATTTAGCATGCAATAATAAAGCATAAATCAAGATTATTTTGCACGATCACGTATAGGCAACTCCAAAAGCCTGCGGAGGTTGTGAAATATGAACATGAGACTCACATGCTTTTGAAAATATAGATTTTGGTGAAGATAAGACCCTACAACTGCTCCCTAAGAAAGTAGAGTGGGTCAGGGAAGAGATTAAACGTGGATCAAAAAAGCATGGGCTTGGGCTCTGTTTCAAAATATCACTTTTTTAGCGGTTCCTGTGTGGTTCCCGTTCCTGTGTGGGAAAAATATTATTTGTATTTTATTCTGTTATATTCCATTATATTCTTACTATAATATACAAAACATTATATAGCTAGAGGACTCCTGATATCTCCAGGAGTAATACGTATAATTTTTCTTTATCTGTTGTGGTCTAGTACTGTCCTTTTGCCTGTCTTCCCAGTGGCCTACTTGTTGTGTGAACTGCTGACTGCTCATAATTATGCAGATAGTTGTTGACACATCAACCAGGATCAAGGGGCAGGGCAATTTATGACTTGTTTTGATAATCAGTGGCTGTATTGGAGGGGGAGTGGTTTCATCTCTTTTCTGAGTGTATATCACCAGTCCACTGGTCTCATTCACACAGAACTACCCTACGCCTTGACCTTTTTCTCACCTCTCTCTCCAGATGACATCCTGCGACTAATGAGGTCTGGCCGCCTAACAACCTGCCTGCTCAACCCCACCCCCTCATCCCTTCTCCAGACCATCTCTGGAGACCTTCTCCCATTCCTCACTTCCCTCATCAACTCATCCTGACCACTGGCTGCGTCCCCTCTGACTTCAAAATGGCCCGAGTTGCTCCCCTCCTCAAGAAACCAACACTCGACTCATCTGACGTGTGGTGTCTCTTTCAACTTTCTCATTATCTATCTCAGAACGATCTTCTTGACCGTAATCAGTCAAGCTTCAAGACGTGTCACTCAACCGACTTCTTCTTTGTGTCACGGAGGCTCTCTGCACTATCAAAGCTGACTTTCCTCCTAGATCTATCCGCTACCTTCGACACTGTGAACCATCAGATCCTCCTCTCCACCCTCTCAGGGCCGGGCGTCTCAGGCTATGCACACTCTTGGATTGCATAGTACCTGGCAGGCCAATCCTACCCGGTGACGTGGAGAGGGTCTGTGTCTGAACCACGTATTCTTACTACTACTGGTGTCCCCCAGGGCTCGGTTCTAGGCCCTCTCATCTTCTCTATACACCAAATCACTCAGCTCTGTCATATCCTTACATGGTGTCTCCTATCATTGCTATGCGGATGACACTGAAGTACTATTCTCTTTCCCCCTTTCTGACACACAGGTGGTGACACGCATCTCTGCGTGCCTGGCAGATATCTCAACTTGGATGTCGGCCCACCACCTCAAGCTCAATCTTGACAAGACGGAACAGCTCCTCCTCCCTAGGAAAGCCTGCCCTCTCAAAGTCCTCTCCATCACGGTTGACAACTCCACAGTGTCGCCCTCCCAGAATGCTGCGTGACCCTGGACAACACCCTGTTGTTCTCTTCAAACACCAAAGATGTGACCCGCTCTTGCAGGTACGCAGCACCCCGCCTGGTTTTCAACCATCCCAAGATCTCTCATGTTACCTTGCTCCTCTGCACATTCCAATGGCTTCCAGTGGAAGCTCGTATCCACTACAATACCATGGGGCTTACCTAAGGAACATTAATAGGAACTGCCTCTCCCTACCTTCAGGCTATGCTCAAACCCTACACCGCAACCCGAGCACTCCGTTCTACCTCCTCAGGTCTCTTGGCCCTTCCACCCATAGGGTAGGGCAGCTCTCGTTCAGCCCAGTTCAAGCTCTTCTCTGTCCTGGCACCCCAATGGATGAACCAGTTTCCCCCTGAAACTAAGACAGCAAAGTCCCTGCCCATTTTCTGAAAACATCTGAAACCCTACCTCTTTAAACAGTATCTTAAATAATCTTCCTCCTCACTTCGACCCTCCCCCCAAAAAATTTAATAAAATAAAAATAAATAAAAAGAGAACACTTAACCAGCACCAGCACCACCCCACCCAACCTTCTAGCTCTGACTCTACTAATAGCTACTTTATTGAGGATAAAAACAAATGATATGCCTGTGATATAAGGCTGTCCCAGCTAGCTATCTTAAGATGTGTTAGGTTCTCAATGAATCTAGTGACGATTAGTAAAGCTTAAACCAAGTTTATTCACCCATTGGGTCATACAACTGCATAAGACAAATACATATTTCCACCAGTGGTAGTATATATACCCCAATTTGTGTGGTCTCCTCCTTCTCTCTAAACATTACATCTTTATTACTAGGCAGGAAGTTAAGTAATGCTGGAAACAAACTGTTCCTTCTTCCTTAATGTGACCTGACCTCGACCCCCTTCCTCGCTAATCCACAGCTCTCCACCATAATCAGTGACTGCAATCATGTGATTGCCTCTCCTCTACTAGCACCTCCCAAAGACCCCTGGCTCCTATCCAACCTTCATGGACACACCATATAAACTCAGGAAAAAAAGAAACGTTCCTTTTTCAGGACCCTGACTTTCAAAGATAATTTGTAAAAATCCAAATAACTTCACAGATCTTCATTGTAAAAGGTTTAAACACTGTTTCCCATGTTTGTTCAATGAACCATGAACAATTAATGAACATGCACCTGTGGAATGGTCGTTAAGACACTAACAGCTTACAAATGGTAGGCAATTAAGGTTACAGTAATGAAAATTTAGGACACTGAAGGGGAATTTCTACTGACTCTGAAAGAGCCAAAAGAAAGATCCCCAGGGTCCCTGCTCATCTGCGTGAATGTGCCTTAGGCATGCTGCAAGGAGGCATGAGGACTGCAGATGTGGCCAGGGCAATAAATTGCGATGTCCATACTGTGAGAAGCCGAAGACAGCGCTACAGGGAGATAGGACGGACAGCTGATCGTCCTCGCACAGTGGCACACCACATGTAACAACACCTGAGGGCTTGTAGGCCTGTTGTATGCAGGTCCTCACCTGACATCACCGGCAACAACGTTGCCTATGGGCACAAACCCACCGTTGCTGGACCAGACAGGACTGGCAAAAAGTGCTCTTCACTGACGAGTCGCGGTTTTGTCTCACCAGGGGTGATGGTCGGATTCGCGTTTATCGTCGAAGGAATGAGTGTTACACCGAGGCCTGTACTCTGGAGCGGGATCGATTTGGAGGTGGAGGGTCCGTCATGTTCTGGGGCAGTGTGTCACAGCATCATCGGACTGAGCTTGTTGTCATTGCAGGCAATCTCAATGCTGTGCGTTACAGGGAAGGCATCCTCCTCCCTCGTGTGGTACCCTTCTTGCAGGCTCATCCTGACATGACCCTCCAGCATGACAATGCCACCAGACATACTGCTCGTTCTGTGCATGATTTCCTGCAAGACAGGAATGTCAGTGTTCTGCCATGGCCAGCAAAGTGCCCGGATCTCAATCCCATTGAGCACGTCTGGGACCTGTTGGATCGGAGGGTGAAGGCTAGGGCCATTCCCCCCAGAATTGTCTGGGAACTTGCAGGTGCCTTGGTGGAAGAGTGGGGTAACATCTCACAGCAAGAACTGGCAAATCTGGTGCAGTCCATGAGGAGGAGATGAACTGCAGTACTTAATGCAGCTGGTGGCCACACCAGATACTGACTGTTACTTTTGATTTTGACCCCCCCTTTGTTCAGGGACACATTATTCCATTTCTGTTAGTCACATGTCTGTGGAACTTGTTCAGCTTATGTCTCAGTTGTTGAATCTTGTTATGTTCATACAAATATTTACACATGTTAAAAACTTCTTAAGGCTAGGCATCCCGCTAGCTTGACAACTTCCTGTGAAACTGGAAGGCGCGCAATTCAAATAAATAATCATTACAATTATGGATATTAAACATTTAGGTACAAACAAGTGTCTTATATTGGTGAAAAGCTTAAATTATTGTTAATCTAACTGCACTGTCCGATTTACAGTAGACTTTACAGCAAAAGCGTGCCATGCGGTTGTTTGAGGAAGGCGCCCCACATTAAAATATTTTTCCACCGGCACAGGTTTAATAAATTCACAAATAGCGATGAAATATTCCCTTACTTTTTGAAAATCTTCCTCTGATTTGTCATCCAAAGGGTCCCAGCTATAACATGTATTGTCATTTTGTTAGATAAAATCCTTCTCTATTTCCCAAAAAGTCAGTTTAGTTGGCTCCATCGATTTGAGTAATCCACTCGTTCAACATGCCAAGATAGGAATCCGAAAATGTACCCTTAAACTTTGTTTCAAAAAGTCAAAATACATTTGTAATGTAATTAAACTATAATAAAATGTAATTAAACTATAATATTTAATACGGAAAGAAGTATGTTCAATAGGAAAGCGATATTAGCAGGTGCGGGTCCTCTTCATCGCGCGCGCATACACAAATGCAAGTCTGTGTCCCTGTAGTAAAACTCATATTTCTTACTCGTTTTGGAAGAAACATGCCTGAAACCTTGAACAAAGACCACCCAGTGGAAGCCATAGGAAATGCATACTGGGAGCTAGATTTAATTATTTCCCTATACGTTTCATTGGATGAGCATGGGCTCTCAAAAGAAAGAAATTCTGATTGGATTTTCTCCTACCATACCTATTGTGTTATAGTCTCCTATATTATTGTTTACATTTCTACAAACTTCAGAGTTTTTTCTGTCCAATGGTACCAATTATATGCATATCCTTGCTTCAGGGCCTGAGCAACATGCAGTTTACTTTGGGCACGTCAGTCAGGTGGATATTGAGAAAAATAGCCTGAAGAAGTTTTAATTAAGTTTGCTGAAAATAAATGCAGTTGACAGTGAGAGGACTTTTTTTTTTTGCTGAGTTGTGTATAAACCAGACTATGGCACTCCTCATGTCTCTAGTATAATTGATGATTAACAATATTTAAAGTTTAGAAATCCGAACCCATCAGGTGAATGCACTAACTGTAAGTCGCTCTGCATAAGAGCTAAATGACTAAAATGTCAAATGTAATTTAGAGCACCTTTTCTTTCCATGACATAGACTGACGGTGAATCCAGGTTAAAGCGATGATCCCTTATTGATGTCACTTTTTAAATCCACTTCAATCAGTGTAGTTGAAGGGGAGTAAATCATTTGAGACACTTGAGACATGGATTGTGTATGTGTGCCATTCAGAGGGTGAATGGGCAAGACAAAGAATTTAAGTGCCTTTGAATGGTAATGGTAGTAGGTGCCAGGCACACCGTTTTGTGTCAAGAACTGCAACGCTGCTGGGTTTTTCACACTCAACAGTTTCCCATGTGTATCAAAGGACATCCAGACAACTTGACACAACTGTGGGAAGCATTGGAGTCAACATGGGCCAGCATCCCTGTGGAACGCCTTTGACACCTTATAGTCAAGTCCATGCCCCGATGAATTGAGCCTGTTCTGAAGCCACAAGAGAGTGCAACTCAATATAATGGAGATGTTCCAATTGTTCGGTATAGTCAGTGTGTATGTGATCAGGTAGGTGTGTCTTGTCTGTTTAATTAATAAAATAACAAACTATTGATTTAATTTGGATGGTGCAGCCATGGCTGCACAGACCCGTAACATAGACCTAATTAAACTCAAAATATGCTATTCTATTCTTAGGACCTGCCTAAACAAATTAATAATGGATTTATTTTTGATGTTGTATATTCTCAATGTATATTTTAAAATAGACGCCCACCCACATCTTCACACCACTTCTACCACTCGTCCCCATAAGGGGGGTATAAAAGGCGTATAAGAATAACAAGACAAATCTCAAAGAGCATAAAATAAAAGATAAACAGCAACAGTAAACATCTTTCCACACGAAAGATGCTGCGCCCCCCCTTGGGCCAATTGTGTGACTTTGAAATTTCAGTGAATTAATTTTGTATATGCCGGATCCCTATGGCAAGACGCCTCATTCACCGAAGTTTCATCGAAATCGGGCTAGTGCTGTCGGAGATATCGTGTGTGACTTGTGTACAAACATACGTACAAACAAACTAATGGACGGAAACAGATCCAAGGTTCCCTCCCTGATTTCATTGGTGGGGACAATTAGAAACAATTTTGGAATTAGGTTGTCGATAGGCCTACAGTATATTCAAACGAATAAACAATAATATTCAAACAAAGGAATTCATACATACAGTGCATTCAAACAGTATTCAGACCCCTTGTCATTTTCCACATTTTGTTATGTTACAGCCTTATTGTACAATTGATTTTTTTTTAAAAATCAGTCTACACACAATACCCCATAATGACAAAGCGAAAACAGGTTTTTTTAGACATTTTTTCAATTTTATTTACATAAGTATTCAGATCCTCAGGTGCATCCTGTTTCCATTGATCATTGTGGTAAATTCAGTTGATTGGACATGATTTGGAAAGGCACACACCTGTCTATATAAGGTCCAACAGTTGACAGTGCATGTCAGAGCAAAAACCAAGCCTTGAGGTCGAAGAAACAGGATTGTGTCGAGGGACAGAGGGACAGATCTGGTGAAGGGTACCAATAACCCGATGGTCACTCTGACAGAGCTCCAGAGTTCCTCTGTGGAGATGGGAGAACTTCCAGAAGGACAACCATCTCTGCAGCACCAATCAGTTCTTTATGGTAGAGCGGCCAGATGGAAGCCACTCCTCAGTAAAAGGCACATGACAGCCCGCTTGGAGTTTGCCAAAAAGCACCTAAAGGACTCAGACCATGAGATACAAGATTTTCTGGCCTGATGAAACCAAGATTGAACTCTTTGGCCAGAATGCCAAGCGTCAAGTCTGTAAGAGACTTGACACTATCCCTACGGTGAAGGATGTTGGTGGCATTATCATGCTGTGGGGATGTTTTTCAGAGGCATGGACTCGGAGACTGGTAAGGATCAAGGGAAAGATGAACAGAGAAATCCTTGATGAAAACATTCTCCAGAGCGCTTGGTAACTCAGACTTGGGGCGAAGGTTCACCTTCCAAAGGACATGGACCCTAAGCACACAGCCAAGACAACACAGGACTGGCTTCGGGACAAGTCTCTGAATGTCCTTGAGTGGCCCAGCCAGAGTCCGGACTTGAACCCAATCAAATATCTCTGGAGATACCTGAAAATATCTGTGCAGCGATGCTCCCCATCCAACCTGACAGAGCTTGAGAGGATCTGCACAGAATAATGGGAGAAACTCCCCAAATACAGGTGTCTCAAGCTTGTAGTGTCATACCCAAGAAGACACAAGGCTGTAATTGCTGCCAAAGTAAGAGTAAAGGGAGTAAAGGGAGAGTAAAGGGTCTGAATACCTACAGTACCAGTCAAACGTTTGGACACCTACTCATTCCAGGGTTTTTCATTATTTCTACAATGTTCTACATTGTAGAATAATAGTGAACACATTAAAACTATGAGATAACACACATAGAATCATGTAGTAACCAAAAACGTGATAAACAAATCTAAATATTTTATATTATTCAATGCAGCCACCATTTGCCTTGATGACAGCTTTGCACACTCTTGGCATTCTCTAAACCAGCTTCATGAGGTGGTCACCGGGAATCCATTTCAATTAACAGGTGTGCCTTGTTAATAGTTAATTTGTGGAATGTCCCTCCTTAATGCATTTAAACCAATCAGTTGTGTTGTGACAAGGTATACAGCCACCCCGTTATACAGAAGATAGCCCTATTTGGTAAAAGACAAAGTTCATATTATGGCAAGAACAGCTCGAATAAGCAAAGAGAAACGACAGTCCATCATAATTTTAAGACATGAAGGTCAGTCAATAAGGAACATTTCAAGAACTTTGAAAGTTTCCTCAAGTACAGTCTCAAAAACCATAAAGCGCTATGATGAAACTGGCTCTCATGAGGACCGCCACAGGAAAGGAAGACCTAGAGTTACCTCTGCTGCAGAGGATAAGTTCATTAGAGTTACCAGCCTCAGAATTTGCAGCCCAAATAAATAAAAGTTCAAGTAACAGACACGTCTCAACATCAACTGTTCAGAGGAGACAGCGTGAATCAGGCCTTCATGGTCGAATTGCTGCAAAAAAGCACTACTAAAGGACACCAATAAGAAGAAGAGACTTGCTTGGGCCAAGATACACGAGCAATGGACATTAGACCGGTGGAAATCGGTCATTTGGTCGGAGGAATCCAAATTTGTGATTTTTGTTCCAACCATCGTGTCTTTGTGAGATGCAGAGTAGGCGAACAGATCTCTGCATGTGTGGTTCCCACCGTGAAGCATGGAGGAGGGGGTGTGATGGTGTGGGGGTGCTTTGCTTGTGACACTGTCAGTGATTTATTTAGAATTCAAGGCACACTTAACCAGCATGGCTACCACAGCATTCTGCAGTGATACGCCATCCCGTCTGGTTTGCGCTTAGTGGGACATACATTTGTTTTTCAACAGGACAATGACCCAATACACTCCAGGCTGTGTAAGGGCTATTTGACGAAGAATGAGAGTGATTGAGTTCTGTATTAGATGCCCTGGCCTCCACAACCACCAGACCAAGACCCAATTGAGATGTTTTGGGATGAGTTGGACCGCAGAGTGAAAAGCAGCCTGGAAGTGCTCAGCATATGTGGGAACTCCTTCAAGACGGTTGGAAAAGCATTCCAGGTGAAGCTGGTTGAGAGAATGCCAAGCGTGTGCAAAGCATCCATCAAGGCAAAGGGTGGCTACTTTGAAGAGTCTAAAATCTAAAATATATTTTGATTTGTTTAAAACGGTTTTGGTTACTACGTGATTCCATGTGCGTTATTTCATAGTTTTTATGTATTCACTATTATTCTACAATGTAGAAGATAGTAAAAATAAAGAATATCCCTTGAATGAGTAGGTGTGTCCAAACTTTTGACTGGTACTCTATGTAAATGTGATATTTCAGTTTTTTATATTTAATACATTTGCAAACCTGTTTTTGCTTTGTCATTATTGGGTATTGTGTGCAGATTGACGAGGGGAAAAAAACTATTTAATCAATTTTATAATAAAGCTGTAATGTAACAAAATGTGGAAAAATACAAGGGGTCTGAATACTTTTAGAATGCGCTGTATTATTAATAATTCTTACACACTACCGTTCAAAAGTTTGGGGTCACCTAGAAATGTCCTTGTTTTCCATGAAAACATACATGAAATTAGTTGCAAAATGAATAGGAAATATAGTCAAGACGTTGACAAGGTTATAAATAAGGATTTTTAATTGGAATAATAAATGTGTACTTCAAACTTTGCTTTCGTCATTTGCAGCAGTTGCAGCCTTGCAGACATTTGGCATTCTAGTTGTCAATTTGTTGAGGTAATCTAAAGAGATTTCACCCCATGCTTCATGAAGCACCTCCCACAAGTTGGATTGGCTTGATGGGCACTTCTCACTTACCATACGGTCAAGATGCTCCCACAACAGTTCAATAGGGTTGAGATCCGGTGACTGTGCTGGCCACTTCATTATAGACAGAATACGAGCTGACTGCTTCTTCCCTAAATAGTTCTTGCATAGTTTGGAGCTGTCATTGTCCTGTTTTAGGAGGAAATTGGCTCAAATTAAGCGCCGTCCACAGGGTATGGCATGGCGTTGCAAAATGGAGTTGCCTTCCTTCTTCAAGATCCCTTTTAGCCTGTTCAAATCTCCAACTTCACCACCACAAAAGTACCTCCAGACCATCACATAATTTGTATTTATTTAACTAGGCATGTCAGTTAAGAACAAATTCTTATTTTCAATGATGGCTTAGGAAGAGTGGGTTAACTGGGGCAGAATGACAGATTTTTACCTTGTCAGCTCAGGGATTCGATCTTGCAACTTTTCGGTTACTAGTCCAACGCTCTAACCACTAGGCTACCTGCCACCCCACCATGCTTGACAGATGGCGTCAAGCACTCCTCCTGCATCTTTTCATTTTTTCTGTGTCTCACGAATGTTCTTCTTTGTGATCCGAACACCTCAAACTTATATTCGTCTGCCAATATCACTTTTTTCCAATCTTCCTCTGTCCAGTGTCTGTGTTCTTTTGGCCATCTTAATCTTATCTTTTTATTGGCCAGTCTGAGATATGGCTTTTTCTTTGCAACTCTGCCTAAAAGGCTAGCATCCCGGAGTCGCTTTTTCACTGTTGACGTTGAGACTGGTGTTTTGCTGGTACTATTTAATGAAGCTGTCAGTTGAGGACTTGTGAAGCGTCTGTTTCTCAATCTAGACACTCTAATGTTCTTGTCCTCTTGCTCAGTTGTGCACCGGGGCCTCCCACTCCTCTTTCTATTCTGGTTAGAGCCAGTTTGTGCTGTTCTGTGAAGGGAGTAGTACACAGCTTTGTACGAGATCTTCAGTTTTTTTGCAATTTCTCGCATGGAATAGCCTTCATTTCTCAGAACAATAATAGATTGACGAGTTTCAGAAGAGAGTGCTTTGTTTCTGCCCATTTTGAGCCTGTAATCGAACCCACAAAGTCTCATGCTCCAGATACTCAACTAGTCCAAAGAAGGCCAGTTATATTGCTTCTTTAATCAGTACAGCAGTTTTCAGCTGCGCTAATATAATTGCAAAAGGGTTTTCTAGTTATCAATTAGCCTTTTAAAATGATAAACTTGGATTAGCTAACACAACGTGCCATTGGAACACAGGAGTGATGGCTGCTGATAATAGGCCTCTGTACGCCTATTTAGATATTCCATAAAAAATCTGCTGTTTCTAGTTACAAAGTCATTTTCAACATTAACAATGTCTACACTGTATTTCTGATCAATTTGATGTTATTTTAATGGACAAAAAATTTGCTTTTCTTTCAAAAACAAGAACATTTCTAAGTGACCACAAACTTTTGAATGGTAGGTTATAGATAGTATTATTTTTGCATTTGCCTGTCTGCATTATTTGAAAAATTCTGCAAATATTGAAGCATTGTAACAAATAACGAGAATATTGATAGTCCAACATAGTAGCCAATGAGAGGGGGCGGCTTTCGCAAATTTTATAGTTAAACAAACAGCCCTACATCCACACTATAGCTAGCCTAAATAACTTAGCAATATTTAATGCCATATTGCCATCGAGACTGATCTGTTACAATATCACATTTTAATTCAGGAAAATGGATAAGCAAGATGATATAGATAGGGATTAGCCATGCAGGCAGGGAATGATGAAGATGTAGGCCTACAGCAAGAAGTTAAAAAAAGTTAGCCCAACTAAGTATTCATTAATGATTTGCATTATCTCAATTATCATTCTGTCACTGCATGACAATACACCTGTTAGCCTATGGCCTACAATTGTTATTGTCTTTAAAGCCAAAATAGATGTTGAAATGCTCTAAATGGCAAGTTGTTCAATTGTGTTTGTTTTCATAGCTACCTATGAAACTAAAAATTGCACTAGCCCACTGGACCAATGAATGAAAATATAAATTGCAGCTATCACAACCTATATTTTTATAGAAATGAAATAGCTTTCGTTTTTGAATAGTGTCCGAAAAGGAGGGATCACCCGCCTCCGAATTCCCAATTCAATTAACCTCTGGCAGTCAGATTACAACAAGGCTTAAAAGGCAGAGTTAAAATGCCCACATCAAATTCAAAGCAATCGCCGCACTGCCTAAACGGCTGACTGGCAAAGCAAACTGGCACTCTCTGCTTTCTTAAAGTGAGAGAAAAGGTGTGCGGGCTGGCAGCTGCTCTCCAAGCGATGCTCTGCATGGCCCTAAAGCCAGCCAATCAATACGCTAAACCGCTTTTACAATTTTATCGGGATTGGAATGACTTTAGTTTACATTACATTTTCGGTCTTGAGGTAGAACTGACGCCCCTGACTATAATCCAATGAGAGGTGAAGTAATTTACTATATTGCTGAAAACTATTTAATCATTTTTTAGGGCACTGGCTCCCTTCAGAGCTCACTTTACCTGCCAACCCCAGCTATTCCCGCCCCCCTGATAGATAGCCCTCCTAGAACATGTTCACTTTTACAACTGCCACAAGTAGCAGAGGAGGATGATACGTACTGTGCTGTTTACTACCAGAGACTCACACTTCTGTGCTATCTTAAAACCTGATCTGGCAGAAGGTGTCTTACACAAGTCTCTTTCACTTCCTTCAGAATTCTGGCCATTATTTTTTGTTGCAACTGTTCAAACTAGTTGTTTGTCTTTTGAGTTCAAGTTCAATCAATGCCATAACAAATAGCATCTCCCCCTCTCCTACTTCTTCCTTGAAAACAATAAAAATCACTCTGTAAGTATGGAATTGCTAGGGCCATAGCCCAATTTTCAGTGTGATATAACTACAATCTCTCAATCATACACCATAAGTGAAAAACAACAATTAAAGGCACTTCCATTTGTTATGATGAGCGAAGGGGGGGAACCCAAGAGCGGACTCAGAAGAGGAAGCCGGGATGAATGCACAAAAAGGTTTATTGATCACAGAGAAATGGGGAGTGCAGAACCGGGATAGCTCAGATGAGTTGCAAAAACCAGGAGTGTAGAGTGAGGTTGGAGTTGGCTGAGTAGAACAGGGGAACAGGTCCTGAGGGGAATCCAAGGTAATAGTGGTGAGTGATATCCAGAGCAAGGTGGTTGGTGGTGAGATGTGGAACAGGAGACAGGAGCCAGAGAGGTAATGAGCAGAGATTACGATCTGGCAGCGTGGAGGTGGCAAGAAAGAGTATATGTAGAGGTCTTGATTTTTTGGACGATTTGCAGCTGGTAGGGATCTGCTCTGAGTCCAGCACACCTGTCTCCAACCACACACACAGAGCGAGAGTGAGAGAGAGAGAGTATACAGGGGGAGTACTGCAAGTTAGGACGACACCGGATGGGCGTAGTGGAAGCAGATGTGACACCATTATGTGGTCTTGTGGTTTCTACGCATATTTAGTTATGAAATTGTAAGTCCAACTGTCGCTTGTGTTTTTTTCTCTCTATGGCCTTATTTGAGTTCATCCAGTTTAGCTGGAATTAGCAGTTTAGCAAAGAGCTGGAATAAGTTAACATTTTCAAGTTTATTTGTGTAATTAACACTATACATTGCAAAGTCTTAATCACCTGAGCTCTCATAATAAAAACACAATATAAAACGCCAAAATATACAAAAAAGCAACAATGAAATGGTCAAATCTGATAATACATAAAGTAGTACAGTAAAAGACAAAGGCCTAGTGTGACAAGTTATCTGTTCTGCCAGGATTGACCCACTGTACCCTGCACCCACATTCTACTCCTCACGGAGTGAAAAATGCAACCAAACTTTATGAGATGGTTTCTTTGACACAGATGAAGTCTAGTCATGGACTAAAAAGTATTAAACAACGGAGATGTGTTGCATAAGGCTGGTTTATGCATAATCAAGCCAAAATCTCATCGGCTGGCTATTATTGGAGAAAAAATAATAATAGGAGTAAATCTTTCACTCGGGACCAGTAGAGAAAAGGCTGAGGAAGATTATTTCCGCTCTCCTCCAACCCCCTGGATAAAGACCTTTCTGAAAATCACTGTTTAATCCGGCGCTCAGGAGGAAAATGGGCAGAAAAAAGATTACCTCATCTTAGTTTGGATCTTGGAAATGTCACATTGTAAGATTGGGAGGCTTGGGAAACCCAGGCAATGAAGTTGGGATTACACCCTGATTCTATTTTTATAAGACTCTAGGATCTCCTCACACTTCATTTGAAATTAAACTCACTTAAAGTATTGCTTTTGGAAAAAGTTTCTTTAGACGAGACATAAATGCACAAATATATTAGAGTAAATCATTATATACAGTAATATTTGTATTGTATTATAAATGGGTTTATAGTACAATAATTTAAATACATGCTCCGGAACTTTGGCGACTACGAAATATTTTATAAACCTCCCGCTTTGGGCTGGATATGTCATTGTGTAGTTCATACATGCATAATCTATGAGCAGAATTACTTTCTTACCTCAGTTAGCCACAACGTCCCTAGTTTTGAAGTCTGTTCCCACCATGTTTCCACCCATCCAGGACATCTATACTGAACAAAAATATACAGGGAATGATTTCAACAATTTTACTGAGTTACAGTTCATATAAGGAGATCAGTCAATTTAAATAAATTCATTAGGCCCTAATCTATGAATTTCACAAGACTGGGCAGGGGCGCAGCCATGGGTGGGCCTGGGAGGGGCATAGGCCCACCCACTTCGGACCCAGGCCCACCCACTGGGGAGCCAGGCCTAACCAATCAGAATGAGTTTTCCCCACGATCCCGCAGGTAAAGAAGCTAGATGTGGAGGTCCTGGGATGGCGTGGCTAAACGTGGTCTCCGGTTGTGAGGCCAGTTGAACGTACTGCCTAATACTCTTACAATTCCAAGGCTCTGTATGGGCTTTGTTTATTCAAATTGATCCCTGTGGCTGTTTCATCAGACTTATACAATGCATTTGGAAAGAATTCAGACCCATGAACTTTTTCTAAAATGGATTAAATACATGTTTTTTCCTCATCAATCTACACACAATACCCCATAATGACAAAGCGAAAACAGTTATTCAAGAATTTTTGGGGCAAATGTATTAAAATAAAAAAACAGATACCTCATTTACATACGTTTTCAGACCCTTTGATATGAGACTTGGAATTGAGCTCAGGTGCATCCTGTATGCATTGATCATCCTTGAGATGTTTCTACAACTTGATTGGAGTCCACCTGTGGTAAATTAAATTGATTGGACATGATTTGGATAGGCACACACCTGTCTATATAAGGTTCCACAGTTGATAGTCCATGTCAGAGCAAAAAGAAAGCCATGAGGTTGAATGAATTGTTGGTTGAGCTCTGATACAGGATTGTGTCGAGGCACAGATCTGGGGAAGGGTACCAAGACATTTCTGCAGCATTGAAAGTCCCCAAGAACACAGTGGCCTCCATCATTCTTAAATGGAAGAAGTTTGGAACCACCAACACTCTTCCCAGAGCTGGCTGCCTGGCCAAACTGAACAATCGGGGGAGAAGGGTCTTGGTGAGGGTGGTGATGTTGTCAGGAGTTGTGCACATGAGTCATGCATCAAACAATAGGCGTAGGGCCTAACTAAGCATACAGCATCGATTTAAAGACATGTTTGGGAGCTGTTAATTTCCCTACTGACATGCAGTCTCTATACTAGGCAATCTCTTATAGGTCTAATGGTAACACCATTACATGTTAGTTGAGTGTAACATGCTGGAAAGATGCAATTCTGATGCTGTTCAACACAATGTGGACATGACTTGTTTATTTTCTCACTCTTTTGCAATATGAAATAAAATGTGTCCCCTTCTCTTTTGTAGCTTTAATTATGTAAAAGTGATTTTTCCCAACATCTTACAGGCCTGGGCAATTCCAGTCCTCGGGGGCCTGATTTGTGTCACACTTTTCCCCCATCACAGCTGATTTAAACTAATTGCATTCCAAACTGAAGGTCATGATAATTTGATTATTGGAGTCAGGTGTGTTAGCTGGGGCTGTGGCAAAAGTGTGACACCAATCAAGCCCCTGAGGACTGGAGTTGCCCAGGCCTGCGGGTACAGTAAAATACTGCTAGATTCGAATGGATGCCTTTGTGTTAGTGTCTATTCTGTGTAAAGCATTTGCACCTACATCCATCTGTTGTTCTACACTAAAAGCAAACCCTTGGTGTTTTACCGGATGTTGTATTCTGTATTTATATTGCAAAGTCCTGCTAGTTCTGTATGGTGTTTGTTCTTGTCTGAACCATGTTCAACCAAATCATCAAATTAAACAACTAACTGATAGAACATCTGCATAATAATGTCCTGGTTACAGTCCTGGTTCTGTCATCTGCCTTGTGAACAACAAGTACACTCTTTTATTAGATTTTTTTTTTGACCCCTTTATCTCCCCAATTTCGTGGTGTCCACTTGGTAGTTACAGTCTTGTCCCATCGGTGCAAGCCGCACTGCTTCTTGACACAATGTCCGCTTAACCCGGAAGCCAGCCGCACCAATGTGTCGGAGGAAACACCGTACACCTGGTGACCGTGTCAGCGTGCATTGCGCCCAGCCCGCCACAGGAGTCGCCAAATGTGCGCTGCCCCATGGGTCTCCCGGTTGTCGGCAGGCTGTGACAGAGAATGGACTCGAACCAGGATCGCTAGTGGCACAGCTAGCACTGCGATGCGCCGCTCGGGAGGCCCCCAACAAGTACACTCTTGCACTTTCTGTTGTGATCTAACTTTATGAATACGGGCCCTTGTCTAGTTGCCATTTTGTCATGAAATGATGAGCTTGAAGAAGGGTCAGGTTCACCACAAAGCATGTCTCCTAAACGAAGCAGCCCTCAGTCTCCCCCTTTTCATTAGAAATGCTGTCATGGTCATTTTAAACTGCATTCTCAGACAGTGTGTCCCCAATGTGCTTTTCTGGCGGGGTAATCCCTCCATACCCACAAGAGCACTCACATGCGCACGCACACGGCACCAAGGGGCCAAGCATGGGGGGCTATCTGCACATCTGAGATTTTCTTTTTGTGCACAAATTAATACAGGGGCTTTGTTGGCGCTGCCTGGAGTATTTTGTGTGAGCATACACATCATCCTCCCTCTACATGAGGGCAGCGCAGGGTAACACTTGGTCCAATGTAACTGAGTACAGCCCTGACATTAAAACTAGTACACCAACTGGCTGTAGCATGGCTCTTAAACTACTGGAGTGACAGCGTTTGTGATTAAAAGTGAAAATGTCAGGTGTCCTGCTGCTATGCTCCTCTATGCTCTATGCGGTATATTTGAGTCTCTGAGACACAGTTGCTGTGACAAAGTAAATCGTTGTGACTTACAGTACAGCAGGGAATTCCGCTCATTTCTCGTGTAGCAGACTGCCACAACTAGAGGAGTGTGGGTTGTCGTCTTATTTACTACCAAATGTATTTTAAGACTAATGCTGTGATGAGTTGTGCCAACTCACAAAATAAAGAATTATTGGAGAAGGAGACCAAGGAGACCCGAAACAAAAACAAAGAGGGGAAGAATGGAAGAATTGTGAAGTTAACCATGTGGGGTGTACTTGTTGACATTCTGAGTAAGCCAGTCAGCTATGCACCAAGCCACACAAGAAAGCAATATTGGAGAAGACAGAAATACTAAACCAGAACAAGGGAAGAATTGTAAAGTTAGCTATGTGGGGTGTACTTGTTGACATCCGGAATAATAATCTAACTATGCCAGACAGAGTAGAACAGTGTTGTGACAGAGGAGTGATACACCAACCCACACAGTGAAGTGTTGACGGAAAGAGGCCACAAACAGAGCTAGGGAAACCATGTGAAGCCATGTGCGGTGTACTTGCTGACAACCACAGCAGAGCAGCAGAGGAAGCAATATTGGAGAAGACCAAAATAAGACTTGGAAGAATTGTGAAGTTAGCCATGTGGGGTTCCTTGTTGACAACCACAGCAGAACTTCGTGCCGGAGGAGAGATGGAAGGAATTGGTGGTCTCCCCTGTGTGTGGGCATTGTAGCACTGGGGCATAAAGCGCCACTCAAATTTACCCAGAAGCTGTATGAAGTGCCGAAAGCCCAAAACGTGTTGATTTCAACAATAAATACTCATTTTTTAAGACATTTCCCCATGTCCAACCAAGAGTTGCTGTATTTTTCATCATGATAATGAAAAATCACTCACCATGAAGAACCTCTGTCCTGTCCTCAAAAAGCACAGTCAGCCTCAGCTAGGCTAATCCTCTTTACCCATGTTTAATCATTAACACAGCCCAAGCACTGCTTACCCCCTGCCTAACATGGTCCCACCACATTATCAACAACCCAGCTCTGTACCCCACCAGCCTGACAAACAGCCATCTCTATAGAAATCATCATGGTCCCCCTTTGTGAGCACAAATTCATTTTTTAAAGATTGAAGCTGTAATAGCTTCTCCATTTCGTTAAGAGAATTTTAACTTAAGCAAACTGTTTTCCACTCTGCAATGTGACTTGAAATTATGCTTTCACCACATACACTGAGTGTACAAAACATTAGGAACACCTTCCTAATATTGAGTTGCACCCCCTTTTGCACTCAGAATAGCCTCAATGTGTCGGTATATGGACTCTGCAAGGTATTGAAAGCAGTATCCAAAGGAATACTGACCCATGTTGACACCAATGGCTGGATATCTTTTGGGTGGTGGACCATTTATGATTACACACGGGAAACTGTTTATTTTATGAATGTGAAATGTCTGAATAATAGTAGAGAAATATATTTTTCAGCTTTTATTTCTTTCATCACATACCCCGTTGGTCAGAAGTTTACATACACTCAATTAGTATTTGGTAGCATTGCCTAAGACCGGGAATTCTTACTAGGATTAAATGTCAGGAATTGTGAAAAACTGAGTTTAAATGTATTTCGCTAAGGCGCACGTACATTTCTGACTTCAACTGTTAATGCAACCGGTATCTTAGTGGAAGACACACAAAGGATGCCGTTTCAACTTTGTTACACTGTCAGTAATTACACTGCTATTTTATTAATAGCATAAATGAGAAGTATAGTAAACTAACAAATTAAAATGGCAGATACTGCTCTTTGCTTTGGTATTACCCTGCAATGTAGAAACATATCATGGCAAGGAAGAAGGCAGTAACTGCCATTTTTAAGGGTCAAAGGTCATGTCAGATGTCAGGGTCAACGTAAATAAAACATTTACTCATAGTAATGCAACAGAACACTACATCTCCAATGATCTCCCTAGAATTAATTTGGCTGGACAATTAAAAAACTTTCAAGACATTTTTCTCAGTTCCACGCTATGAGCAGTTACTGCCTTTTTTCTTGGGAGGGCAGTATTCAGCACAAGTAGATCTGGGGCTAGGCTACTGCAGTATGACCCTCCCAGTATTGTATGTTGGTGTAAACCTCCTGTTGCTCACCCCTCTCCTCTGTGTTTACCAACCTACCTGTTGTCCTATCTACACCTGTTCTGTTGAGCAAAAGCATGCAGACTTACTACTCAAATCTGAGTTTGATATTAAAGGGTCACTGAATGGTCATTAATGGATAAACGGAGGGATGTATTGGTGGATTGAGGGAGGGAACAAAGGGTGGATGAGTTGAGGGAGGGAGGAGTGGATGTATTGGGTGGTAGTATATGTGCGGGTATGGGTTAGGCTACTGTATGGCTGAATTGAGTTAGAATGAGGAGGTGTTGTTGACTGCCCCACAGTGCAGCTGTAACCAGGGTTTCTGACTGTCCTTGTTCACTGACCTGAAACCCAATATATCCAAGAGATTCATTGTTGTTTTTTTACTGCAGTATTTTTGTTCAATTCTCTTTTTATAGTGTCATTCCTTGTAGACCACAACATTGTACCATAGCTACAGATTGTAGGCTAAGACAGAACATCTCTATGGGACAAAACACTTGCTGTTATTTCACTGCAAGGAGTCCCATCAACCCTAAGGGTATATATTAAAATGGACGTTTAACCTTTTTTTCTTTAAACTTTACTTTTAAAACTTTCCAGCCTTTCAGCAAGACACACTTTTTTATCAGTCAAATTGACCTCACTTAACACATCTACACTGCTCAGGGAGTCAGTCAACAGCAGTTGAAAGCCTCAGCCCTCAGCTATAATAAGCTCAACATGGCCCCTCTGAATCAAGCCAATTACTCTGTCCATGTCACTGCACATACATTTCCTGTCTTGTCTTGTCTTGTCTCTCTAACAACTTTAAATGGGCTGTAGAAGTCTGGCTGACAAATTGAGCTCCAACAGTTTATGCAGCAGTGATGTAGGCCAAGAATGAGTGACTCTGAGAGGCTTCGAGAAAGTTTTGCTCAGAAGTATCTCATGTAGATCAAACATGCCTCTAATATGTAGAATACGGAATTATGTGAGCTCATCTGTGATAATTTCCTACCACTTTTATTTCCTGTTGTGTAGGTCCAGCCCCAAAGCGCCAGCGAATGAGAAGGAGTGCCCAATGAGCACCATGAGTAGTGAGGCCTCCAACTACACAGGCGGCTCAGACTACGCTACTCACCCCAGTAGCCCCGTAGCAAGAGTGAGTTATAGTGATTACTCACACACAAGCATGCTCACGCACACTCACACAAACACACACATGAAGGGACAAACTATAATGATCTAGATTCTAGAGTAACTTAACATCAATGTGAGTGTATAATTTACTCATTTTCAGCCCTCAAGATCCTCAAAAAAAATTCACAACTTTGGGAAGAGATCTAACTCGATAAGAAGGAACCCCAATGCGGCGGAAATCAAGAGTAACTGGCTTTACAAACAGGTGAGTGTGTGTGTTGATGGCTTTGTATAGCAGTATACAGTAGTCACTACAGTGAATCAATCTATGAGTCAGGGAGACAAAGGGTGTTTCTCAAAATGCATACTACCATGCTCCGATCATGCAAATTGGAGAACGGGAGGATCTGAGTATCAAAGTATGATTCCAAATTAAAGTATGCGAAACGGAGCATGCAAGGCATACATTTTTTTTCTTGAAATCAATGGCGGCCATTATTTGAGCTGAAGAGAGAGAAAATACATTCCGACTTTGGAATTAAATGTTGCCTATTCACATCTCATATGTTGCCTGACTACAATATTTTATCTTGATACGTTAATAAATACATGCTGTGCTAATTTTAGCATGTTTACCTTAAATCACAAGCCCATAATAAGTCAATAGGGCTAACTGGCTAGCTACTACTGTTAGCTAGCCTGATAGCCACGAATAATCTATCTTGCATAATCTGGTCATTTTTGCCTGTTTAACTAGCTGGCTAGCTAGATTATTACGATTCAGATATTTATCTGATAATTATAAAGTAAAACTTTTGCTTTGTGTATATCTTGTTTTGTCTATTGTTGCCATTGTCCTGGCTGGAAGAAGGATAAGTGAATAGGGAGGTGAAGTGTAAGGTAATACAGTAGTGCAAGTGCTTCTCTAATGCTTTATGCATTCTTCACACTCTCGTCCTCACAAGAACATGCTCAGGAGAACGTCGTCGGAGAATGCACTCGGAGCATGAGAGTGTGGAGCACGGTAGTATGCATATTGAGAAACACTCAGAGTCTTGACATGTACTTTTTGAAATTACGTAATTGTTGTTTTTGATTATTGGGAAAGCTGGTATAACTGACCTCAACCTACACTATATATACACAAAAGTATGTGGACACGTCTTCAAATTAGTGGATTCGGCTATTTCAGCCACACCTATTCCTGGCAGGTGTATAAAATCGAGCACACAACCATGCAATCTCCACAAACAAACATTGGCAGTAGAATGGCCTAACTGAAGAGCTCAGTGACTTTCAACGTTGCACCATCATAGGATGCCACCTTTCCAACAAGTCAGTTCGTAAAATTTCTGCCCTGCTAGAGCTGCCCCTGTCAACTGTAAGTGCTGTTATTGTGAAGTGAAAATGTCTAGGAGCAACAATGGCTTAGCCGCGAAGTGATAGGCCACACAAGCTCACAGAACGGGACCGCCGAGTGCTGAAGTGCGTAGGGTGTAAAAATCGTCTGTCCTCGGTTGCAACACTCACTACCATGTTCCAAACTGCCTCTGGAAGCAATGGGTTTCTATGGCCCAGCAACCGCACACAAGCCTAAGATCACCATGCCCAATTCCAAGTGTCAGCTGGAGTGGTGTAAAGCTCGCTGCCATAAGACACTGGAGCAGTGGAAACGCATTTTATGGAGTGATCGTCCGCAGTCCAACGGACGAATCTGGGTTTAGCGGATTCCAGGTGAACGCTACCTGCCCCAAAGCATAGTGCCAACTGTAAAGTTTGGTGGAGGAGGAATAATGGTCTGTGGACGGTTTTTGTTTTTTTTACCCCATTTTCTCCATAGTTTCGTGATATCGAATTGGTAGTTAGTCTTGTCCCATCGCTGAAATTCCCGTACGGACTCATGAGAGGCGAAGGTCGAGACCCATGCTTCCTCCAAAACACGACCCTGCCAAGCCGCACTGCTTCTTTACACACTGCTCGCTTAACCCGGAAGCCAGTCACACCAACGTGTTGGAGGAAACACCGTACAACTGGCGACCGTGTCAGCGTGCATGCTCCCGGCCCGCCACAGGAGTCGCTAGAGCGCGATGGGACAAGGACATACCGGCCGGCCAAAACCTCCTCTAACCGCTGGGCCAATTGTGTGTCTCGTCATGTGTCTCCCGGTCGTGACTGGCTGCAACACAGCCCAGCATCGAACCCAGATCTGTAGTGACACCTCAAGCAGTGCAGTGCCTTAGACCGCTGCTCCACTCGGGAGGACCTATGAAGGGAAATCTTAATGCTACAACATACAATGACATTCTAGACGATTCTGTACTTCCAACTTTGTGGCAACAGTTTGGGGAAGGCCCTTTACAGTTTCAGCATGACAATGCCCCCATGCACAAAGCGAGGTCCATACAGAAATGGTTTGTCGAGATCGGTATGGAAGAACTTGACTGGCCTGCACAGAACCCTGACCTCCACCCCATCGAATATCTTTGGTATGAATTGGAACGCTGACTGCGAGCTAGGCCTAATCGCACAACATCAGTGGCCGATCTCACTAATGCTCTTGTGGTTGAATGGAAACAAGTCCCCGCAGCAATATTCCAACATCTTTTGGAAAGCCTTCCCAGAAGGGTGGAGGCTGTTATAGCAGCAAAGGGGAGACCAACTCCATATTAATTCCCATGATTTTGGAATGAGATGTTCGTCGAGCAGGTGTCCACGTACTTTTGGTCATGTAGTGTACCTCAAATCTTCACTCTACAGCACAAAATATACACTATTTGAAAGTTCTCTCCTATTGTGCCATTCCCTCCTCTTCTATGAATAATGTAGAGGGGCTTACGTTCCCTCCCTGTGCTGTCAGAGTTTGATCAACAGTCTAAAGATGGGCAGCACAATGGAATCTTTCCATTGTCTTACAGGATCTTGTACAGCCTCTAGCCTTTCTGCTCTGCTCTGCCAGTCAAAGAGAGAGAGAGTGTGTGTGTGTGTGTGTGTGTGTGTGTGTGTGTGTGTGTGTGTGTGTGTGTGTGTGTGTGTGTGTGTGTGTGTGTGTGTGTGTGTGTGTGTGTGTGTGTGTGTGTGTGTGTGTGTGTGTGTGTGTGCGCCAGTCAGACAAGCAATGCAAAGCAATATTTAAATAGCAGTTTCCTTAATCACAGTTCCATGGTTACATACACCAAGCCCTGTACTCATAAAGCGTCTGAGTGCTGATCTAGAATGAGGTTCACCCTGCACATTTCATCGTGTTCATTATTGTTCAAAAAGCATAACTGATCGTATATCAGCACTCCTCTGAGATGAGACTATTTGTGAATAGCGGCCCCAGGTTGAAGAGTGGTGAGCCTAAGGGAGACGGGTAGCCAGAGGGGTCCTTCTTATTCTTTTACACTCGTGCACAAAGTAGGGCCTCCTCATTTAGTTGTGATTACGACGGTGCACAGTTGACCCAAGACCCAGGGCTTTCACTCCATACAGCTGGCAGCAGATGTTTGGAAGGGGTCCCCATTTGATTGTGTGTGGGCATGCACATGCAAGTGTGTGTGTGCAAGTTTGTTAATGTTTTTTCTTCGAGGGGACTTCATTCAGGGTGATCGTAGTAGTTCAAGTTCAGAGGGAGAGATGTGGATTTACACTTCTCTTCTGGTTCCATTCATTCAAATGTGCAATCTAGTTCTGTTCTCTGCTGAAAAGGGCTGCAGCACTACTTCAATTGAGTCAGGCTGAGCACCACATAATGTCACACTGATTCATTGTGAAGGCCTAACATGTGTTCCAAATGGTACCCTATTCCCTACATAGTGTAATACTTTTGACCAGAGCCCGGGCCCATAGGGCTCTGGTCTAAAGTAGTGCACTATGTAGGGAGTAGGGAGCCATTTGAGACACATCCCTCATTATTCTCTTCCCGCCCAGCCCAAGCTCTATTACTAGCCGTGTGTGATCTATTTGACAAACATGACGGTTTGAGAATGGAATGGTACCTCATTCATGAACGCAAAGCACAGTCATGACATTCAGGAATAGAATCATAAGGGAGCCGGGTTGGTGGTGGATTCTGTTATTGGAACAAAGACATTTCAATACATCTCAATACTGCCATAGAAAAAAAATGCCACGTTCAAATGCATATACCACCCGGGAATGTTTGTAAATGTCTGATCTGCAAATGTACTGGGAGCATATGTCTATGTATTGTAGTGTAATGCCACCAGAACCAGCCAACCACACGCCAGGCAAGTTTACAGATGGATAAACATTGGTGGCCTGAGGATTTTCCACTAAATGGTAATGAGAGTGAGTTAAAATCACTCTGGGTCCGTGCTGGTTACAGAATCGAGTCCTAGATTGTAGTTCTGGAATCCTAGATTATTTTAAGGAGTTTAGAGTTTAAACAAGAAGGAGAACATCACTTAGTTTTCCAATAAAGAGAACCGAACCGAGGCAGTTGTTGCCCTCTCTTTCAACCCCTTACCTCACCCCCCCCCTGTTACAAACAGTAGCCTGAAAAACCCTTTGAACACAGCATCCAGTGATACCGGAGAAGGACTGCAGAGGCTTGAGAGGCTTTATTATTCACATTTTTTTATTTTTTTTATTTCACCTTTATTTAACCAGGTAGGCTAGTTGAGAACAAGTTCTCATTTACAACTGCGACCTGGCCAAGATAAAGCAAAGCAGTGCGACACAAACAACAACACAGAGTTACATGGAATAAACAACCTACAGTCAATAACACAATAGAAAAAAAAGAAAGTCTATATACAGTGTGCGCAAATGGCATGAGGAGGTAAGGCAACAAATAGGCCATAGTAGTGTCACGTATTTCTAGGAGTGGTGGGTGTAGAGTCAGGCGCAGAGAGCAAACTTCCAAAGAAATGCGTTTATTGCGCGTGGTCTAGCCAAACAAACAGGCAATGACCATAGAACACGTATGTCTCCAAAACAGGAAAGAACATACAACACAATACGCAGGCGAAAAAGACAACAGCACCACTGACAGTAAGGATAAGCCTGCACAATAGCAAGCGAGCACTAGAAGTTTAAATAGACCAAATAATGAACCAAAATGAGCAACAGGTGAAAACAATCAAGACAAAACCAACAGAAAGGAAAAAGGGATCGGTGGCAGCTAGTAGACCGGCGACGACGACTGCCGAGCATCGCCCGAACAGGGAGAGGGGCCACCTTCGGTCGAAGTCGTGACAAGTAGCAAAGTAATTACAATTTAGCAGATTAACACTGGAGTGATAGATGGGCAGATGATGATGTGCAAGTAGTGATACTGGTGTGCAAAAGAGCAGCAAAGTAAATAATAACAATATGGGGTTGAGGTAGGTAGATTGGGTGGGCTATTTACAGATGGACTATATACAGCTGCAGCGATCGGTTAGCTGCTCAGATAGCTGATGTTTAAAGTTAGTGAGGGAAATGTAAGGCTTCAGCGATTTTTGCAATTCGTTACAGTCACTGGCAGCAGAGAACTGGAAGGAAAGGCGGCCAAAGGGGGTGTTGGCTTTGGGGATGACCAGTGAGATATACTGGAGCGAGTGCTACGGGTGGGTGTTGTTATCGTGACCAGTGAGCTAAGATGAGGCGGAGCTTTACCTAGCATGACTTGTAAATGACCTGGAGCCAGTGGGTCTGGCGACGAATATGTAGCGAGGGCCAGCCGACTAGAGCATACAGGTCGCAGTGGTGGGTGGTATAAGGCGCTTTGGTAACAAAACGGATGGCACTGTGATAGACTGCATCCAATTTGCTGAGTAGAGTATTGGAAGCTATTTTGTAGATGACATCGCCAAAGTCGAGGATCGGTAGGATAGTCAGTTTTACTAGGGTAAGTTTGACGGCGTGAGTGAAGGAGGCTTTGTTGCAAAATAGAAAGCCGATTCTAGATTTGATTTTGGATTGGAGATGTTTGATATGAGTCTGGCAGGAGAGTTTCCAGTCTAGCCAGACACCTAGGTATTTGTAGTTGTCCACGTATTCTAGGTCAGAACCGTCCAGAGTTGGTTTTGCTAGCGTTTAAGAGCAGTTGGAGGAAAGGAGAGGAGAAGGAAAGGAGTGTTGTATGGCATTGAAGCTCGTTTGGAGGTTAGTTAACACAGTGTCCAAAGAAGGGCCAGATGTATACAGAATGGTGTCGTCTGCGTAGAGGTGGACCTAAATCCAACAAAGAACTCAGAACTATGTGTGTGTGTGAACCTTTATTTTAATACAGAACAATGACCCTGTCTTAGGGGAAGGTTGTTTACTTTTTTTAATCACATCTGGAGTAGACAACTGACTTTTTTTGATCTTCTTTATTTAGAACCAGCAACCACATTCTGAACAGAACACCAGAAGACTGTCTGATGATCCTTGTTTCTAGCTCTTAGAACGAGTGACTCAGCAGAAATACATCGTAACAATTAAGTTATTCTCTTTTTGTACTCGTTGGGTTAAATGACCAGAATCAATACATTTATTGTCTACAGAAGGTGGGATAGTTTCCCAAACCTCTCCTTGGGGTTCCAAAGCCATTACATCTATTCAACTGCTACATTATCAAGTCTTTGACTAGTTGTAAGGTGAGCTGAGGAGACATAATTTGGTCTGACTGTTTCTGTGTTCCTCCGTTATGTTTCAGGACAGCACGGGGATGAAGCTATGGAAGAAGAGGTGGTTTGTGCTGTCAGATATGTGCCTGTACTACTACAGAGGTGAGTCCACTATGAAGAACATTTTTTCTAAACAGTAAGCATAAATATATCACAACCGATACTAGCCTCATCCTGGATTCTATTGCCTATATCTGCAAATGTGTGGTACAGAAATGACATTTTGATGTTCATGGTGTCTTGAATCTCTTGCTGTAACTGGTCAGAAGTAAACATTTATTGATTTTGTTTAACCTTTATTTAACCAGGAAGGACTCATTGAGATTTGAAATCTATTTTGCAAGAGTGTCCTGGCCAAGATTGGCAGCACCATGTCATTGCACAATTACAGACAGACAACATGAAAAACTACAGGTAATCTAGTAAAAAACCATAGAATTCACAAGAGTATAACAAAATCATAAAACAGCTAATTAAAAACATTGACAAGTCAGGGAATCAGCCTCAAAATACTTCATCAATGATTTAAAACACCAATCGGGACAAGTTCTTCCAGTTTAAAAGTATTTTATTAGGTGCTCCAAGCCGATGGCGCAGAGTACATAAAAGCCCTTTTACCAAATTCAGTTCGGACATTTGGAACAGTTAGCAGGATAAAGTCTTTGGAACGAAGAGAGTACCCACCATATTTCTGAACAATAAAAATGCCCAAATAAAATGGTAGTAAACCCAAAATGGCTTTGTAAATAAAAGTATACCAGTGACTGAGCCTACGATTGACTAGAGAAGGCCAGCCAACCCTTGTATATAAAGTGCAGTGGTGCGTAAGGGTTTTGCAGTTTAAAATAAATCTCAATGCTCCATGGTAAAGGGTGTCAATTGATCTCAAACACTGAATGAAGCATTCATATATAAAATATCCCCATAGTCTAGTAAAGGCATAAATGTAGCTGATACTAGCGTCCTTCTGGCTTCAAAAGAAAAACAGGCCTTATTCCTAAAATAAAATCCCAACTTCAGCTTAATTTTTTTTGTAAATTGTTGAATATGCAATTTAAAAGAAAGGCCGTCATCAATTAAAATTCCAAGATATTTACATTTACATTTACATTTAAGTCATTTAGCAGACGCTCTTATCCAGAGCGACTTACAAGTACATACATTCATACTTTTTTTTATATGAGGTTACTGTCTAAATATCATTGCCCAAACAGGTAGTAATAAGTGAAAGGTTCAGAGGTCTATTTCTTGCTTTAGAAAACACCATTAGTTTAGTTTTGTCAGATTGAGGATGAGCTTCAATTGACACAAGGTATGTTGAGCAGTATAAAAAGTAGTTTGCAAGTTCTGGAAAGCTTTTGTGAGAGCCACAACAATACATACAGTATCATCAGCATAGAAGTGAAGTTGCGCATTTTGCACATTTTTGTCTAACTTATTTATATAAATAGTGAATAAGAGGGGACCAAGTACAGAGCCCTGGGGCACACCATTACAGACAGACAATTTAACAGACATGAGTCCATCAAATTGAGTGCACTGAGTTCTATCAGACAGATTGTTAGCAAACCATGCAGCTGCATGCTCCGAAAGACCTACAGTTCGCTCGACAATCTCTGCCTCAGTATAGCATGATCAACTGCATCAAAAGCCTTAGAGAGGTCAATAAAAAGTGAGACACAGTGCTGATTTTTGTCAAGGGCTTCAGTGATATTATTTAAAACCTTCATGGCTGCTGTAATTTTGCTATGCTTCTTCCTGAAGCCCGATTGGTACATTGATAAAATTGAGTTAGTATATAAAACTATTTTAGCTGTTCACAACAAGGGTTTCAGGTATTTTCGCCAGAGGTGACAACTTTGAGATTGGCCTATAATTATTTAAAAGATTTGGATGTCCCCCTTTTAAAATTGGTAAGACAAATGCTGATTTCCAGATCTTTGGAATTTCATTACATTCCAGGGTTAAATTTAACAGATATGTAAGTGGTTCAACTATCAAATAAAATAAAATCAAATGTATTTATAAAGCCCTTCTTGCATCAGCTGATATCTCAAAGTGCTGTACAGAAACCCAGCCTAAAACCACAAACAGCAAGCAATGCAGGTGAAGAAGCACGGTGGCTAGGAAAAACTCCCTAGAAAGGCCAGAACCTAGGAAGAAACCTAGAGAGGAACCAGGCTATGAGGGGTGGCCAGTCCTCTTCTGGCTGTGCCGGGTGGAGATTATAACAGAACATGGCCAAGATGTTCATAAATGACCAGCATGGTCAAATAATAATAATCACAGTAGTTGTCAAGGGTGCAACAGGTCAGCACCTCAGGAGTAAATTGGCTTTTCATAGCCGATCATTGAGAGTATCTCTACCGATCCTGCTGTCTCTAGAGAGTTGAAAACAGCAGGTCTGGGACAGGTAGCACGTCCGGTGAACAGGTCAGGGTTCCATAGCCGCAGGCAGAACAGTTGAAACTGGAGCAGCAGCACGACCAGGTGGACTGGGGACAGCAAGGAGTCATCAGGCCAGGTAGTCATGAAGCATGGTCCTATGGCTCAGGTCCTCCGAGAGAGAGAAAGAAAGAAAGAAAGAAAGAAAGAAAGAAAGAAAGAAAGAAAGAAAGAAAGAAAGAAAGAATTAGAGAGAGCATACTTAAATTCACATAGGACACCGGATAAGACAGGAGAAATACTCCAGCTATAACAGATTGACCCTACACCCCCGACACAAACTACTGCAGCATAAATACTGGAGGCTGAGACAGGAGGGGTCAGGAGACACTGTGGCCCCATCCTATGATACCCCCACACCACTAGAGGGATATCTTCAACCACCAACTTACCATCCTGAGACAAGGCCGTGTATAGTCCACAAAGATCTCCGCCACGGCACAACCCAAGGGGGGCGCCAACCCAGACAGGAAGATCACGTCAGTGACTCAACCCACTCATGTGACGCACCCCTCCTAGGGACAGCATGGAAGAGCACCAGTAAGCCAGTAACTCAGCCCCTGTAATAGGGTTAGACTACACTCAAACATAGGACCTACTGAAGAGATGAGTCTTCAATAAAGACTTAAAGGTTGAGACCAAGTCTACGTCTCTCACATGGGTAGGCAGACCATTCCATTAAAATTGAGCTCTATAGGAGAAAGCCCTGCCTCCAGCTGTTTGCTTAAAAAAATCTAGGGACAATTAGGAGGCCTGCGTCTTGTGACCGTAGCGTACGTGTAGGTATGTACGGCAGGACCAAATCGGAAAGATAGGTAGGAGCAAGCCCATGTAATGCTTTGTAGGATAGCAGTAAAACCAGCTCTCATCGGTTCATCCACACAGGGTTGTACAGAGACAGAGGACACTGGTTCAACCACACAGGATTGTACAGAGACAGAGGACACTGGTTCATCCACACAGGGTTGTACAGAGACAGAGGACACTGGTTCATCCACACAGGGTTGTACAGAGACAGAGGACACTGGTTCATCCACACAGGTCCTATGATTAGGTCCTATGATTGAGTGTAGTCTGGCCCAGGAGTGTGAAGGTGAACGAAAAGGCACTGGTGAACTGCCCTTGCTGTCTCTGCCTGGACGGTTCCCCTCTCTCCACTGGGATTCTCTGCCTCTAACCCTATTACAGGGGCTGAGTCACTGGCTTACTGGTACAGAGACAGAGGACACTGAATCAAACAGCCTACCAGATGATACAAAGTGCTCATTAAAACAATTCAGCATTTCAGTGTTGTCATATACAGCAACAGAGTCCTTCAATACACATGACAGTAATTCATTAACATTACTGTTACCAGACATAGACTTAATACCCTTCCAAAACGTTCTGTGGTCATCAGTGGTAACAGACATAAAATATTCAGACTTGTCCTTCCTGAGAAGAAAATAACACTTGTTTCGTATCTGCCTAAAAAGAAGCCAATCAGAATCAGAACATGATTTCCTTGCCTTAGCCCAGGCTAGATTATGTTTGTGAATAATACAAGACAGCTCAGAAGAAAACCATGGGTTATCCCGTCCTTTAACTCTGAACCTGTGGAATGGGGCATGTTTGTTTACTATTTGTAAAAACCAACATGAAAGAATTTCCAGGCAGTTTCCACATCAGGAATAAGCTCAATCTTGCTCCAGTCAAAATAAAACAAATCATGAAAGAAAGCCTGCTCATTAAAACTCTTAAAATGTATCTTACGAATAAAGCATGGGTTTGTCTTAGGAACCTTTGAATTTCTAACAGCAACATCTGCACAATGGTCACTTAAATCATTACAAAAAACACCAACCGCAGAATATTTATGTGGAAAATTTGTCAATATCAAATCAATTTAGGGTCGATTTCTCTGGACATTTGAGATTTGGGCTGGTGGGTGAGTTAATCAACTGGGTAAGATTCATAGAATTACAACACATTTTAAAATCATCAGACACCGGCTTTAACCAACACCAGTTGAGATCACCAATCAAGATAATTTCACTGTAAAGAAGTTTAGACATAAGGGGTCTATAACAGCCAATCGCAGTTATAGAGAAACCCTTTGAAACCTCACGTTTCAAAGCAAGAAACTGTTTACAAATAGTTTCAGACTTTGCCACACTTACAAGGAATTTAGTCTTTACATATATAGCCACTCAATCAGTGTGATACACATTGTAACCATTTATACAAATATCCTTATCAAGAACAGACTTGCTGAGCCAGGTTTCAGAAAACACAATTACATCAGCATCAGTTGAATTAGCCCAAATCCAAACCCCATCAATTTTTGACAACAGGCTGCCCACATCTAAATGAAAAATACCAAAACCACATCTAGATTTAAAATCTGAGAGGGTTGGGAGACATATCAGGGCCAGGGTTAGGTTGCACGTTACCTGATATCAACAACAGAAGAATAACTAGGCACCTCTGTTTAATAACCTGGTAGACAACAAGGCCTATGGCCACCTAGGGTATGACCTTCACTGGTGTGCGGTTCTGTGGTTGTGATTCCGTTTTTTTAGCCATGTCCCTGTGTTTATACAAGATCTACTGTATATAACGCACGCACACACTCATGCAAGGGGTTGGGTAGATTACTTTCTAAATGTAATCCGTTAAAGTTACTAGTTACAGGTCCAAAATTGTAGTCAGTAACGTAGTCAATGCAACATGCCGAAACAAAATTAACTATGCAAAACTAGATATGCAAAACTAGATATGCAAGAGATTTTGTTGTAGGCAGAACGCATTGGAGTAGGATTCTATTGCATTGACACACACGACTCAGCCTGTACTCTACACAGACCGGTGCGGCATAACCAATCAGAGTTGCAGTAGGCCTATATGCAAATAGACCATTGCCATATATGGATCTGAGCCATTTACTTTGAACTGGAAAACAAATGGGGAAAATAGAGGTCAATTGTTTTAGTCTCAAGGGTGCCATTGAGAGGTGTGATTACTGGGGTAGGGGTAAATGTGAATGTTGACCAACTGAAGGGGAAGATTCACGGTGTTTGTGATGCTCGTCATTTGGTGCGACGCAGACAGGGTGGAGTGAGTGTTGAAACAGAAGAGTCGTTGTCTGTTCTTTTGAGTTTTGATGTTGAGTCTTTGCCCGACAAAGTGATGTTAGGATATGTAAGTTATCCCGTACAAGCTTTTGTGCCGAGTACATGATGTGGTTACAGGTGTCAAGCTTATGGGCATGTGGCAGCAGTGTTTAGGAGGGAGGTTCCTAGGTGTGAGAAGTGTGTAGAAGGGCATGAGACAAAGGAATGTGTAGCATTGGGGAAAGTATTGGTATGTGTTAATTGTAGGGGTGCACATGGGGCTGGGGATCAGCAATGTCTGGTGCGAGAGAGGCAGGTTGAGGTTTCCAGGGTTGGAGTACTGCAGTTATCGTATACTGAGGCAGTGAAGAAACTAGAGAAAGACGGGTCAAGGGGGAGGGATCATGAGAGTAGTGGTGTGAGCAGTAGAGGGATCGGCCAACAAGTGATATATGTTTCAGTAAGATTGGATTTTTAGCATTTAAAGCAATGGTTATCAAATGTACTGCAGGGATGAAACGTAAGTCACAGAAAATGGAGGTGCTTCTCTCCAGGGGCTGATATTTCTTCCGAGCAGCAGTCCCTGGCAGCTGCAGAGAGGTATTTGGGTGTGCGAGACTTGATGTCAGAAGAGTTACAGGATGTGTTAAGTGGTGGTGTCCCATCGTATCAGACTGTTGGCCTGAGGTAGGATTAAGTAGATTTAAATAGTGGAGTAGGTTTTTAGTGAGTGTAGGGTCAGATGGTAGGGTATTTGTTGATTTATTATTATTTATATATTTTTTCAAGCAAAGTATAAGGGATTTGTACACCAGTCTAGTTGGTGGCGGTATGTAGCCACGTGTGCACATTTTGTTAATATCCTTTGATAGTTAGTGAGTTATTGGCCAAGTTATAAATAATTTGTAGTCAGCTATAATGGAGTGATTGCTTCCTACAAGAGCACAAAACATGTACATTTCTAGACATCTTAGAAAGCAAGTCAGGTAAAGAGCTTTTTTTTGTCTTAAAGGGGCAGTGTTGTATTTTGAGACAGGCTTGAATAAACTAAGTAGCCAATAGGCAGAGGGTAGCATAATTTGTCATAATGGAATGGGAATAATGATGCATTTTATTTTGTGAATTGGTTTCTTGCATCAAACAACACAACATTTCCAGTCACCTCCATGTCTGAAGGACAAGTTGAGAAACAGGTTAATGTCAAGCCCTGCATGTTTTTTTTTCAAAAGTCTCATGAAATGTAGGCCTACATTGAACACCACACATTGGTTGCAACCGTAGGCTGAATGATAGAACAGCTATTTCCATGTTAAAATGTTATGGGATGAATGTATCCATAGTTTTTTATGGTAGGCCACTCTGGTAGGCCTAGATTATGATCAAATAGCCACAGTAGCCTGCTTGGCCACTGTTGAAACTGTAACTTGAAACGGGTACAGCCTCAGTATTCATATTAAACGCTCGCTGGAAGTTGCACGTTCAAGTTTGCGCGATCAGCAGACCTGAAATTTGCTCTGTGCCTATTTTCCGGAGATTGCGTTGGCTATTGCAAAATGTTGATTCTGTGGCCAATTAACCATTTCTTTGTGGATTTCGGTGTGTGCTAGGGGTTATTGTCTTGCTGGAAGATCCACTTGTGGCTAAGTTTCCGCCTCCTGGAAGAGGCAGCCAAGTTTTTAAAAATGTCCTGGTACTCGGTAAAGTTTATGATGCCGTTGACCTTAACAAGGGTCCCAAGACCAGTGGAAGCTGGTCCACCACCATATTTTACAGTAGGTATAGGTATCTTTTTAGCCTGACGACTCACACTAAATTCTTCCGCTGCCCTGTTGTTCGCTACATACATTAGTCTGAGACTGTGGTTTGTGGTGACTAGGGGCATTGTACAAAAGTCATAAGGGTTGTCTCTAACCAATCAGTATCAAAGCCAATGACAAGTTTTCAAACCGCCGCTTTACCCATGTGTGTTCTGGCTCAGGCCCAACCCATCGGTTTCTGGACCAATCAATCAGCCCCGAATGCGTTTGCATCCAGTGACTCGTTGATCCAGACTCGTTGCGCAGAAGAAACTAACGTCCATGGGCGTGGCGTTTGGCCGGTGCAAGGCGTCTGGGTAGCCAGGCAAGTTATTAATTCTTATTTTGATGCCAAACCCACCACTGGTGTGCAGTGGTGGAAAAAGTAACCAATTGTCATACTTGAGTTAAAGTAAAGATAACTTAATAGAAAATGACTCAAGTCACCCAGTAAAATACTATTTCAGTAAAAGTCTAAGTATTTGGTTTTAAATATACTTAAGTATCAAAGGTAAATGTAATTTCTAAAATATACTTTAGTATTAAAAGTAAAAGTATGAATAATAAAAAATACCTTATATTAAGCAAACCAGACAGCACCATTTTCTTGTTTTTATTTATTTACGGCTAGCTAGGGGCACGCTCCAACACACTTTAATGCTCCAATAATTTACAAAATAAGGATTTGCGTTTAGTGAGTCCGCCAGATCAGAGGCAGTAGAGATGACCAGGGATGTCCTCTTGATAAGTGTGTGAATTGGACCATTTTTTGTCCTGCTAAGCATTCGAAATGTAACGAGTCATTTTGTGTTATGGAGTAAAAAGTACATTATTTTCTTTAGGAATGTAGTGAACTTAAAGTAAAAGTTGTCAAAAATAGAAATAATAAATTCAAGATACCCCCAAAAACGACTTAAGTACTAGTAGTACTTTTAAGTATTTTTACTTAAGTACTTTAAGTGGCCAATATCATACAACAAATGTCAACTGCTGGACTTTGCTAAACGGCATTGGCACTTGGATTGAAACTGGTGCTTTGGTCAGACGACCAAATAGAGCGGTTTCATTGCTAGCTTGGGGGCAGCAGTGAGTGGTAGAGTAAGAGAGAAACGGAAACAGTTTTATTACAAACCAGTGATTCCACAGGAAAATGGTAAGTGATACATCAAACACACAGAGCCCTTTGAACAGCAGGTATAGCTTACATATAGTATGGCTGCATCTGAAATGGCACCCTATATGGTGAAATTTGGGACGCAGCCATAGTCTAGGTCAGGGATGGGCATCTCCAGTCCTCCGGGGCCGGATTGGTCTCACACTTTTCCCCCAGTTAGTGTGAAATCTCATTTACTGCACTTTACTGCCTTATGGAGGGAGGGAGGGAGGGAGGGAGGGTGAGAGGGAGGCTGGGAGTGAGAGAAGGATGGAGAACAAAACAGGCTGGAGGACACAGATCGATCCTGGAGCCAGGCCTCCCAGTCAGAGCCCCAGGACAAACGGTTTCCATCCACTTCCTACCACAGAGAGCACACACACACGCTTCGCAGTACACACGCAGACACGTGCGCGCACACACACACACACACACACTTCCACCCAGTATGGTCTCTCAGCTGGATGTAATATGGCTTAGCGAAAGGTTATCTCTCTGCTGGAGTTTAATCAATGGATATATGCTAATCTCTTTCCCTGCCTGTCATTTAAATCACTGGGTAACCTCCTTAATATGATTTTATATAATTATCCTGGTGAGGAAGAGGGATTTGTTTCACAGCAGCAATAACTGCATAGACAAACTTCTGAAGAAGATAAAATAAGGATCTATCCTACAGATGAAATACAACTCATCTTTGTTTCCTCTTTGTTTTTGTTTCCTTCAGATGAGAAAGAGGAGGGTATCCTCGGCAGCATCCTCCTGCCTAGCTTTCATATATCTATGCTGTCTGTCGACGACCACATCAACAGGAAATATGCCTTCAAGGTCAGTACTTGTTTTCATTCTTTTGTCAAATTGTCGTTTGGCCACAGTGGTTGATTCTTTTTATTTGGCGTCTGAGATTCCAGAGTTAAGGGGAAACGAGTGAGAGATTCATTAGGTGAAAAATTCAAGTTTGTTTGATATATAAAAAAAGAAATGTGAACAAGAAGAAAAGAGTGAGTTTAGTCAAGGATTAAGAGGGAAGAGAAAATGCTGTTTTTTTCTGGCGTGTGCTGCAACTACTAAGCATTGTTAGTAAGCTAAGTTTAGTCTTGGTCAAAGAGAGGAAAAATAAGGCTGTTTTATCTGGCATCTGCTGCTACTGCTATAGAGTATTGGTAGTAAGCAGCAGGAGCCGCCTTCAGCTCTAGAGCCTCAGAGTCCAGTGGAAGCCAGTCCTATTTAATTTTATGGCATCTCTCTCGGTGCTGTGGCTTTCTCTCTGGTCGGGTTCCTTTCCAAAGCCACAGAGAGAGACGAGGGTTCGGCTCAGCCCTGCCAAACAGCACAGCCACACAGACGCCCAGGAGTCTTCCCAAGTTCTCTCTAACCAACCACACACATACTCAGTTTCCATCTCCTCAGAGAGAGAAGGATGGAGGAAGGGAAATGAAGGGGGAGGAGGAAGAAAACAGAGCTGTGCATGCATGACCCCTGTAGTTCTTAGGAATAATAATAATAATAATAGCAATATTTTACATAACTCAAAGGAAATGGAATGACGCTAACTCAACATTATGCCAATCATTTTAAACTCTCCATATTCCTGTCTCTTGTGGCAAACATGGCAGTTTCATAAGCCCCTTATTCCTCACTGACTGTTGTTAGAAATACATTTTTGGATGACACAGGAATGGCTGCCTTTAGTCTTCAGTCCCTGGTCAACAGAATATTGGTATTACTCAGTGTGTTCTTGTCTTGTCTGTCTTTCTCTCTCTGCTGTCTCCTTCGTCCGTGCACACACTAACAATGCCTTTGTTTGTCTACTGCGCGCGGATCTTGAGTGAGGGGAATCAGCAGCCTGTTTACCAGTCCAAGTGTTGCATGGTGAGTCCTGATTCCGTAATGTAGTGGTATACAAATCCGATGAGTCATGGGTTTAGATGAGTTTGGCCTACATGGTGGTGTGGATTTTATTATGTCAGGATAAAATGATGTCAGAATGATATTATGTCCTAAAATATACATTCTATGTGTCCTAAAAAAAACATTCACACCAGCAGGAAGAATTTAACTAGTCAATGATGCTGTCAGAACAAATGAACTGAGATTGGTTATGTCCATCATTGATAAGAGATGATGCTGCTGTAGCAAACTATTCTGACTGACTGTTCACATGTACAGTGTTAGCTTTAGAACTCAAATAAAGCCAGAGTAAAAGAGACCACATCCCAGTTGACTCAACTAACCCGCTTCTTGCCCTTTCTCTCTTCCCTTCCAGGTCTCTTCTCTTCGACTCTGATCCGGCAGGCGACACATCCCAACATGCGAACGTACTACTTTTGCACAGACGCAGCCAAAGACATGGAGTCATGGATGAAGGTGATGACAGACGCTGCCCTGGTGCACTCAGAGCCTATCAAGAGGTTTGTACTCAATCAATCAATAAGTGACACTTCGTTTCCTATTCGGTTGAGATGTCAGTACTGAGTAGTAACAAAACAGAGATCCTATTTCCCATTCAGTCGAGCTGTGAGGCTCAGTCTATACTGGACTATTGTCTTAGTCAATTTAGCTACTGAACTTGGAGGAATAGTTTCATTGGATCTCAGACAGTGTTTGAACGGTGGTAACCTCCTAAATAGAAATATTAAGGAGCTGTTCTGTTTTACTGTTATTTGAGCTCTCTGAATTGCTTTCCTCAGCATGTAGTTGATTAGGGAAGAGTCTCATCCACCTCAACATATTCCAGTCCTCTAGAGTGAGACTGAGTGATACAGAAAACGCGGGCTCTTCACTGTTGCATAACCTGGCTATTGTCAGAGGATAGGGGTGTGTGTGTGTGTCCTGGATGCACAATGCAGGTGTAGCGTGAAGGACGTATGAGCTACAGTACAAACTGTACTGACTGACTGACTGACTGACTGACTGTGTGTGTGTGTGTGTGTGTGTGTGTGTGTGTGTGTGTGTGTGTGTGTGTGTGTGTGTGTGTGTGTGTGTGTGTGTGTGTGTGTGTGTGTGTGTGTGTGTGTGTGTGTGTGTGTGTGTGTGTGTGTGTGTTTGATAGAGGCGTCATGTGAAGGGATTATGGGGACTTAGAGTGAAATAACAATCACCTGGCAACCTTCCTCAACAACGCTTCCTCCTCTCTACACGGCAGAACAGCGTGTGTGTGTGTGTCATCTACCTGGCAGAGTGAAGAAGAGGCCTAAACGGTGAAGTGATTTTTAATTAAATGAAGTGATGTGATGTTGTCTCTGGCTGCAGTCCTCAGGGAGATACGATAGCTAATTGAGCAGGTGACACCGGAACAACTCTGCTGCCAAATCAAAATAAAATCGAAATAAAATTGTTTTGGTCGCATACACATATTTTGCAGATGTTATCGCGGGTGTAGCGAAATGCTTATGTTCCTACCTCCAACAGTGCAGCAATTCTTAACAATACAAAACAATACACTCAAATCCCCAAAATAAAAAGAAGGAATTAAAGAATATAGAAATATTAGAACGATCAATGTCAGAGTCCGGAATATACAGTGCAGACTTTTTCAACATTTTGTTACATTACAGCCTTATTCTAAAATGTATTAAATCGTTTTTCCCCCTAATTAATCTACACACAAACCCCATCGTGACAGCGAAAACAGGTTTTTATAAATTTTAGCAAATTATTACTAATAAAAACAGAAACACCTTATTTACATAAGTATTCAGAACTTTTGCTTTGAGACTCGAAATTGAGCTCAGGTGCGTCCTGTTTCCATTGATCATCCTTTAGATGTTTCTACAAGTCCAGCTGTGGTAAAATCAATTGATTGGCCATGATTTGGAAAGGTACAAACCTGTCTATATAAGGTCACACAGCTGACAGTGCATGTCAGAGCAAAAACCAAGCCATCAGGTTCTACAGCTGCACCACAGAGGGTAGTGCGTACGGCCCTGTACATCACTGGGGCCAAGCTTCCCGCTATCCAGGACATCTATACCAGGAGGTGTCTGGTGTTTGGTGTTTTCTCTGACCATCAGATACATATCAGTATACCCGCTCATGTGAAATCCATAGATTAGAGCCTAATTAATTAATTTAAATTGACTGATTTCCTTATGTCAAATTGTATTAGTAACATGCCAAATACAACATTTCTGTCACGCCCTGACCTTAGAGAGCCTTTTTATGTCTCTATTTGGTTTGGTCAGGGTGTGATTTGGGGTGGGCATTCTATGTTTTTGTTTTCTATGATTTTGTATTTCTATGTTTTGGCCGGGTATGGTTCTCAATCAGGGACAGCTGTCTATCGTTGTCTCTGATTGGGAACCATACTTAGGTAGCCCTTTTCCCTCCTTTCAGTGTGGGAAGTTTGTTTATGGCACATAGCCCTTATGCTTCACGGTTGTTTTGTATTGTTTATTGTTTTTGTCGGCTTTATTTCTAAATAAAAGGAATATGTACGCTCACCACACTGCGCTTTGGTCTCCTCCTTTTGACGGCCGTGACAATTTCACCTTACAGTGAAATGCTTACTTACGAGCCCCTAACCGACAATGCAGTTTCAAAAAAAATTTGGATAAGAAAAAAAGATAAAAGTAACAAGTAATTAAAGAGCAGAAGTAAAATAACAATATCGAGGCCATATTCAGGAGGGTACCGATACAGAGTCAATGTGCGGGGGCACCGGTTAGTTGAGGTAGTATGTACATGTTGGTAGTGTTATTAAAGTGACTATGCATAGATGACAACAGAGAGTAGCAGTGGTGTAAAGAGAGGGGGGGGGGGGGGCAATGCAAATAGTCTGGGTATTCATTTGACTAGATGTTCAGGAGTCTCATAGCTTGGGGGTAGAAGCTGTTTAGAAGCCTCTTAGACCTAGACTTGGCGCTCCGATACCGCTTGCCGTGCAGTAGCAGGGAGAACAGTCTATGACAAGGATGGCTGAAGTCTTTGACAATTTTTAGGGCCTTCCTCTGACACTGCCTGGTATAGAGGTCCTGGATGGCAAGAAGCTTGGCCCCAGTGATGTACTGGGCCGTTCGCACTACCCTCGGTATTGCCTTGCGGTCGGAGGCCGAGCAGTTGCCATACCAGGCAGTGATGCAAACAGTCAGGATGCTCTAGATGGCGCAGCTGTAGAACCTTTTGAGGATTTGAGGATCTGAGGACCCATGCTAAATCTTTTCAGTCTCCTGAGAGGGAATAGGTTTTGTCGTGCCCTCTTCACGACTGTCTTGGTGTGCTTGGACCATGTTAGTTTGTTGGTGATGTGAACACCAAGGAACTTGAAGCTCTCAACCTGCTCTACTGCAGCCCCATCGATGAAAATGGGGGCGTGCTCGGTCCTCTTTTTCCTGTAGTCCACAATCATCTCCTTTGTTTTGATCACGTTGAGGGAGAGGTTGTTGTCCTGGTACCACACTGCCAGTTCTCTGACCTTCTCCCTATAGGCTGTCTCATCGTTGCCTGTGATCAGGCCTACCACTGTTGTGTCATCAGCAAACTTAATGATAGTGTTGGAGTCGTGCCTGACCGTGCAGTCATGAGTGAACAGGGAGTACATGATGTTAAGTTCATGTTTTAAGTATCCCTATATTTCTGTTATTACGGGGCTATCACTCAGTCAAGAGTGCGCATGCGCAGGAAGTCTTGTGGTTGTTGGACCTAGCCTGGAGTGTAATGGCTACCTTGTAGTGTGTTCATATAGTAGAGTAAACTTTGTTAAACTGGAACCCCGTCGTTGTGTCATTTCGAGTTAACACATGAGGGGACTGAGCACACACCCCTGAGGGGCCCCTGTGTTGAGAATCAGCGTGGTGGATGTTTTGTTACCTACCCTTACTACTTGGGGGCGGCCCGTCAGGAAGTCCAGGATCCAGTTGTAGAGGGAGGTGTTTAGGCCCAGGGTCCTTAGCTTATTGATGAGCTATGGGGGCTATATGGTGTTGAATGCATGAGTTATAGTCAGTGAATAGCAGTCTCACTTAGGTGTTCCTTTTGTCCAAGTGGGAAAGGGCAGTGTGGAGTGCAATAGAGATTGCATCATCTGTGGATCTTTTGGGGTGGTATGCAAATTGGAGTGGGTCTAGGGTTTCTGGGATGATAGTGTTGATGTGAGCCATGACCAGCCTTTCAAAGAACTTCATGGCTACAGACGTGAGTGCTTCGGGTCGGGAGTCATTTAAGCAGGTTACCTTTACTGTTCTTGGGCACAGGCACTATGGTGGTCTGCTTTAAACATGTTGGTATTACAGACTCGGACAGGGAGAGGTTGAAAATGTCAGTGAAGAGACTTTCCAGTTGGTCAGCTCATGCTTGCAGTACACGTCCTGGTAATCCATCTGGCCCTGCGGACTTGTGAATGTTGACCTGTTTAAAGGCCTTAATCACTTCGGCTACGGAGAGCCTGATCACACAGTCTTCCAGAACAGTTGGTAATCTCATGCATGTTTCAATGTTATTTGCCTCGAAGCGAGCATAGAAGCACTTTAGCTCATCTGGGAGGCGTGTGTCACTGGGCAGCTCTCGGCTGTGCTTCCCTTTGTAGTCTGTAATGGTTTGCAAGCCCTGCGACATCCGACGAGCGTCGGATCCGGTGTAGTAAGATTCAATCTTAGTCCTGTATTGATGCTTTGCCTGTTTGAAAGTTCGTCGGAGGGCATTGCGGGATTTCTTATAAGCTTCCGGGTTAGAGTCCCACTCCTTGAAAGTGGCAGATCTAGTCTTTAGCTTAGTGTGGATGCTGCCTGTAAACTTTATCGATGCACTTATTGATGAAGCCAATGACTGATGTGGTGTACTCCTCAATGCCATCGGAGGAATCCCGGAACATATTCCAGTCTGTGCTAGCAAAACAGTCCTGTAGCTTAGCATCTGCTTCATCTGACCACTTTTGTATTGATCTAGTCACTGGTGCTTCCTGCTTAAATTTTGAATTGTAAGCAGGAATCAGGAGGATAGAATTATGGTCAGATTTGCCAAATGGAGGGCGAGGGAGAGCTTTGTATGCGTCTCTGTGTGTGGAGTATAGGTGGTCCAGAGGTTTTTTTCCTCTGGTTGGCATTTAACATGCTGATAGAAATTTGGTAAAACAGATTTAAGTTTCCCTGCATTAACGTCCTCGGCTACTAGGAGCGCCGTCTCTGGGTAAGCGTTTTCTTGTTTGCTTATGGCAGAACAGCTACGAAGAATACAGATGAAAACTCTCTCGGTAGGTAGTGTGGTCTACAACTTATCATGAGATATTCTACCTCAGGCGAGCAATAGCTCGAGACTTCCTTAGATATTGTGCACCAGCTGTTATTTACAAAAATACATAGACCACTGCCCCTAGTCTTACCAGACGCCGCTGTTCTACCCTGCCAGTACATCGTATAACTACCAGCTGTATGTTGATAATGTCGTCGTTCAGCCACGACTCTGTGAAGCATAAGATGTTACAGTTTTTAATGTCCCGTTGGTAGTTTAATCTTCCGTGTAACTCGCCGATTTTATTCTCCAAAGATTGCACGTTTGCTAGAAGAATGGAGGGAAGTGGGGGTTTATTCTACGAATTCTTAGAAGGCAGCCCACTCTTCGGCCACTCTTTCTCCGCCGCCTCTTCATGCAGATCACAGGGATCGGGGCCTGTTCCCGAGGAAGCTGTATGACCTTCGTGTCGGGCTCGTCAGATTCGTGTAAGGAAAAAAAGGACTCTGCTAGTCCGTGGTGATTAATTGCAGTCATGATGTCTATAAATTATTTTCGGTCATAAGAGACAGTAGGGGCAACATTATGTACAAAATAAGTTAAAAAAAAAGTTTTTACAACGCAGATAAACAAACAAAAAAACACAATACGTCTGCCTTCCTCCTGCGCCAACAATACTTCAACATTGTTGCATGTCGCGTTTATGTTTTTCTTCAGTTTACACAGGGCATCAGTCTATAAAGTGCAGGGTTGAGTACCAGGTGGAAGCCGGCTAGTAACAGTGAGTAAAGTTCAGGTCAGGATACTGGGCGGAGGCTAGCTAGTGGTGACTCTTTTACAGTCTGATGGTCTGGATATAGAAGCTGTTTTTCAGTCTCTCGGACCCAGCTTTGATGCAGCTGTACTGTCTCCACCTTCTAGGTACTGGGGTGAACAGGCCATGGCTTGGGTGGCTGAGGTCCTTCCTGTGACACCAGGTGCTGTCAATGTCCTGGAGGGCAGGCAGTGTGCCCCTGTTAATGCGTTGGGCTCTGGAGAGCCCTGCGATTGTGGATGGTGCAGTTGCCATACTAAGCGGTGATACAGCCCGAAAGGATGTTCTTAATGGTTCATCTGTAGAAGTTTGTGAGGGTCTTACGGGCCAAAACAAATTTTTTCAGCCTCCTGAGGTTTGAAGAGGCACTGTTTTGCTTTCTTCACCACACTGTCTGTGTGGATGGATGGACTATTTTAGGTTGTCAGTGATGTGCACGCCTAGGAACTTGAAGCTTTTCACCCTCTTCACTGCAGCCCTGTCGATGTGGATGGGGTTGTGCTTCCTCTGCTGTCTCCTGAAGTCCACGATCAGCTCCTTCGTTTTGTTGACGTTGAGGGAGAGGTTATTTTCCGGGCACCACTCTGCCAGGGCCCTAACCTTCCCCCTGTAGGGACTGGTGCAAATGGCACCATCTCCTATACTGCTTTTGCCCTTTTCCTTACCTTCTCTTACTCTTAAAACCCGGTGGTACAGTCTTAAAATCTGCCTCTTGTAATTCGACCAAAACGTCCCAATATGTTGCTTTATCTTGGAACGCATAATAACCTTTACTCTATTTGTACCCATTGTACCTCTACTCTAGGTGTTTGAGCATAAAACCTTTCATACATTCATAAAATCACCCAGAAGTAAACAGCCTTAAATACAAAAATAAAACTACCTCGCATCCTTTCTTCCAGCGAAATATACTCCTGATCAGCCAGTCAGTGGTGTGTAATGCAGCAGAAACATGCCTGATGAGGTCATGCAGACAAGGTTTTCATAGGGCCCTATGTGACTTCCATAATCCTGAAAGAGACACAGACAGGCAGAGGGCAGGGAAACACATTATGTTGCTGGCTACTGCCATTAAACGCCAACAGCCTGAGTTTGGAAACTTGGACGGCTGTCAAACAGATTGGTCTCTCTTACTTTTCTTTCTATCTCTTTTTCTCTGTGTCTCTATCGCACTCTCTATCTCTCTCACCCTCTTCTCACTTTTCGCTCTCTCTCTCTCTCTTAACACTGAGATTCCCACACTGTGTCTTCCTGGTGGATTGCCTTTGTTGATGTGACCTTCAGCTCATACAAGGCAAAGGACCAATGGTATCCATTACCTTGAGAGAGCCAAGGCACCAACCTGTTTAACAGATATGTGTGCGCGCCTGCATGTGTATGTGTGGAACTCATATGGAACTGCATGAGTGTGTGACCCCAGAGAGGTCAGGGAGGGGTTGCCAGCAGGTCTGAATGAGCGGCAGGACCTTCCGGGCCTGTCAGTCTGGACTGGAGTCAGAGCCAATAGTTTATAGGCCTTCTCTGGTTTCCTCTCTCTCAGCACTGGGCTGGCAGCTGCAGGATCTATTGTAGCTTAGCCCCTCATAGGATCACTTTCCCTTTGTCTCAGAGCTGCAGCAATATCAGTATAAAGCATGGCTGAGTGTCAGAGATGGATCCGGGTTCAAATTATTTTTGAAATATTTCAAATCCTTTGAGTGTTTGCTTTAGTCTGTCTGCAATGCCAGTTGGGTGGAATTTGCACTTCTGTGACTATTCTATTGGTTCCATTGTGCCAGGCAAGCTCAATCAATTCCAGATAAAGTACCAGTATTTGAAAACATAAAAAATATTATTTGAACCCAAGTCTGTCTCAGAGCTGCTGCCCACATATTTTAAGGTATGGCTGAGTGTCAGAGAGGAAGGTTGTTATGAGTGTCAGAGAGAAAGGTTATATTATGATATATTCTGACTGGATAAAGGACACAATCATTGCATCTGTGGAAACGCTGACATCGGTTTCCAGAGTTTCCCCAGTGCCTTATATAAGGCTTTGCTTGGCTGATTTAGTTATTGGTCTCTATGTGGGGTGTTGCTCCCTTCTCTCTCTCACTCTCCTGTGCAACTGTATCTTGATTGTATCTTGTATCTTGGATCATTGACTTTGCTCTCCTGTTATTCTCTCTCATTCCTCCCTCTCTCCATACCCCTCTCTCCTCATCTTCCTCCTCCTCCCCTACTCTTCCTCCTCCCCTTCCTCCTCCTCCCATTCTATCCCATCCTCCTCCCATCCTCTCTCCCATCCTCCTCCTCCCATCCTCTCTCCCATCCTCCTTCTCCCATCCTCTCTCCCTCTTTCCATCTCTCCAGCAGGTTACTAAAAGTAGAACAGTGCCGTCCTCAGGACTTCAGTAACCACATTACCCAGAACCACCGACCAGTCCTAACCCGACCAGTGATCCAGAACAACGAGCGGAACCAAGCTGAGGCTGAGCGGGAACGGGAACTTTACACCGTTGCCGCCATAACCACGGTAACCTCCACCGAGGAGAAGGGGAACAGGAAGCAGTGTGACGCGGAGCGCTACGGTTTCCAGAAAGAAGGGGCAGAGAGAGACCGTCCGCTTACTAAGATCAACAGCATCAAACTACAGCCGGACCAGGCAGCAGCTGTTGCTGCGAACATCCGAGATGGATCCCCACGACAGGCAGACACACCAGACGGGCTCTACAGATACCCACAGGTGAACACAAGATATACAAATGGACATAAAAACCAGTGGAGGAAAAAGTACTTGAGTAAAAGTAAAGATACCTTAATAGAAAATTACTCAAGTAAAAGTGACTCACACAGTAAATTAGTACTTGAGTAAAAGTCTAAAAGTCTAAATATACTTAAGTATTAAAAGTAAAAGTATGAATAATTTAAAATTCCTTATATTAAGCAAACCAGACTGCACAATTTTTTTATATATTTTTTTATGGATAGCCAGGGGCACACTCCAACAGTCAGACATAATTTAGAAACGATGCATTTGTGTTTAGTGAGTCCGCCAGATCAGAGGCAGTAAGGATGACCAGGGAGGTTCTGTTGATAAGGGTATGAATTGGACCATTTTCTGTCCCACTAAGCATTCAAAATGTAACGAGTACTTTTGGGTGTCAGGGAAAATGTAAGTAGTTAAAAGTACATTATTTTCTTTAAGACTGTAGTGAAAGTAAAAGTTGTCAAAAATATAAATAGTAAAGTACAGATACCCCAAAAAACGACTTAATTATTACTTTAAAATATTTTTTACTTAAGTGCTTTACACCACTGATAAGAACAGAGCACTAGCTTGAAGTCAGCCATACCTACCTAACAACACTGTTAAATGAACACTTAAGCTGTGACTGACCCTGATATTTATTCTATGATACTGATCAAGACTGTCGCTGATGATCAAGAATGTCGCTGATGATCAAGACTGTCCCTGATCAACACATACACTATACAGTACCAGTCAAAAGCTTGGACACACCTACTCATTCCAGGGTTTTTCTTTATTTTTACTATTTTCTACATTGTAGAATAACAGTGAAGACATCAAAACTATGAATAACACATATGGAATCATGTAGTAACCAGTCAATCCAAAACATTTCAAGAACTTTGAACGTCTCTTCAAGAGCAGTCGTAAAAACCATCAAGCGCTATGATGACGGCCACAGCAACAGAAGAACCAGAGATACATCTGCTGCAGAGGATAAGTTCAATAAAGTTACCAGCCTCAAAAATCGTCAATTAACTGCACCTCAGATTGCACTTCACAGAATTCAAGTAACAGACACATCTCAACATCAACTGTTCAGAGGAGACTGCGTGAATCAGGCCTTCATGGTCGAATTGTTGCAAAGAAACCACAACTAAAGTACACCAATAATAAGAAGAGACTTGCTTGGGCCAAGCAATGGACATTAGACTGGTGGAAATCTGTCCTTTGGTCTGATGAGTCTAAATTTGAGATTTTTGGTTCCAACCAGCATCAGATGACCTGGCCTCCACAATCACCCGACCTCAACCCAGTTGAGATGGTTTGAGATAAGTTGGACCGCAGAGTGAAGGAAAAGCAGCCAACAAGTGCTCAGCATATGTGGGAACTCCTTCAAGAATGTTTTGGTTTCTACATGATTCCATATGTGTTATTTCATAGTTTTGACGTCTTCACTATTATTCTACAATGTAGAAAATTGTAAAAATAAAGAAAAACCCTTGAATGAGTAGGTGTTTCCAAACGTTTGACTGGTACTATATATACAAAAGTATGTGGACCCCACCTTCAAATTAGTGGATTTGGCTATTTCAGCCAGACCCGTTGCTGACAGGTGTATAAAATCGAGCAAACAGCCAGGCAATCTCTATAGACAAACATTGGCAGTAGAATGGCCTTACTGAAGAGCTCAGAGACTTTCAACTTGGCACCGTCATAGGATGCCACCTTTCCAACAAGTCAGTTCGTTAAATTTCTGCCGTGCTAGAGCTTCCCCGGTCAACTGTAAGTGCTGGTATTGTGAAGTGGAAACGTCTAGAAGCTCAACGACTCAGCCGCGAAGAACGGGACCGCAGAGTGCTGAAGAACATAAGCGCGTAAACATCGTCTGTCCTCGGTTGCAACACTCACTACCGAGTTCCAAACTGCCTCTGGAAGCAAAGTTAGCACAATAACTGTTCATCAGGAGCTTTATACTCTGAAGGATTCACCCCTTTTTTCCCTTGGAGCTAGGATATGCATATTATTGGTACCAGTTGAAAGGAAACACTTTGAAGTTTGTGGAAATGTGAAAGAAATGTAGGATAATATAACACAATAGATCTGGTAAAAGATAATACAAAGAAAAAAACAACCGTATGTCACGTTCCTGACCTGTTTTCCTTTGTTATGTATTTGTTTTAGTTGGTCAGGGCGTGAATTGGGTGGGTTGGTCTAGGTTTCTATTTCTATGTGGGGTTTTGTGTTCGGCCTGGTATGATTCTCAATCAGAGACAGGTGTGTATCGTTTGTCTCTGATTGAGAGTCATACTAAGGCAGCCTGGGTTTCACTTGTGTTTTGTGGGTGTTTGTTCCTGTGTCAGCGTTTGGGCCACACAGGACTGTTGCAGGTTAGTCACGTTTGTTGTTTTGTTAATTTGTAGTGTTTGTTGGTTTGCCATTAAAACATGAATACCTACTACTCCGCATCTTGGTCCGATCCATGCTCCTCCTCGTCCGAGGAGGAGAACGACATTGACAGCCTTTACACCGTATTTTTTTTTTTGTTGTACCATCTTTGAAATGCAAGAGAAAGGCCTTAATGTATTATTCCAGCCCAGGTGCAATGTCGATTTTGGCCACTAGATGGCAGCGGTGTATGTGCAAATTTTTAGACTGATGCAATGAACCATTGCATTTAAAAAAAATATATTTGTATCAAGACTGCCCAAATGTGCCTCATTGTTTGTTATTAAATGGGTTTCCATGGCCGAGCAGCTGCACACAAGCCTAAGTTCTCCATGTGCAATGCCATGCGTAGGCTGGTGAAAGCTCGCCACCATTGGACTCTGGAGCAGTGGAAACGCGTTCTCTGGAGTGATGAGTCACACTTCACCATCTGGCAGTCTGACTGCCGAATCTGGGTTTGGCGGATGCCTGGAGAACGATACCTGCCCCAATGCATAGTGCCAACTGTAAAGTTTGGTGTAGGATGAATAATGGTCTGGGGCTGTTTATAATGGTTCGGGCTAGGCCCCTTAGTTCCAGTGAATGGAAATCTTAACGCTACAGCATAGAATGACATTCTAAACGATTCTGTGCTTCCAACTTTGTGGCAGCAGTTTGGGAAAGGCCCTCTCCTGTTTCAGCATGACTATGCCCCCGTGCACAAAGCGAGGTCCATACAGAAATGGTTTGTCGAGATCGGTGTGGAAAAACTTGACTGGCCTGCACCGAGCCCTTATCTCAACCACATCAAACACCTTTGGGATGAATTGGAACTGCGAGCCAGGCCTAATCGCCCAACATCAGTGCCCGACCTCACTAATGCTCGTGGCTGAATGGAAACAAGTCCCCTCAGCAATGTTCCAACATCGAGTGGAAAGCCTTCAAAGAAGAGTGGAGGATGTTATAGCAGCAAAGGAGGAACCAACACCATATTAATGCCCATGATTTTGGAACGAGATGTTTGACGAGCAGGTGTACACATACTTTTGTTTTTTGTTGTGTAGTTCTGCGCTATAGATCGAATCAGAGTTAGATTATTTGTCACATTGTATTTTTTTCATTTGGTCCAGTTGGTTTTGCATTCTCTTTGGTCTTCCAACAACATTCTGGATGAAAACAGTGCAATAGGCGCTCTAACTGCGACATGCAGGGCCTAGGCTATATTCAGTAGGCTATGTCCCCTGTATAGCCCCTGCCACCCCTAATTATGCACTCATAAAGGCACTGCTACTCACAAAATGTTTCGAAGATATCAAGTTGTGATAATGTGTCATCAAATGCTCACAATCAAACAATCAATATTACTGCAAGCCTCTCGTTCTTTTCTTGTGTTTGGTCCGGACTGCGTTCACACCTGCAACGAACCTTACCATGGTACAAATGGAGAATGACCGAGACCACTCTTTTTGAGTGAACCACTTTTGGTGCACTTCTGCGTGTGGATAGTGTGTTCACACCAGTCCAAACTAACCGAACTAAGGGGGTAAATGCACCAGAGTTTGGTAAAACCGCTCCAAAACTATTTGGTGTGAAGGCCCCCTTAATGATATAAATTCTATTGCTGTTGTTTCCTTTATTGGTATACTCTATTTTATGTACTTTTTATTAGTTGAAACATTGTGCATTGTAAATTGCAGCTGTAGTCTTTTATTGTAAATGTCAACCATTTCAAGGAGAGCTAGTGGTATTTCTACAATGTGAGAATAATCTTTGAACTTCGAACTCTAGGTGAACGGGTCCGGGGACCAGAGCCCAGGGGAGATGATGGCCCACCCCGAACCCCACCAGACTCCCTCCATCTTGGGTAGCATGACTCCTACCCCCCAGTACCCCCAGCAAGAGCCTGAGCCCAGGGCCCTGACCAGGACCAGCTCCATGCAGCAGCTGGAACAGTGGGTCCGCACACAGAGAGTACGCAACCAGGACGACGACACTAGAAGGTGGGTGGGTGGGTATTTTTTTGGTGTCCCAAGATGTTATCTCAGAGAACTTGAAATGTTGTATGTATTCCTGGACTGAACAAATAATTCCGGAATAGAAAGTCAATTCAGAAGCCTATACAGTAAAAGACTGCATGAACTGCCTCAGTTCCTTCAGTTCTGGTGCAGTTTTATTTATTTTTATTACATATTTGTGATCACTACAAGTAGTGTGCAAGACTTGTTTTTCTTAATTTTTTACACATTGTTCACTGACCTCTCTGGTACTTTTTCAGACCCACAAAATAGTGTGACAGCGTCCTCTCTCTGATCCAAACCCTTTTAGAAATGTAAAGCCCTCTGTAGTTTCCTACTTTTTGATTCCAGTCACACTGACCAGACTAGAAGACATACGGTAGACCTACCATTGATGCCGAATGTATGAGAGTCTGCTCCTGTCTTCAGTGCAGTAGAGGTTATTGTAGGACAGTCAATTGTGTATTGTTCTTTCTGGACTGGAAGAAAAATTGATCAATACAGTATTCTTCGTCTTATAGCCTGTATCATCTGACAGCAGAGGAAAGAGAGGGGTGAAAGTGAACTTCTCTTAGTCCTGCTATAAATTCTGAATCATGCAGCAGCCCAGCACCAGTATCTAGTGTGTGTGTGTGTGTGTGTGTGTGTGTGTGTGTGTGTGTGTGTGTGTGTGTGTGTGTGTGTGTGTGTGTGTGTGTGTGTGTGTGTGTGTGTGTGTGTGTGTGTGTGTGTGTGTGTGTGTGTGTGTGTGTGTGTGTGTGTGTGTGTGTGTGTGTGTGTGTGTGTGTGTGTGTGTGTGTGTGTGTGTGTGTGTGTGTGTGTGTGTGTGTGTGTGTGTGTGTGTGTGTGTGTGTGTGTGTGTGTCCAGTCAGCAGGGATCCTGTTTCTCTCGCTCATCATTAGCTAGCAACCTCACCAGCGCCTTTAGCACAGTTCACAGTCTGAATAAGCTTTATATTTTTACAAAACACTGCAGTTTAAAGCACCTATTTTTTACAAAACAAGAATGACAATTATTATATCTACTTTCAGTAGACATCCATTATTTTAAGCCACACATATTTGGCATGAACTATGACATCTCCCCGAAACCAAGCAGGCAGCAGCATTTGCAAACTTTACAGTTTGAAGTGGGTATTAAAGTGAGAATAGTCATTCAGCAATATGAGATCATTGCTGGGTGTTTGGATTTCAGTATTGTGTTAAATCTGTACCTCGAGCCAAACAGAACAGATAGGAACTCATAAATCATTCATGGTAATGCAGTAAACCACAGAGCTGCAGAGGTAAACAATGACAGTACAGTGGGCAGAGGACGAGAGATGGACTGACTAACCGACTCCTCATCTAGGTAAAGTTTGTGTTCATTAGGCACCAAACGGAATAAAATGGACTGAAACAGGGAGGAATTATCTGGACTCTGGTCTAATAAGATAATAAGACATTTTCAGAGTCAAAATGTTTTGCTACCGTGCCTTACTGAACACAACCCAGGGCTTGCCCGCTTAATTGGGGGGAAGAATGCTCAGCTTGACCCATCCAGCCAGATCCTTCAGAGCATCTCCTCATCTTAATTTGGGCTATGGCCTGATTTCTCCATCTAGACAGCAGCCACTTAATTGTTTGGTCCATCTGAACTCCTACTTCTCCAGCAGTGTGTGTGTATGCGTGCGTGCGTGCGTGCTCTGTTTACCATTACTGGGCATAAATGGTCTCCATGCCTCACCCCACCCTGCTCCACCGCAGCAGTCACACATGATGCTTCATTTCCCCTGAGTTCAGTAGCAGTCTCCAGTCTCTAGTTGCGTTATCCAGCATCTGTAAGTGAGGGTAATAGCCAGAGCAGCCTATCTTTTTTTTCTGTCTCTGGCTATCTCTCAGTCTCTATCTGCACTGTCTCTGACCTGTGCAAATATTTTTGCTTGGTAGAATAATCGTATTTGTCTTAAGTGTGTTTCTTCTCTTTCCTTTCGAGCATGTCAGTGTGCGCGCACGTATGCTCACACACTTCACACTTCTCAAACACCATGGTGTGTTTATCATATCTGTTGCACACACACACATGGGTTATGGCAGCTGACAAATTATTCAAATGAACAGTGGCTAATGGTTCATAGCACAGATGAACTCACCACAAGGTTGGACAAAAAATGTCATCTGGATTTCAGCTTGGAAAATGTGTCGTTAACAGTGTGTGTATGCACTCGCTCCAGGAACAGAGCATCACTGCCGTTAGATGAGTCTCTGACTGTGATGTTGGCAGTCTGTTACTCTGTTAGATTCACACCCCCAGGATAGTGGTGAGAAGTTTTACAATTGAGGCTGCTGGCTGTTAGCTTGTTTATAAAGTTTCATAGATACAGAGTTTGCTAAGGAGAGGAAGTCTGTAACTCTTCATTGAGTGTATTTATCCTCCAGGGATGTGGTTTCTTCATCCTCTGCATACAGTGCATTCGGAAAGTATTCAGACCCATTGACTTTTTCCACACATTTTGTTACTTTACAGCCGCCTTCTAAAATGTATAACATTGTTTTTTCCCTCATTTAATCTATGTACAATACCACATAATGACAAAGCAGAACAGATTTTTTTAAATGTTTGCAAATGTATTAAAAGTAAAAAACTGAAATCACATGAACATAAGTATTCAGACCCTTTACTCAGTACTTTCTTGAAGCACCTTTGGCATTTGTATTCGGTCATGTCATGTCATGTTTCCGGTCGCTTTGCCATGATTAAAAGCAGTGGTTCGGGCTTTCAGTTTTGCGCAAATGCTGCCATCAATCCACGGTTTCTGGTTAGGGAAGGTTTTAATAGTCACCGTGGGTACAACATCACTGATGCACTTGCTAATAAACTCGCTGAACAAGTCAGCATATACATCAATGTTGTTGTCTGAGGCTATCTGGAACATATCCCAGTCCACGTGATCAAAGCAATCTTGAAGCGTAGAATTCGATTGGTCGGACCAGCGTTGGGGCGGCAGGTAGCCTAGTGGTTAGAGTGTTGGACTAGTAACTGAAAGGTTGCAAGATTGAATCCCAGAGCTGACAAGGTAAAAATCTGTCGTTTTGCCACTGAACAAGGCAGTTAACCCACTGTTCCTAGGCAGTCATTGAAAATAAGAATTTGTTCTTAACTGACTTGCCTTGTTAAATAAAGGTAAAAAAATAAAAACAGACCTGAGCATGGGCGTTTACTGTTTTAGTTTCTGTCTATAGGCTGGGTCCAACAAAATGGAGTTGTGGTCAGATTTGTCTTGATCACATCTCTGATCCTCCTCTTTCTCTTCTCAGTATCATGTCGTACCAGACCCTGCCTAGGAACATGCCCAGCCACCGGGCACCTCCAGTCATGCCCCACTGCGGGGACCCTGGCTACCGTACCTTACCCAGGAACAGCATGGTGTGGCCGGACAGTATCTCCAGCATGTCCCCTACCATATACGACCAGGCCCTAGGCATGGGGCTGGGCCTGGGGATTTCGCCTGCAGACAAGAGGCGCTCCATGAGGGACGACACCATGTGGCAGCTATACGAGTGGCAGCAGAGAATGGGCTACACTCCCAGGTAGGCATGAGACTTTAGAAATATAATTTCTAGATTTGGAATTCCCATTCAAGTTAATGTTTTGTAATGCTGGACCGTCAGCCATATTGAGTGTACCCATGAGTGCACCAGTCAAATTGCAGCGGTCTGAATTGGAATTTCTATTGACTTCCTGAATTGATGGAATTGAAATGAAATGTACCCTAAGCAGTATAATGTCACACCTAGCCCCAGGCCAACGTCGTCCACGCCCGGGCCGTATGGGACCCTGCCCAGCCCCAAGACCATGATCAACTTGTCTGAGCACCAGGGTGACAGTCAACAATCTATCCCCCCCTCGCCTTCCCACGGCTCCTTGTCCATGTACGGGGGCTACTCGCCCCTCCGCTCCTCCTACAACCACAGCTCCACTAGGTCAGAAGTGGGCTTGCCTGTATACCAGGGGGATATCACTATAGACAGGAGACACAGCAGGACATCCCACCTCAATAAGGTGAGAGGACTAGTATGGACCTGGGTCTTCTAACACCTGGCTGTATTCAGTATTTTTGCAACGTGACATGAGTATCAACGATTCTTATTGAACAATTGCAGGAAGTTCCTCCATGGTCCAGTTTGTTTTCAACCTTTTGGTGCCTAATGAACACAACCCTGGCCAGCAATGGGATGTATGCTTGCTGAATATTCCCCTGATTGAATACAACCCTGCCTCTCTCTCTCTTCTCCAGTATGCCTACCCACCTGACAGGAGGCCAATGCCAGCTGGGATCCCTGTCCAGACCATCACTGCCCAATCTCTGCAAGGCAAAACAGTCAGTTCCCTTCCCTCTCTCCTTCTTTCCCTCCCTCTTGTCTGGTCTGGCCTACTGTACCCTGCCCTTGGCCTTGATACACAGTCAGGCTCACTTCTGTGATATATCGTCTACTTATAACACTAATAAAACATTTAAAATGGATTGGTTGATTAAAGTAAGGAAATACAGTATGTTTTCCAAGCACTAGCTGCAGTTTTGGAATAATAGATGTGTCTCATCTATTTTAGGCTTTTTGCAAACGCAGCTACAGTGTGCCTAGGCAGGTTCCAGAATGAAATATGCAACCAAAACATTGTTTTGATGAAGGCAAATAGCGTATTCATTAGTCAAAGGGCCTACTTTTTAAAATGATTAACAAAAGCCTGCCTACCAAGTTTAAGCTCATAAATCAAACACAGTGCAAAACAAAAATGCACCAAATCCAAGTACAGTTTTTCACAATTGCTGACATTTAATCCAAGTACAAATTCCCTGTCTTAGGTCAATTAGGATCACCACTTTATTTTAAGAATGTGAAATGTCAGAATAACAGTAGAGAATTATTTATTTCTGCTTTTATTTCTTTCATCACATTCCCAGTGGGTCAGAAGTTTACATACACTCAATTAGTATTTGGTATCATTGCCTTTACATTGTTTACCTAAGGTCAAAGGTATTGGGTAGCCTTCCACAAGTTTCCCACAATAAGTTGGGTTAATTTTGGCCCCTCCTAACAGAGCTGGTGTAACTGAGTCAGGTTTGTAGGCCTCCTTGCTCTTACACGCTTTATCAGTTCTGCCCACAAATGTTCTATCGGATTGAGGTCAGGGCTTTGTGATAGCCACTCCAATACCTTGACTTTGTTGTCCTTAAGCCATTTTGCCACAACTTTGGAAGTATGCTTGGGGTCATTGTCCATTTGGAAGACCCATTTGCAACCAAGCTTTAACTTCCTGACTGAAGTTGAGATGTTGCTTCAATATATCCACATCATTTTCCTGCCACATGATGCCATCTATTTTGTGAAGTGCACCAATCCCTCCTGCAGCAATGCACCCCCACAACATGATGCTGCTACCCCCGTGCTACACGGTTGGGATGGTATTCTTCGGCTCGCAAGTCTCCCCCTTTTTCCTCCAAACATAACGATGGTCATTATGGCCAATCAGTTCTATTTTTGTTTCATCAGACCAGAGGACATTTCTCCAAAAAGTATGATCTCTCGTGTCCCCATGTGCAGTTGCAAACCGTAGTCTGGCTTTTTTATGGCGGTTTTGGAGCAGTAGCTTCTTCCTTGCTGAGCGGCCTTTCAGGTTATGTCGATATAGGACTCGTTTTACTGTGGATATAGATACTTTTGTACCTGTTTCCTGCAGCATCTTCACAAGGTCCTTTGCTGTTGTTCTGGGATTGATTTGCACTTTTTGCACCAAAGTACGTTCATCTCTAGGAGACAGAACGTGTCTCCTTCCTGAGCGGTATGTCACCTGCGTGGTCCCATGGTGTTTATACTTGCATACTATTGTTTGTACAGATGAACGTGGTACCTTCAGGCATTTGGAAATTGCTTCCAAAGGATGAACTAGACTTGGGGAGGTCTACAATTTTTTTTCTGAGTTCTTGGCTGATTTCTTTTGATTTTCCCATGATGTCAAGCAAAGAGGCACTGGGTTTCAAGGTAGGCCTTGAAATACATCCACAGCTACACCTTCAATTGACTGAAACAATGTCAATTAGCCTATCAGAAGCTTCTAAATCCATGACATCATTTTCTGGAATTTTCCAAGCTGTTTAAAGGCACAGTCAACTTTGTGTGTGTAAACTTCTGACCCACTGGAATTGTGGAACAGTGAATTCTAAGTGAAATAATCTATCTGTAAACAATTGTTGGAAAAATTACTTGTGTCATGCACAAAGTACATTTGCCAAAACTATAGTTTGTTAACAAGAAATTTGTGGAGTGGTTGAAAAACGAGTTTTAATGACTCCAACCTAAGTGTATGTAAACTTCCGACTTCAACTATATATCATTCTATTGGTTGCAAGAAAATGTGAAGTTTTGAACCCAGTGTCGTTTTGCGTATCAGTTCATAAACCATGTGCCATGGAATCGGTAAGTCGAAAAGCTCTTCCCAACTATTTTGCAATCTATATGGCAGCGCTGTAATTTTTTGGGTCCTTAAATTAAACTGGTGTACTTTATATTTATCACCATTTTCTTTCAACAATTATGGTCTTTAACGCAGGGCCGACAGACAAGTTCCCTACTTTCCCCCCTTTCCACTTTCCTCTTCCATGTTTGCAGTAAACCTGCAATTAGTTGCTTGTAATTTTGGGTAGAGCAGACATTTCCATAAATGTTTGTTTGCTGCATGTGTGACATAACAACACCAGTCCTATTATGATATCATTTAGAAAGATGATACTTTAAAAACATTTTTTTAAACGTTTTTATATCTATTAGTATTTGAATTTAACCATAACATTTGTTGTATTATTTGTTCTGTTTTTTTCTCTCAGGTGGATTAAATTGGAATTGCAACCAACTTTCTATGGCTTGTTTTAAAAATAGCGATATTTCCTTTTCAAATAACTGAAAGTGTTGAAACCTGAATAACTTTTGTATGACTGAAGCCTTAAGTGAGAGATCTAATGCTTTAATATTTAATAATTTCTGTCCTCCGAATTTATATTCCTTATACGGCTTGCCGTTCCAAATAAGATTGAATCTTTTTTTCTCATATAATTTAAATAACTGTTCGCTAGGTGTGGGCAATACCATAATCAAATACAGTAGGTAAACTGGGATATGACTAAAGAGATTAATCTGGATGATTTTTCCACAAATAGACAGGTATTTTCCTTTTCATGGTAGCTAGATCTTATCTATTTTTGCTAACTTTAAATTTAAATTTATTGGAAACAGATAATTTATTTGTTCAGGGATATGTATACTGAGTATGTCCACATCACCATCAGACCATTTTATTGGTAAACTACACGGTAATGTAAAAGTTGTATTTTTTAGTTATCCAATACCTAATATAGTACACATCATAATTTCTTGTAATCCAGAGAGTTTAGAAAAAGTGTCTAGATCCTCTATGAGGCTGTGGAGGGATTCTAATTGTGGATTTAAAAGAAAACATGAATCATCAGCGTACAATGACACCTTTGTTTTTAATCCCTGGATTTCTAACCCCTTGATATTATTGTTGGATCTGATTTTATAGCTAACATTTCGATGGCCATAATAAATAGATATGCCGATAGTGGACAACCTTGTTTTACTCCTCTTGACAGTTTAAAACTTTCTGAGAAGTAGGGTTACTATACATGACTTTAACCCATTTTATAAGAAATTCTCCAAATTGTAAATGTTCCAGGCATTTGTATATAAACTCCAGTCGTACTTTATCAAAAGCCTGGTTTCCCAGATTTTCTAATTAATTGCAGTAACGTACGCCGAAGAGACACACACAGCTTACTCCCTAAATAGAATCTCAGCAGATGTTGCCCAGAAATTAGAAACTCCAACTTAGCTGGTCCACTTTTCAAGATCACTAAGTAGGCTTAGTGGGGTTGTGTACAGTAATGAATTCAGGACTTTGTTTTTTTAAGTGTCTTTTAAGTCGTCAGACAGGGATTTAAGTAATGTAGGGCACCCAAACTTGTGATGGGAAACGGTTGTTTGTGATCAAGGGGTTAATAGTGGCACCACTGCATGAATAATGGTAACACTTTTGTCAATGGTGTGACATTGATTTTCTTCATCTAGTCGTTATGGCATTCACGCAGTCAGTGGTGTTGTGTAACACATGACATGCCTATGACCTATTATACAATACAACACAGTAAGAAAAATAGTGGGGTTTTCTATCCTCCATTTACTCACATTCATCTTCTCATCTCCAACAGTTTGTCCTTCTATGTATCTCTTAGATCTGACTTGTTTGCCCTGTCTGTCTGTCTTTTTCTGTCATTCTCTATCTTTCTGTACATCCTTCTGTCTTTTTCTTATGCCTAACTATCCGTTGCCCTCGCTCCCTTTCCCTTCTCTCTTTCCTCTCCTCTTTGCTATCCTCTGCACTGCTGACCGACGCTAGAATGCCATTTTGTCTCATCACCTCCAGAGGAACCTCATGTATCTGGATAACCAGGTGGGGTAACTCTAACACATGGTTCTTATTTTGGGACGGATCTACCTACCGAGTTTCAGACTTGCTCTGTTTCCGTCTGTGTGTCTTTGTGGATGGATATGCTGTCTAAAAGTAGTTGTTTTTCCAAGCTGCATTCGAGATGTCATCTCATGTAGGTCAATATTTGAAAAGTTTGAAAGTATGCGGTGAATACTAGCTTGTGTGTGTAACTTTAATTGGGGCTTTCCCTTGTTGTGTGACATTTTGGATGAGAGTATGTTTTTGTGTGTGATCTATTATGATTTAAAAAGGTGGAGCTAGCATCATTGACAGTCAGTGTTGTTTCTAAACTGTTCCCATAGTGTTCCCATCCTCCTCCTTTCCTCCATAATGAACAGATGAAGGAAAATTTGCCTTTAATCGTGATGAATCACACGTTGATAGAGAACTCAGCCCCCAGACCTCAACTGTACCACCACAACTTAAGAGTAAGGTATTGGCCAGCCAACCCCAGCTAAACATTGATTTCTTCTATCCATCCACAGTTGTTTTTTTGGTCCGTCTTGCTCCTGCAATCCTCCTCTGGTGGCAAAATCTTTCATGGCATCTCAATACCTCCTCCCTGTATTGTTTGTAAATGTAGCACTTCTCATTCATACAGCTTTTACTCTACTGTCTCCTCTATTTGTTGGAAAGTCATACCACTAATGTGAGCATGGTTTACATACATACGTATGATGTGTACTGTATGCTCCACTGTCTGGTTAAAACCCCTCCTTCACTATTGACAGGTGTGTTTGTGCGTGTGTGTGTGTGTACCTGTGTATGTGTGTGCTGCTAGGTAAATTTATATTATATTGTTGTGTTGCCAGTGTTATGGGCCGAGCGCACAACTCTGTTTCCACCAGTCTCTGTATGGGCAGTGAGAATTCCCACTTAAAACTAACTATTTGAAACCACATATGTGACCGACCGCCTCGATTAGGTCTTATGTAGCAAAATTTGAAATGTTTTTTTTTTACATTGGATAAAAGTAGAGACTCAGTGTCACGTCCTGACCATAGTTCTTATGTGTGTTGCTTGTTTTAGAGTTGGTCAGGACGTGAGCTGGGTGGGCATTCTATGTTGTGTGTCTAGTTTGTCTGTTTCTGTGTTCAGCCTGATATGGTTCTCAATCAGAGGCAGCTGTCAATCGTTGTCCCTGATTGAGAATCATATATAGGTGTCTTGTTTTGTGTTGGGGATTGTGGGTGGTTGTCTTCTGTCTTTGTGTTCTGCACCAGATAGGACTGTTGTCGGTTTTCACGTTTATTGTTTTGTTTGTAGTGTTCATATATTCTTTATTAAATTATGTTGAACACTAGCCGCGCTACGTTTTGGTCCTCTCCTTCATCCCAGGAAGAAAACCGTTACACTCAGAGCTAAGAAATTGTATATCATACACTACAGTTTAGGAACAATGTGGAAGTAATTCTGCTTTGAAAGTTGATCAACTTGTAACCCGACTTTTGAGAAAATGGTCCTTGAATGTTTTGGTACACCTATTTGGAGAGCGCTTATTTGTCTACACCCATTCGCACCCTCTTAAGCCTTAATAACACATATGGATTCATGTAGTAACCAAAAAGGTGTTCAACAAATCAAAATATATTTTATATTTGAGGTTCTTCAAATAGCCACCCTTTGCCCTGATGACAGCTTTGCACACTCTTAGCATTCTCTCAACCAGCTTCATGAGGTAGTCACCTGGAATGCAGTTCAATTAACAGGTGTGCCCCCTTAAAAGTTAATTTGTGGAATTTCTTTCCTTCTTATTGCATTTGAGCCAATCAGTTGTTTTGTGACAGGGTAGGGGTGGTATACAGAAGATAGCCCTATTGAGTAAAACACCAAGTCCATATTATGACAAGAACAGCTCAAATAAGCAAAGAGAAATGACAGTCCATCATTACTTTAAGACATGAAGGTCAGTCAATTCAGTTCCTTCAATTAATGTTGCAAAAACCATCAAGCGCTAGGATGAAACTGGCTCTCATGAGGACAGCTACAGGAAGGGAAGACCCAGAGTTACCTCTGCTGCAGAGGAGAAGTTACCAGCTTCAGAAATTACAGCCCAAATAAATGCTTCACAGAGTTCAAGTAACAGACACATCTCAACATCAACTGTTCAGAGGAGACTGTATGAATCAGGCCTTTATGGTTGAATTGCAGCAAAAAAAAACAATAATAAAGGACACCAATAATAAGAAGAGACTTGCTTGGGCCAAGAAACGTGAGCAATGGACATTAGACCGGTGGACATTTATCCTTTGGTCCAAATATGAGATTTCTGGTTCCAACCGCCGTGTCTTTGTGAGACACGATGTGGGTGAACAGATCTCCGCATGTGTATTTCCCACCGTAAAGCATGGAGGAGGTGGTGTTATTTTGTGGGGGTACTTTTCTGGTGACACTGTCTGTGATTTATTTAGAATTCAAGGCACACTTAACCAGCATGGCAACCACAGCATTCTGCAGCGATATGCCCCATCCCATCTGTTTTGGGCTTTTTCAACAGGACAATAACCCAAAGCACCTACAGGCTGTGTAAGTTCTATTTTACCAAGAATGAGAGTGATGGTGTGCTGCATCAGATGACCTGGCCTCCACATTCCCCCGACCTAAACCAAATTGAGATATTTTGGGATGAGTTGGACCGCAGAGTGAAGGCAAAGCAGCCAACAAGTGCTCAGCATATGTGGGAATTCCTTCACGACTGTTGAAAAAGCATTCCAGGAGAAGCTGGTTGAGAGAATGCCAAGAGTGTGCAAAGCTGTCATCAAGGCAAGCATGGCTATTTGAAGAATCTCAAACATAAAATATATTTTGTTTTTTTAACACTTTTTTTTGGTTACTTCAAAAACGGAGCGTGTGTGCTGGGAGTCAGGAAGCAAGTTCAGGGTGTGAATCATTTAATCAATAAATGAAACATAATACAAAACAAGAAACACGAACAACACACAGACATGAAACTGAAACAATAACGCCTGGGGAAGGAACCAAATTGAGTGACATATATAGGGAAGGTAATCAGGGAGGTGATGGAATCCAGGTGAGTCTGAATATGCGCTGGTGCGAGTAACGATGGTGACAGGTGTGTGCCATAATGGGCAGCCTGGTGACCTAGAGCGCCGGAGAGGGAGTATACGTGACAAGAAAGGACTGTCAATACATACTGAACAGCTCACGTTATAGACAGAAGCGCTCTACATGGCAGACCAATCCAAACTCCTCCCGGGATGTCCAGCCCATATTTTATCTCAGCCAATCATAGCTAGTGGGGAGGTTCCTGGATTTTTCCATGGCTAAACCAACTTGGCTGGTAATTTAACAATTGTATTTGTATTTATGGATGGAATACAGGTTTGTTTTTGAGGCACATGAAAGTTCACATGTTCCAGAAGACATTTCTGCCAAAAAAAGCATTTTGATAAAAAATAAATGTTTATGTTGCTGCTCCTAGTGATGTGCGACATACGCCTAGTTTCCTTAAACAAGTCACATGTCATTGTTGTTCTGTTTTGATAGCATGAACTACTAGGGCTGACACCAATTTGTTATTTTAGACCTCCCTTGCTTGCTCCCTCGAGAGTGTAAAGTGGCCTATGTATTCATGCTTTCTAAATTACTATGCAGGTGCGTATTTGCAGGAGAAGCTGTTTTTTTGTGACGATTGCATGACGCTGCACACCACTTCTCTGCCACTTTTGTGAACACCTCGGAAAGTGTAAAACTACTGCTGTCTTCCTCTGTCCCCATATGTTGTCGGCATATCAGTACAGCGGTTGCTGCATATCCACTATCCACACCTGACTGTCAGAGAAAATACCCCCCCCCCTCCCAGGCTAAAACTCCCTGTGATTTCAGAGAGCCTGCATGCTCCTTGTGGAATGTCACCAACATACCACCTGGTCCACATGCTTTCTTTGTGCTGTGGTGTGGTGCTAACATAAAACTGTGTGTGTGTGTGGTGTGTGTGTAAGAGAGAAGGAGAAAGATTGCTGTTTGTCTGGACTGTCACAACTTCCGCCGAAGTCGGTCCCTCTCCTTGTTCGGGCGGCGTTCGGCGGTCGACGTCACCGGCCTTCTAGCCATCGCCGATGCACTTTTCATTTTCCATTTGTTTTGTCTTTGTCTTACACACCTGGTTTCACTCACCCAATTACTTGTTCATTATTTAACCCTCTGTTCCCCCATGTTTGTTTGTGAGTGATTGTTCGTTGTAAATCGGTCCGTTATTGTGGGCTCGCTATATTGGTTTGTATTTGTGTATTTTGAGTAAAGTACGTTGATTACTCATATCTGCTGTCCTGCGCCTGACTCTCTACACCAGCTACACACAGGACCATTACATGGACTGACTTATGTTCATGTATTCTGTAAGGAATGCCCTAGATTGATTTTGCTCAATCTATTGTCAGTACAATAGTTTCTTTTAAATTATTTAGAATTTGCTCAATCTATTGGAATAAAAGCAATTGTCAGTACAATGCATTATGGGTTGCGAAGTAGATGGGGTACTAGTGACACTAATTAGCAGAGGGACAACCCTCAAACCCTTTCCTCAGACCTCTTCCCTTGTTATTAAGGCCAAACTTTTGTCCCAATAAAACTCTTTGCTTCACTAGGAGCTAAAAGGAAAGGAACAAGTCAAGTCAACTATTGGCCCAATGTTCAGTCACTGTCTCAAATAAACCAATCCTGTTTGGGGCATTTTATTTTTCTTAGCATTGTTAATATTATAGCTCTATTTGGCTCTCTATCTATATAATCTGTGGTCTGTGTGTCAGTTTGGGACACGTTTCATCTGTTCTGTTTTGTAACACTAACACTAGCCAAGACCACAGAGACTAGACAAACAGATTCCTCTGAAGACTTTATCTGTGGCAAAGGCCCAATCTGGGGTTTTCCTGGGAGTAGGAGTGCGAGTATGTAGATTATGAAGAGTAGGGGTCCCAGCACATTGCCTTGGTGCACACCCTGTTATTTTGAATGAAAGATGCCGTTTGTCCTATTTATTCTAGAAGAATATCATAAATGCATATCACTTATGCCTATAATATCCCCTAGAGTCTATTGACGCACCAGTGTCTCAATCTTTTTTTATTCGATTTTTTATTTAACCTTTCTTTAACTAGGTAAGTCAGTTAGGAACAGATTCTTATTTACAATGACGGCCTATGAACAGTGGGTCAACTGCCTTGTTCAGGGGCAGAAAGACTGATTTTTACCTTGTCATCTCAGGGATTCAATCTAGCAACCTTTCGGTTACTGGCCCAAAGCTCTAACCACTAGGCTACCTGCCTAGTGACATAAGTAACATAATAAATAAATAAAAACATCAAAATCAGTCAATTTAAGCTAAAGACATCAGTTTTGCATGGGCTGCGTCTCAATCCCTCGCATCCGCCTATGTTAAATACTGTGTGTTAAAAAAACAAAAATATTTCCAGAGCTTTCTTATATGTCCTAGATATAGCACAGACACTTCCAAACCTGTTTCCTTATTATTTTTTTGACTGTCTTTTTTTTGTCATTTCTGAATGGTTTATTCAATTCATTTTTATGTGCTTTAGTAATAATGGCCAAATTCAGTATTTTATCAAATCATTTGCTGTATATTTTTTTTGATACTTTAGGAGGTGTCCTAAAATTCCAAATCAAATAGCTAAATGATCCATGGTATGACCTTCTTAAAACAATTGCATATGTCAGCTTAGAACCCCCCTCCCTCATAACGGCTTAGACTTTAAAGAAATAAGCGGTTACACTTGGCAAGCCAAGTAGCAGGGGATTATTTTTGGGAATTGCAGACTGACCTTTTAAAGTATGATGGTAGTTGGACAACAACCACCAGACATAGTTGGTGCCTTGACAGTCTGACAATGTAGTTGAGTAAGCACATAGTTGTACCTACCTTCTCATTGCGGTGCCCTCTATAACCACTGTATTCTGCTGAGGAAGACACATCCCTCTGGGTGTTGAATGCACCAGAAGCCTCAGAATAGACAGGCTGTTTAGACTAGACTGCCTGTTGTCCTGGTAGCTATCCGTCTTATGTTTGGTGGTTTTGTAAATGTAGATGTATCTGGTTCAATGAGAAATGACAAACCATTAGCACAATTGAATTCAATAAACTTTACTTATCCCAGAGGTGCGATTATTTCTGGCAGGCATAGGATACAGATTGAAAGACAATAACATACACTTAGTTAATACAACAGGTCATAATATGACCTTATGAAGCTGCATTAGTTCTGATTCAAGTGTAACAGCATGTCCTTCTCTACAGATGAGCCCAGAGGAATACAGGGAACACTCCTGCATGTGCAGGCCGGAGGAAGTCGACATTGATGTAAGTCCAACACACTCAAGTATGGCTACTGTGACAGATTTTCCTATGGGAAATACTGTGGACTGTCTTGGGTATGATAGTCTTAGGTATGGTGTAAGCAAGAAAAATATGGATCTCCTATAGTTAACTGGACTATATAATGTACACCATGTACAGCCTGTTCTGACCTTTCCCCTGTGTTGTGTTGACTCTGGAAATATCTGCAAAGATATACACAATATATACAAAAGTATGTGGACATCCCTTCAAATAAGTGGATTTGGCTATTTCAGCCACACCCATTGCTGACAGGTGTATAACATCAACACATGCAATCTCCATAGACAAACATTGGCAGTAGAATGGCCTTACTGAAGTGCTCAGTTACTTTCAACGTGGCACCGTCATAGAATGCCACCTTTCCAACAAGTCAGTTCGTCAAATTTCTGCCCTGCTGGTTTTTGAAGTGGAATCGTCTAGGAGCAACAACGGCACAGACGCAAAGTGGTAGGCCACACAAGCTCACAGAAGGGGAACGCCGAGTGCTGAAGCTTGTAGCGCGTAGAAATCATCTGTCCTCGGTTGCAACACTCACTAGAGAGTTCCAAACTGCCTCTGGAAGAAACTTCAGCACAAGAACTGTTTGTCGGGAGCTTCATCAAATGGGTTTCCATGGCCGAGCAGCCGCACACAAGCCTAAGATGGGGTGGCAGATAGCCTAGTGGTTAGAGCGTTGGACTAGTAACTGAAAGGTTGCAAGATTGAATCCCAGAGCTGACAAGGTAAAAATCTGTCGTTCGGCCCCTGAATAAGGCAGTTAATCCACTGTTCCTAGGCCTTCATTGAAAATAATAATTTGTTCTTAACAGACTTGCCTAGTTAAATAAAGGTAAATTAAACATTTAAAAAAGATCACCATGGGAAATGCCAATTGTCAGCTGGAGTGGTGTAAAGTTGTAAAGTTTGGTGGAGGAGGAATAATGGTCTGGGCCTGTTTTTCATGGTTAGGGCTAGGCCCCTTGTGAAGGGAAATCTTAACGCTACAGCATACAATGACATTCTAGACAATTCTGTGCTTCAAACTTTGTGGCAACAGTTTGGGGATGGCCCTTTCCTGTTTCAGCATGACAATGCCCCCGTGCACAAAGCGAGGTCCATACGGAAATGTTTTTTTCGAGATCGGTGTGGAAGAATTTGGCCTGCACAGAGCCATGACCTCAGCCCAATCGAACACCTTTGGGATGAATTCGAACGCCAACTGCGAGCCAGACCTAATCGCCCAACATCAGTGCCCGACCGCACTAATGCTCTTGTGGCTGAATGGAAGCAAGTCCCCGCAGCAAGGTGCCAAAATCTAGTAGAGCCTTCCCAGAAGAGTGGAGGCTGTTATAGCGGTAAAGGGGGGACTGACTCCATATTAATGCCAATGATTTTGGAATGAGATGTTCGACAAACACATTACTTTTTTCATATAGTGTACAGTATCTCATCTGATTGTTTCTGTTCTCCTCCAAATCCATCCAAAAAAACATCAAAATCAGTCAATTTAAGCTAAAGACATCAGTTTTGCATGGGCTGCGTCTCAATCCCTCGCATCCGCCTATGTTAAATACTGTGTGTTAAAAAAACAAAAATATTTCCAGAGCTTTCTTATATGTCCTAGATATAGCACAGACACTTCCAAACCTTTTTCCTTATTATTATTTTTTGTCTGTCTTTTTTTGTCATTTGTGAATGGTTTATTCAATTAATTTTTATGGGCTTTAGTAATAATGGCCAAATTCAGTATTTTATCAAATCATTTGCTGTATATTTTTTTGATACTTTAGGAGGTGTCCTAAAATTCCAAATTAAATAGCTAAATGATGACCTTCTTAAAACAATTGCATATGTCAGCTTAGAACCCCCCTCCCTCATAACGGCTTAGACTTTAAAGAAATAAGCGGTTACACTTGGCAAACCAAGTAGCAGGGCTACCATTGTTTTTGGAATTTGCAGACTGACCTTTTAAAAGTATGATGGCAGTTGGACATTAACCACCAGACATAGTTGGTGCCCTGACAGTCTGACAATGCAGTTGATTAAGCACATAGTTGTACCTGCCTTCTCATTATGGTGCCAGTGTACAGTATCTGATCTGATTGTTTCTGTTCTCCTCCTCAGGCCAAGCTGAGCAGGTTGTGGAAACAGGACAAGGTTGTCCGGACGCAGGAGGACAAGCTACAACAGCTACACAGAGAGAAGGTAATGGATCTGTCTACAATACACCCTGCTGATGTGCTGTCTCCTCACCACTTACTTAACAAAGCCTAACACGTGGAGTGGGCCCACTATAGAGGTGTCCTGACACTTTATGGCCCTGTAAAATCCATGTTGCGGATTGGATCACAGAATCCAGACATTGAAATGGAATTCAACAATATTTAAAAATGTATTGGACTTAGTAGGAAATCAACTACATGTATTGAACTGATTAGAAAATGCTTTAATTTTCAGTGATTCGTATTTTCCCTTAACTTTCTGAAACGGCAAAGGAATGCCCGTCTGTATGTATGCCATGTGTGCATGTCTACACTTTGTGTTGCCGTTAGCGATGATGCTAATAATAACCTTCTTCTGGTAGAGATGGAAAGGCTTTGTGTGTTGTTGTCTCTAATGGGGGTCCCCTCCACAGTATACCCTGGAGATGGCCCTGCTGTCGGCCAGTCAGGAGATAGAAATGAGCTTTGAAAACCCAGCCACTGTACACGGTGTCATCCAGCAGAGTGAAGTGCTACAGAGTGGCCTGCTTAGTACCTGTAGAGAGCTATTCAGAGTTAACACTGTGAGTATATGTATACACTACATGCAGATACACACACACACACACACACACACACACACACACACACTGCATGCCTGAGAGAAGAGTCTGTATGATTTGAAGCAATGTCATTGCCTCTCTTCCTCTCCCCAGGAGTTGGAGCGGTCATGGAGGAAGTATGAGAAGATGGAGAGAGACGTCTCATTGGCCAAAAACAACCTGTTGGAGCAACTAGAGGCACTGGGAAGCCCTCAGGTACACAACAACAACCACCATTAACCCCTGCATTACTCTGCCTTACTCTGTGGGAGTATGTAGATTATGAAGAGTAGGGGTCCCAGCACAGAGCCCTGGGGCACACCCTGTGTGACTTTGAGAGTGTCGGAGGGGTACCTATTGAGAGTGATGAATGGTTTCTTATTTAGTGAGGTAGGATCGGATCCGTCCAGCCGTGCTTCCATCCCTTCATCCATCCATCCATTCATTCCTCTCAATATCTCACTCCCTCTCAATTTCTCCCCCATCCTGTAGCTGATAGAGGTGTTATAACAAATAAATCTGTAAATCAGAGCCCAGAGCCCAGCCCAGTCAGAGCCCAGATTCATTAATACAGCCTTAGTGCCCTTCATAGACACACACAGGCATGTCATCAGCAGGGAGTGGCTCATTATCTGCTCCTCTTTTCTTATCCCTCAGACACAAGGCTAATACAAGGTCTCACTTGTATAGGAGCATTGTCAGCCTTACTCTCTCCCCTCTTTCTCATTAACTTTTATCATCTCCTATTTTTTTTATTTCAAACAATGTTTATCTTTCTGTTCAACTGTTATAGTTATTTTATAGTCGTGTGTGTGTGTGTGTGTGTGTGTGTGTGTTCAGACAGAGCCACTCTTTTTACATGTATCTCTCTCTCTCTGTCAGACGGAGCCCCCCAGCCAGCAGCATGTCCACATCCAGAAGGAGCTTTGGAGGATCCAGGACGTGATGGAAGCCCTCAGCAAGAACAAGGCCCAGAGGAGCTCAGACACACAGGGATACTATGGTTCCACGCCCATCTCCAACAAACACAAGAGTGAAGTGAGGAGCACACATGTACTGTGTGTACAAAACATAAAAAACACCTGCTCTTTCCATGACATAGATTGACCATGTGAATCCAAGTGAAAGCTGTGATCCCTTATTGGTGTTACCTGCTAATTCTTAGGGCTAGGCGTCCCACCAGCGGCACAGTTGTCGACAACTTCCGGTGAAAAAGGAAGTCGGGCAATTCAAATAAATAATTATACAAATGATGGATATTAAACATCTAGGTACATACAAGTGTCTTATATCAGTTAAAAGCTTACATTCTTGTTAATCTAACTGCATTGTCCGATTTACAATAGGCTTTACAGCAAAGCATGCCATGCCATTGTTTGAGGACGGCGCCCCACATCAAAATGTTATTCCACCAGCACAGGCTTCGTAAAATCACAAATAGCGATTAAATATTCACTTACTTTTTGAAAATCTTCCTCTGATTTACAATTCAAAGGGTCCCAGCTACAACATGCATGGTCGTTTTGTTAGATAAAATCCTTCTTTATATGCCAAAAAGTCTGTTTAGTTGGCGCCATCGTTTTGAGTAATCCACTCGCTCAAGAAAGGAATCCTAAAAGCTAAACTTTGTTAAATCAAGTCAAAATATGTTTCTATTTAATCATCAGGTACCCTAAAATGTAATTAAACTATAATATTTCATACGGAAAGAAGTATGTTCAATAGGAAAGTAAAATTAGCAGGTGCGTGTCCTCTTCGTCGCGGGTGCACAGACTGATTTCCAACTCTGACTCCCAGTACCAAAACTCAAAATTTTTCCTCGTTTGGGAAGAAACAAGCCTGAAACCTTGAACAAAGACTGTTGACATCTAGTAAAAGCCATAGGAATTGCAATCTGGGAGCTGGAATTGCTTTTCAATATAAGAGCATGGGCTCTCAAAAACAAAAATCCTTTGGATTTTCTCCTACCATATCTATTGTGTTATAGTCTCATACATTATTTTAACATTTCTATGAACTTCAAAGTGTTTTCCACCAATGGTACCAATTATATGCATATCCTAGCTTCTGGGCCTGAGTAACAGGCAGTTTACTTTGGGTTTGTCTGTCAGACAGGTTGTGGAGAAAAATAGACCCTAGCCTGAAGAAGATGTATTAAATCCACTTAAAATCAGTGTAGATTAACTTCTTATGGCAACAATCCCGTTAATGTGTTAGGTTCTTATTTTTCAGAGTAAATGACTCACTGACACTAGAGAAGCTTTAATCATCCCCAAAGGTTCTGTACAGCTGTGACCAGACAGCAAAACATTTCAGACATCACAATTTATATACATCCCACTTAAGACACTCCTCTTTCTCTCCAATCCTTACATTTTATGGCTCTACAGGAGGCTAATAAAATTCCAAACATGTTATACTCTCTTAAGAGAATCTGTCCTCACCTTCTGACCTCAACCCTCTTTCATCTAATAAACAGATGTCCATCTGTCTTCCCTATATCAACCCCTCGCTCTCCTCTCCTCTCCTCCATCAAACACATTCCAAAGCCTTCTGTCTTTCTTCAGAGAACCATTAACTTCTAACATAACACCCAGTCTCTTTCATTTCCTATCATTAATTTAATATCTCAATGTTCAAAGTTTAGCCGATTCCAACAAATGGGATGAGGCATGGGTTGTGTATTTGTGCCAGGGTGAATAGGCAAGAAAATGATTTAAGTGCCTTTGAACGGGATATGGTAGTAGGTGCCAGGCACACCGGTTTGAGTGTGTCAAGAACTGCAACGCTGCTGGGTTTTTCACTCTCAACAGTCTCCCGTGTGTATAAAGAATGGTCCACCACCCAAATGACATCCATCCAACTTGACACAACTGTGGGACCCAATGAAGTTAACATCTCTGTGGAATGCTTTCGACACCTTGTAGAGCAGGGATCATCAACTAGATTCAGCCACGAGACAATTTTTTTATTGAGCTGATGATCGGGGGGCCGGAACATATTTACAAATAATTTGTAGACTGCAAATTGACCGCAAGAAGCCCAAACAGATATATTATTTGACTAAAACATAATGATTTCAAACCTTGATCATGTGATCATATATGATCATGTGTCTCTCTATTATACGTGGAAATACTTGGGAACAGATTTCCCAAATAAAAATCAATCAATTCAATGCTGCAGACATTTTTTGGTACCCTACCCCAGATCTGTGCCTTGACACAATCCTGTCTCGGAGCTCTAAGCCTCATGGCTTGGTTTTTGCTCTGACAACTCTGGGACCTTATATAGACAGGTGTGTGCCTTTCCAACTCATGTCCAATCAATTGAATTTACCACAGGTGGACTCCAATCAAGTTGTAGAAACATCTTAAGGATGATCAATGGAAACAGGATGCACCTGAGCTCAATTTAGAGTCTCATAGCAAAGGGTCTCAAAACGTATGTAAATAAGGTATTTCAAAAAACATTTTCACTTTGTCATGATGGGGTATCGTGTGTAGATTGATGAGGATATAAAAAATATATATATTTTAGAATAAGGCTGTAACGTAACAAATTGTGGAAAAGGGGAAGGGGTCTGAATACTTTCCGAATGCACTGTGTGTATTTATATCATTTTAAGTGATGTTGCTGAGCGCTGCCATGTTGAACAGCTCTCTCTTGTGAACAAGATATCTCAAACCGGTTTGAGTCCAGCCTGTCAGCTTCTGACACCGATGGGTTGTGGAAGTCCTGTGGGAGTGAAAAAGTTAGTCCTGTCACAGGTTTTTGTTCATGTGTATGATGTGTACCTGTCATAACAATAACAAAATTGATCACACAAAAATGAGTACATCCTGTATAAATAAAGGTTAAATAACATCTCCAGGAGGAGGAGTTGGAAGTGGAGAACCTCTCAGCTCCCCCGTGGCCACCCTTACCCCAGGCCTACGAGCCGAACCAGCCCAACCTCCCTGCTTTACCCCCCCTGCCCTCTCCGGTTACCACCATCTGGCGACCGCCACAGCCACCACATCGGGGTCCCGAGGATAGGGACCGGAAAGCCGGCCAGAGGAACGGAACACACAGCGTAAGCTGTTGATCTCTGACTTATGTCATTACCCATGCGGGGCTGTCATCAGACATGATCACATTGATCCCGCTCTTGTTTTGTGTCATTTTGGTGCTTATTTTTTGATAATTTTCAATATTCCTCATCATAAGGACCAATATGTTTATGAAGTTCCTTCATCCGCTTGCTTTGTGAATCATCCAGATGTCGCCTCTTTCCATTTCATTATTTAAATATTATTTTGGTGGACTTATTATTATTTTGGGATTCTTTTGAGTTTTCCCTCAAACTTTACTCGTCATAAATGTGGATGTATTTTTTGGTTCTTTTTATTTTCTTCATAAGAGGCTTCATCAGCTTTCTTTGTGAATCATTCACATTTCTTTGTTTTATTTTGTTGATTAGTTTGTCGTTTTGGAGGTTATTTCAGTTAACTACACTGATTTTGTTTATATTGTTTGGTTGGTTGGTTTGTCGTCCTCTCATTTTGAGCTTTGTGATTTATGAACACTTTATTGTCCATTTCTTTAGCAGATCATGGAAATATATCCTTTTGATTTTGAGCTTGTCAGCATGTCTTTATTGTGAATAAATCGTTTCTTCACCCATCTCTTCTGATGTCAGTGCGTGTACTGATCTTTCACCTGTCATGTATCTCTATGTACTGACTGATCTCTCTCTCTCACGTCCCCCTGTAGGGTCCAGACTACAGGCTGTATAAGAGTGAACCAGAGCTCACCACTGTAGCTGAGGTGGATGAGACCAACGGAGAGGACAGATCTGAACAGTCTGACAGAGACCCCTCTGACACCAAAGGTACACAGTAGAACACACTCCCAAATGGAATGAAAACGGGAGGGACTATTTTACCTTGTCCAATTAGATTTAAAAAATTTACCGGATGCCCTAATGAACACGACCCTGGATAGAGGTGCTACTCTGTTAGCTGCATTACTAAACTATTAGCAGAACTAGCTTCACCTTTCAGAAGCTGTATGAGCTCAGATGTGTTACATAACTTTAATATTTCTGTTCTCCCTCCAGGATTGTCATACCCCGTTGGCATCGTTCCCCCCAGAACCAAATCTCCCGTTGGCATCGTTCCCCCCAGAACCAAATCTCCAATAATACCAGAGTCTTCCACCATCGCGTCCTGCGTCACCCTGAGGAAGGGCATGAGGCCAGACCCACACATGGTGAGTGCCACTGTGTGTGTGTGTGTATGGCATGATCAGTGTAGTTACCCAGAGGAAGGGCAGGAGGCCAGACCCACGCATGGCGAGTGTGTCTGAGATGTATGGACATAATCAATATACCTAGTTAAGGAGTTGGATATTAGATCATATCTAAGTAGAATTTAAGTGAAATCAGTTAAGTGGGTGATATTAGGCTAAGCGTTAAGGTTAGGCATAGGGTTAACAATCCACAATCCAGAACCATTCAATATCTTCCAGCTGTACATACACTGCCTATAGTTTATTTGGCCCAATGTCATTGCTCACTCTGCAGGCAGCCTGTTAGTGATAACAACCATTGGAATTCATGATGGCTCATTAGTGTGTAGTGTGGCAAAATGGCCACCACGACTTCAGTATCTACTCTACAGCCTTTACAGTGGTGGAAACATTTCATAGTGGCTTTGTTTGTGTCGTTTTTTGTTGATGTGGAGGGCAGGGTGCAGAGCGATCCCCTAATATTGTGGTCTAGGGTGTGACACACACACTGTGGCTAGGGTGGGTCTGTGACTCATGCTTTCCTACAGGACTGGAATCAAATATAGCAAACCTTGATTTATACACACAGTTATAAGTACCAAAGGCCTCCACAGCTCCACTTAAAACGACTCACCATGTTATTAGGATAGTCAGGGATGGCTGTGGCTACCTTTTGTGCGGAGTGTGTGCCCACTTCACTGGTGTGCCAGCTGTGTTAGTATCAGGGCTCAAAACTGCTATCAAACTACTCGCATAAGCTACCCTTTTACTTGGCAGTGTGACATCAGTAAAAAATGTTGGGCTGGTCATGTTCGTTTTTGCTTCACAATTAGCTTTTTTTATTATCAAAATGTGTTACAACGTCCTCCCGGGTGGCGCAGTGGTCTAAGGCACTGCATCTGTGCCACCAGAGACTCTGGGTTTGAGCCCAGGCTCTGTCGCAGCCGGCCGCGACCGGGAGGTCCATGGGGCGACGCACAATTGGCCTAGCGTCGTCCGGGTTAGGGAGGGTTTGGCCGGTAGGGATATCCTTGTCTCATCGCGCACTAGCGACTCCTGTGGCGGGCCGGGCGCAGTGCACGCTGATCTAGGTGTACGGTGTTTCCTCCGACACATTGGTGCGGCTGGCTTCCGGGTTGGATGCGCGCTATGTTAAGAAGTAGTGCGGCTTGGTTGGGTTGTGTTTCGGAGGACGCATGGCTCTCAACCTTCGTCTCTCCTGAGCCCGTACGGGAGTTGTAGCGATGAGACAAGATAGTAACTACTAACAATTGGATACCACAAAATTGGGGAGAAAAAGGGGTGAAAATAAATTAATACATTTTTTTAATATAAAAAAATGTGTTACAACTGCAATGGGTATGCAACAATGGGTATACAAACCAGGTATTCAAAAAGATTAGTCTGAAGTTTTGGTTGAATCTTTCCAATGCACAATGACGATTTCGAAAGGCTTTCCCCCAAAAAAACTTCACATTTAAATGTTGACTGCAAAGTAGACCTACCTGGCAGAATGATATCATCATGACTTGTATCAATTGCCTGGCATTTGTTTTGCGAACTCTGCCATCACATGTACCCTACACAGTACACCCATATTGCAAGCTGCACAATTGAATTAAAGGGCAACAATACCCTCCAAATTATATCTAATTGTTATTGTTCCTTATGTGTTTTAAGCATTGTTGTGAACTTAAAACATCCAATTGTTGTAGTTTTTCTATAAAAATTTGTGATTGAGTGAAAACCTGAAAAAACTAGAAAACATTTTTTTTACCAAAAGATAAAACTGAGTTTATCTGCAACTGTAGAGTGACTGTCCAAAATTGCTAGCAATAACAGCCTTTTTTGAGATTCCGCAAAGGTTTGATTGTTTGGAGGGAAGAAAATCTAAATATGGTATTGTCAAGTTAAAATATCATTATTTGTGTATGGAGGGTACAGTAGGTCATTATAGGCTACTTGCTTAACCCACAAATGAAAGATAACATTTAAATGATGCACGCATCATTCACTTTCCCGGTGTGCCACTGGAACATTTATCTGAATATCAAGCCCCGCAGGGGCATGTTAATTTAAAAGATGGCTAGTCATTATGTGCCTGGTTCTGCATGGAAAGCAGGTTGTAACAATGGTAAATGTAATAATACTGCTTTTCTATTGCTAATGTAATAAACCCAGTGAATGTAATAACTTGCCAAAATCTAAAATATATATTGATTTGTTTAGCACTTTTTTGGTTACTACATGATTCCATATGTGTTATTTCATAGTTTTGACGCCTTGAATGAGTAGGTGTGTCCAAACCTTTGACTGGTACTGTATAATGTACTAAACATTAGGAACACCTTCCTAATAAAGAGTTGCACCCCCTTTTGCCCTCAGAACAGCCTCAGTTCGTCAGGGCAAGGACTCTACAAGGTATCGAATGCGTTCCACAGGGATGCTGGCCCATGTTGACTCCAATGCTTCCCACAGTTGTGTCAAGTTGGCTGTGGGTCCTTTTGGTGGTGGACCATTCTTAATCAAATCAAACTTTATTTGTCACATGCGCCAAATACAACAGGTGTAGACCTTAACGTGAAATGCTTACTGAAATGCCCTTAACCAACAATGCAGTTCAAGAAAGAGTTAATAAAATATTGACCAAATAAACTTAAGTAAAAAATGATAAAAAGTAACACATTAAAATAACACTAACAAGGCTATATACAGGGGGTACCGGTACCGAGTCAATGTGCGGGGGTACAGGTTATTCGAGGTCATTTTTACATGTAGGTAGGGGTAAAGTGACTATGCATAGATAATAAACAGCGAGTAGCAGCAGTGTAAAAACAAATGGGGGGTCAATGTAAATTGTCCATCAATCTTATGGCTTGGAGGTAGAAGCTGTTAAGGAGCCTTTTGGTCCTAGACTTGGCGCTCCGGTACAGCTTGCCGTTCGGTAACAGAGAGAACAGTCTATGACTTTGGGGGACTGGATTGTCTTTGACAATTTTTTAGGCTTTCCTCTGACACCGCCTAGTATATAGGTCCTGGATGGCAGGAAACTCTTGGCCCCAGTGAGGTACTGGGCCGTACGCACTACTCTCTGTAGCGCCTTACGGTCAGATGCCGAGCAGTTGCCATTCCAGGCGGTGATGCAACCGGTCAGGATGCTCTCGATGGTGCAGCTGTATAACTTTTTGAGGATCTGGGGACCCATGCCAAATCTTTTCAGTGTCCTGAGGGGGAAAATGTGTTGCTGTGCCTTCTTCACGACTATCTTGGTGTGTTTGGACCATGAAAGTTCGTTGGTGATGTGGACACCAAGGAACTTGAAACTCTCGACCTGCTCCACTACAGCCCTTTTCCTGTAGTCCACAATCAGCTCCTTTGTCTTGATCACATTGAGGGAGAGGTTGTTGTCCTGGCAGTGCTTGACCTCCTCCCTATAGGGTGTCTCATCATTGTCGGTGATCAGGCCTACCACCATTGTGTCGTCAACACATTTAATGATGGTGTTGGAGTCGTGTTTGGCCACACAGTCATGGGTGAACAGGGAGAAAAGGAGGGGGCTAAGCACGCACCGCTGAGGGGCCCCAGTGTTGAGGATCAGCTTGGCAGATGTGTTGTTGCCTACCCTTACCATCTGGGGGCGGCCTGTCAGGAAGTCAAGGATCCAGTTGCTGAGGGAGATATTTAGTCCCAGGATCCTTAGCTTAGTGTTGAGCTTTGTGGGCACTATGGTGTTGAACGCTGAGCTGTAGTCAATGAACAGCTTTCTCACATAGGTGTTCCTTTTGTCCAGGTGTGAAAGGGCAGTGTAGAGTGTGATTGCATCATCTGTGGTTATGTTGGGGCGGTATGCGAATTGGAGTGCGTCTAGGGTATCCGGGATGATGCTGTTGATGTGAGCCATGACCAGCCCTTCAAAGCACTTCATGGCTACCGACGTGAGTGCTAATGGGCGGTAATCATTTAGGGAAGTTACCTTCGCTTCCTTGGGCTCAGGGACTATGGTGGTCTGCTTGAAACATGTAGGTATTACAGAGCTGGTCAGGGAGAGGTTGTCACTGACACTTGCCAGTAGGTCCGCGCTTGCTTGGAGTACACGTCCTGGTAATCTGTCTGGCCCCGCTTTGTGAATGTTCACCTGTTTAAATGTCTTGCTCACATCGGCTACTGAGAGCGTTATTACACAGTCATCCAGAACAGCGCTGGTGCTCTCATGCATGCTTCAGTGTTGCTTGCCTCGAAGCGAGCATAAAAAAGGTATTTAGCTCATCTGGTAGGCTCGCGTCACTGGGCATCTCGCAGCTGAGTTTTCCTTTGTAATCTGTGATTGTTTTCAAGCTCTGTCACATCCGACGAGCATCAGAGCCGGTGTAGTAGGATTTAAACTTAATCTTATACTGACACTTTGCCTGTTTGATGGTTCGTCTAAGGGCGTAGCGGGATTTCTTGTAGGCGTCCGGATTAGTGTCCCGCTCCTTGAAAGTGGCAGCTCTAGCCTTTAGTTCAATGTGGATGTTGCCTGTAATCCATGGCTTCTGGTTGGATTATGTACGTACAACATTGTCGATGCACTTTTTGATGAAGCCGATGACTGAGGTGGCGTACTCCTCAATGCCATTGGATGAATCCCGGAACATATTCCAGTCTTTGCTAGCAAAACAGTCCTGTAGCGTAGCATCCGCGTCATCTGACCACTTCCGTATTGAGGGAGTCACTGGTATATCCTGATTTAGTTTTTGCTTTTAAGCAGGAATCAGGAGGATAGAATTATGGTCAGATTTGCCAAATGGAGGGCGAGGGAGAGCTTTGTATGCGCATCTGTGTGTGGCGTAAAGGTGGTCGAGAGTTTTTTTCCTCTGATTGCACATGTGACATGTTGGTAGAAATGAGTTAACTTCTACTTCATCCCAAACCCGGATCCGGGAGCACCCCCATCAGTAAAAAAGCTGACTAGCATAGCCTAGCATAGCGCCACAAGTAAATACTAGCATCTAAATATCATTAAATTACAAGTCCAAGACACCAGATGAAAGATACACATCTTGTGAATCCAGCCATCATTTCTGATTTTTAAAATGTTTTACAGGGAAGACACAATATGTAAATCTATTAGCTAACCACGTTAGCAAAAGACACCACTTTTTTTACTCCACCATTTTTTCCTGCATAGGTAGCTATCACAATTTCGACCAAATAAAGATATAAATAGCCACTAACCAAGAAACAACTTCATCAGATGACAGTCTGATAACATATTTATTGTATAGCATATGTTTTGTTAGAAAAATTTGCATATTTCAGGTATAAATCATAGTTTACCATTGCAGCCACCATCACAACTCTCACCAAAGCGACTAGAATAACTACAGAGAGCAACGTGAATTACCTAAATACTCATCATAAAACATTTCTGAAAAATACACAGCGTACAGCAAATGAAAGACAAAGATCTTGTGAATCCAGCCAATATTTCAGATTTTTTAAGTGTTTTACAGCGAAAACACAATATAGCATTATATTAGCTTACTACAATAGCCAACCACACAACAGCATTGATTCAAGCCAAAAATAGCGATAACGTATAAACCAGCAAAATATATTAATTTTTTCACTAACCTTCTCAAACTTCTTCAGATGACAGTCCTATAACATCATATTACACAATACATATAGAGTTTGTTCGAAAATGTGCATATTTAGCGGCACAAACCGTGGTTATACAATGAGAATAGTAGCCAAGCTGCCAACAAAATGTCGGGAGAAATCTTGGGAGAGGCACCTATTCTAATCAGTAACTAATCATAAACTTGACTAAAAAAATACAGGTTGGACAGCAAATGAAAGATACATTAGTTCTTAATGCAATCGCTGTGTTAGATTTGTAAAATTAACGTTACTACGACATACAGCGTGCGTTAAAGCGAGACCGCACTGAGATTCATGGCGGAATATGAGTGTAACATTTTTCAACAGAACAACGAATTAACATCATATATAGTTCTTACTTTTTGATGAACTCCCATCAGAATCTTGGGCAAGGTGTCCTTTGTCCAAAAGAATCGTTGCTCGGTTGTAGATTGTCGCCTTCAACGTTGGAATTAGCAGTAAACATTAGCCATGTGGCAAAGACGTGCCCAACTCCCTAAAACGCAGCATAAATAAATATCCGAAAATCGCTATATACTGATATAAACTGATATAACTCGGTTTAAAATAACAACATTATGATGTCTTTAACACCTATATCGAATAAAAACAGAGCCGGATATATCTAAAGGCTATAAAGGGAGCTTTCTATCACGACAGCCCGAGGTCCTTTCTGCGTCAGAGCGAAGAGGACAAAGGACGGACCCCACGTTGCCAGCCCATTTATAAGCTCTCAGATCTGCCTAGAAACACCATTTCAATTCTCACTATTCGCTGACATCCAGGGGAAGGCGTATGCAGTGCATCTCAACCAATAGAAGACAGGCAGATTTATAAACGGATCTCAGAACAGCCAGCAGAATTCAGCATTCTCACATCCTCATAGGAAAATTGCTCTAACTCCAGTTCTGTTTTACTCACAGATATAATTCAAACGGTTTTAGAAACTAGAGAGTGTTTTCTATCCAATAGTAATAATAATATGCATATTGTACGAGCAAGAATTGAGTACGAGGCAGTTTAATTTGGGAACGAAATTATTACAAAGTGCAAACAGCACCCCCTATTGAGAAAAGGTTAAAACGGATTTAAGTTTCCCTACATTAAAGTACCTGGCCACTAGGAGCGCCGCTTCTGGATGAGCATTTTCTTGTTTGCTTATGGCGGAATACAACTCGTTGAGTGCGGTCTTAGTGCCAGCATTGGTTTGTGGTGGTAAATAGACGTCTACGAATAACGTAGATGAGACATTTCTTGGTAGATAGTTTGGCATACAACTTATCATAAGGTACTCTCTCAGGCGAGCAATACATCAATACTTCTTTAATATTAGACATTGTGCATCCGCTGTTTTTGACAAAGACACACACCCCCGCCCCTCGTCTTACCAAACGTAGCTTGTCTGTCCTGCCGGTGCATGAAAAATCCCACCAGCTCTATATTATTCGTGTCGTCGTTCAGCCACGACTCGTGAAACATAATATATATTTTTTAAATGATGTCCTGTTGGTAGGATAGTCATATCATCCATTTTATTTTCCAATGATTGCACGTTGGCCAATAGAACGGATGGAAGTGGAGGTTTACTCACTTGCCTATGAATTCTCAGAAGGCAGCCTGACCTCCTCCCCCTTTTTCTCTGTCTTTTCTTCACGCAAATGAAGGTGGTTCAGGCCCGTTCCCGAGAAAGCAGTATATCCTTCGCGTCGGACTAGTTAAAGAACAGAATCTTCACCCAGTAATCGCTGTTCTGATGTCCAGAAGTTATTTTCGGTCATAAGAGATGGTAGCAGCAACATTATGCACAAAATAAGTAAAAAAATAAGTTACAAACAACGCGTAAAACCTAACAAAATAGCACAGTTGGTTTTGAGCCCGTAAAACGACAGCTATCCCCTCCTGCGCCATTCACACGGAAAACTGTTGAGCGGGAAAAACTCTGCAGCATTGCAGTTCTTTACATACTCAAACCAGTGCACCTGGCACCTCTAACATACCCTGTTGAAAGGCACTTAAATATTTTGTCTTGCCCATTCACCCTCTGAATGGCACACATACGCAATCCATGTCTCAATTATCTCTAAGCTTAAAAATCCTTCTTTAACTGGTCTCCTCCCCTTTACCTACACTGATTGAAGTGGATTTAACAGGTGACATTAATAAGAGATCATAGCTTTCACCTGGATTCACCTGGTCAGTCTGTCATGGAAAGAGCCGGTGTTCCTAATGCCATTTAGCAATGTTACAGTCATGCATGCATGCATACACTTCACAGTGTTGAACTTAAATCCACTGTGTCCATGAAGTTCTGCATCTTGTCGTGCTCTTGGGTCATCGCTCATCGGTGACATAGGGTTGGCAGGCATTAATGTCACATTAGTGTATGTGTGTGTGCGCTCGTGCCTATGTGTGCCATGTGCTGTGTCCTACTGTGAGTGCCTCCCCAAAGGTCACTCCCCAAAGGAGCGACCTTACTGTGTGGTAGAGCAGCTGTGTGTCGTATAATATGCGTCCATGTGAGTTTCTTACATGTATGTTGTGTCCCTTTCTAACCAATTTTCTGTTCCCCTCTAGGAGCGTCCCCGCAGTGCAGTAGACCAGCTGTGTGGTGGGCCTGTGGAGAAGGAGAGTGGCAGGCCCAGGATGAGTGTAGAGGAGCAGCTGGAGAGAATCAGGAAACACCAACAGGGGGTGCTAAGAGAGAAGAAGAAGGGGCAGCTAGGCCTGCAGGACAACACACACAGCCATTCACACAGTCACAGTAACACACCAACACCCTCACGAAGCACCTCGTTCACCAAAGAGAACCCCTTCCATAGCCTGCAGGTAGGTAGATGCACAAGGATGCACAATATAAGCATACATATCTGACCTGAGCCCAAGGTTGGTTCACACACCAAGTTTCCGGATGAAAACTTTCAGAAACAGAGACTTACTGAGACAACGATGTATCTGAAACAGAGACATATCTGAATTTATCCAATAAGACATTTTCATCTTCCGTTTTAAAACAGTTTGCTACGGGTACCTTGAGGATCGGACCCTTTTTTTAAATTTTCGCCTAAAATGACATACCCAAATCTAACTGCATGTAGCTCAGGACCTGAAGCAAGGAGATGCATATTATTGATACCATTTGAAAGGAAACAGTTTGAAGTTTGTGCAAATGTGAAATTAATGTAGGAGAATATAACACATTAGATCTGGTAAAAGATAATACATAGAAAAAACCTTTTGGGTTATTTGTTTTTACCATCAATTTTGAAATGCAAGAGAAAGGCCATAATTGTCACGATCGTCTGAATGAACGAACCAAGGCGCAGCGTACGTAGAGTTCCACATGTTTAATCAAATGAAACTCACAAAAACAACAAAGAAGAATAAACGATACGTGAAGCTCAAGCAGTGCTCACAGGCAACTACACAGAAACAAGATCCCACAAAACACAGTGGAGAAATGGCTGCCTAAATATGATCCCCGATCACAGACAACGATAAACAGCTGCCTCTGATTGGGAACCATACCAGGCCAACATAGAAATAAATGCACTAGATCACCCACCCTAGTCACACCCCGACCTAACCAACATAGAGAATAAAAAGGCTTCCTATGGTCAGGGCGTGACAATAATGTATTTTTCCAGCCCAGGCCCAATTTAGATTTTGACCACAGCAGTGTATGTGCAAAGTTTTAGACTGAACCAATGAACCATTGCATTTCTGTTCGAAATGTTGTTTCAAGACTGCCCAAATGTGCCTAATTGGTTTATTAATAAATGTTCAAGTTTGTAACTGTGCACTCTCCTCAAACAATAGTGTGGTATTATTTCACTATAATAGCTACTTTAAATTGGACAGTGCAGTTAGATTATCAAGAATTTAAGCTTTCTGCCCATATCAGATATGTCTATGTTCTGGGAAATGTTCTTGTTACTTACAACCTCATGCTAATCATATTAGCCTACGTTAGCTCAACCGTCCCCCGCGTGGGGGGGGCACCGATCCTGTGGAGCTTTAATGAAAAGAACCTAGGGCTCATTTAATTTCCTGTAATAATTAGAATTTACAATTAAGAGTCATATGTTGTGTTCCAGAACCGTCGTCAGCGTGACGAGGTGATGAGCAGTGACATCCTGGAGCTGGAGGCGTCACTCAGAGAACAGGAAGTGTTCAGAGAGCAGGAGACACCTGCCGAGGAAATAGCACGACTCAAAGAGGCCTCGCACACTGACCACTACAACATGGACAGAGAGGTAGGAAAGGGGGGGGGCATTAATGTCTGTCACCTGGTCCCAAATCATTCCCTTCCCCTTGGCTCTAAGATCTGTAGATCTGAATGGTCTGGATTGGTATAAGCAGTGTAGTGGTGGAGCTTACTCCATATCGCTTCAACCTTACAGATCTACCTCTATTGAAGGGTTACGGCCAAGGGGAAGGGGCAGAGAGGAAATTTGAACAGGGCGTAGTGTCTGTCATTATCATCTGCTGTATCAGATCTCTAACACCATCCTATTTTCTCTCTCTCTCCCTCGCTCTAGTTGTCAGTCCCTGAGAAGGTGTTGATTCCAGAGCGTTATGTAGAGTCAGATTCAGAGGAGGCTCTCAGCCCAGAGCAGGAGGCTGACAAACAGAAGAAGGTGGACCGTATTAAAGCCCTCATCGCCAAAAACAGGTACTTTTCACTTTGTCCTTGACAGTTTGGTTGCAGGTACTATGGTAGATGTGCATTCAGACCAACACAGTACAGTTTGGCTCAGCTTGGCTCAGTAGTTTCAAAAGGGTATTACTGTAATAAAGAAAAGTGACCTATGACTCAACCACATCTACTTATCTTTCCCAGGTATCTGAATCACCCTGTGTAAGGTCATTTATTACAGCTGGTCAGGGTTGATGTTTACCAGTGCACAGGACACAGCAAATACTATATACAGTGTAGAAAGAGAGTTCTGTGTAACGAGTGCTCTCTCCGGAATAGCTGGACAGGCAGGCTCAAATGAGTCCCCACCACACATGCTTCCTTCCTGGTCTTTCTATGCAGATCAGTGCATAGAAAAACCATGCTATTTCCATTAGCTACATTCTACATTCCACATTCTAAATGTCAGACACAAGAAATTAACCAATTTGAAGTGTGTGTGCGTAACAAACAAGGTCCTGTGTGTCTCAGTTCTTGGTAAAATGGGGAAGGTTGTGGCTGTGGGTTCGATCCCTGCCGAGGTCAAACTCACATGTACTCACTATACTTTGTCGCTTTGGATAAAACAGTCTGCTAAATGCCATATGTCTGCCCAGTATGCAGAATGTGCTCTCACCTCCCAGTGGGGTGCTGAGCCCAGAGGAGGAGGCTGAGGAGGAGGCTACAGCTCAAGAGCAGGAGAAGATGATCAACATCTCCTATGAACTGGCTGCTGAGGCTTCCAAACGCAGCAAGCTGGTCGCAGGTACAGCACAGCACAGGACAGTAAGGAGTATGGGAGGAGGTAGAGCAGGACCAACTAAACTAAGTGACAAAGATGGTGGAGATTAGACCTTTGAATCACAAATGATTGCAATCCTCTTTAATCTGTCCAGTTCTTTTCATAATAAGCGATCCATGATCATCCTGCTTATAACAGTATTCATTTGATTTAGATCAAATGTATTTTCTTTACTTGTTTTATCATTCATTAACTTCCCGCAACTTGTTTGTTTCTGCCATTGTGCGTGTGTGATCATGTGTGTGTGGTCCACGTGCGTCCTGTGTGGTCCTGTGTGGTTTGCAGTGCGCAGCTTGTCCTCCTCCTCACCTCTTCCTGAGCCCCAACCTTCCTCGTCTCCACCTCCTAACACACAGCCACCACCCCAGCTCACTGATGGGTCCCACTTCATGTGTGTGTAACAGGAGTAGCATCAGTAATTGTGTGTAGGATTGCCCGTAAGAGCCTCCATCTCTACACAGCCCCTCCTCTCTCTTCAGACTCTCTTTACACTTGCCGTCTCTCAGGCTTTCAATTGCTGTTAACATTTTTGACACACATCTCTCCAACTTTTCTCTCTCTCTGTCTGACCTGTCTCTCTCTCTCTCCCTCTCTCACACAATTTTTATTTCGCTCTTTTTTTTCTTCTCTCCCTCTCGTTTTAGCCCAGGCCCTGGCTTCAGTGAAGACCTACAGGTGAGCGATGTGACACAGAGAGATGAGGAGGCTCCTGTTTGCTGTAAAGAAGACCTCTACACAAGGACATGATACACCCAGCACAAAGTGTAGACCAAGAGAACTGTACCTGACAGACAGATAGTTGGACCACGCCATGCGCTGGGCCTTATATGCTGTCTGCTCAATCTATGCCTCACTGTGACATCACATCCTCCTGTGCCATGGCGTCACTTCCTGTGATGTCATCACCCTTTGACGTCATCACCAACACAACCTCCCCTCTCCCGCCCTTCCCCCATGGGATCACAACTTGGCAACAAAAACACAATAATAAGACATCGATACTGTTGGTTGCTGTTAGAGTAGTTTCATTGCCGTTATTTATATTGTTTGGAGTTTGTTTGAATATGGCTGATGTGTGTGTCAAGAATATATGGACTGAACCCTGCTGTGATGAGGATGGCACACTGTTATGCCATTGATTCTTTCATAGTTTAAAAGTTCCATTGTTCAGCATTGTTTTATTAACTCTTATTGCATTTCAGTTCATATTTTAGTTTGTATTGAGTTTACATTTTAGTTCAATCCCAGAACACAAACCATTTATGTTTTATGTGTAAAAGTATAAATATATAAGAAGAAAGAAATATACTTGATTTATAATTCAAAGAAGGTGCCACTTTATTCCTACTGCAGTTTATTCCTACTTTTTTTTCTGGTTGGGTGTAATTATATTTATATGTCGGTTTTTCTGCCATTCCCTGGCTGTTCCAAATGGCACAATATTCCCTATGAAGTGCACTAATTTTGACCTTGGTCCTATGGGGTCTAGTCAAAAGTAATGCACTATATAGAGAATAGGGTGACATTTGGGACAAACACCCTGTCGCACTGTTGTAGCCGACTTGCACGAATGTTTTGGCTTTAAAAATATGCTTTGTTTAGTTTTTCTATTTCTGAGAAGAAAAGAGAATGTATATTTTTACCAGACCCATATGGGTACTGGTCAAAAGAAGTACACTATGTAGGGAATAAGGTGCCATTTCAGACGCATACACTTTTTTTTGGTCTACAAAATGTAATTACCAAGAAGTTATGTGTATATACTGTACTATGGTACACGGCACAGATGGATGAGATGAGAGGATGTAGGGTATGCAGTGCATTCGGGAAAAGTATTCAGAACCCTTGACTTTTTCTACTTTTCCCACATTTTGTTACGTTACAGCCTTATTCTAAAATGGATTAAATAGTTTTTACCCTCAATCTACACACAATACCCCATATTGACAAAGCAAAAATAGGTTTTTAGAAATGTTTGCAAATGTAAAAAAAAAAGAAGGAAATATCACATTTACATAAGTATTCAGACCCTTTACTCAGTACTTTGTTGAAGCACCTTTGGCAGCGATTACAGTCTCGAGTCTTCTTGGGTATGACGCTACAAGCTTGGCACACCTGTATTTGGAGAGTTTCTCCCATTCTTCTCTGCAGATCCTCTCAAGCTCTGTCATGTTGGATGGGGAGCGTTGCTGCACAGCTATTTTCAGGTCTCTCCAGAGATGTTCGATCGGGTTCAAGTCCGACCTCTGGCTGGGCCACTCAAGGACATTCAGAGACTTGTCCCGAAGCCACTCCTGCGTTGTCTTGGCTGTGTGCTTCGGGCCGTTGTCCTGGTGGAAAGTGAACCTGGTTCTGAGTGCTCTGGAGCAGGTTTTCATCAAGGATCTCGCTGTGCTTTGCTCCGTTCATCTTTCCCTCGAGCATGACTAGTCTTCCAGTCCCTGCCGCTGAAAAACATCCCCACAGCATGATGCTGCCACCACCGTGCTTCACTGTAGGGATGGTGTAAGGTTTCCTCCAGACGTGACGCTTTGCATTTAGGCCAAAGAGTTCAATCTAGGTTTCACCATCAGACTAAGAGTCCTTTAGGTGCCTTTTGGCAAACTCCAAGCGGGCTGTCATGTGCCTTTTACTGAGGAGTGGCTTCCGTCTGGCCACTCTACCATAAAGGCTTGATTGGTGGAGCGCTGCAGAGATGGTTGTCCTTCTGGAAGGTTCTCCCATCTCCGAAGAGGAACTCTGGAGCTCTGTCAGAGTGACCATTGGTTCTTGGTCACCACCATGACCAAGGCCCTTCTCCTCCGATTGCTCAGTTTGGCCATGCGGCCAACTCTAGGAAGGGTCTTGGAGGTTCCAAACTTCTTCCATTTAAGAATTATGAAGGCCACTGTTCTTGGGGACCTTCAGTGCTGCAGAAATGTTTTGGTACCCTGTCCCAGATCTGTGCCTCGACACAATCCTGTCTCGTAGCACTACAGCAAATTCCTTAGACTTCATGGCTAGGTTTTTGCTCTGACATGCACTGTCAACTGTGGGATCTTATATAGACAGGTGTGCGCCTTTCCAAAGCATGCCCAATCAATTGAATTTACCACAGGTGGACTCCAATCAAGTTGTAGAAACATCTCAAGGATGATCAATGGAAACAGGATGCACCTGAGCTCAATTCCGAGTCTCATATCAAAGGGTCTGAATACTTATGTAAGTATGGTATGTTTTTATTGTTAATACATTTGCAAAAAAAAATGGCATGGTCATTATAGGGTATTGTGTGTAGATTGATTAAATAGATTTTTTTCATTTTAGAAAAAGGGTGTGACGTAACAAAATGTGGAAAAAGGGAATGGGTCTGAATCCTTTCCGCTATTATTAGAGTTGGGATATGAACATTTGCACATGATCTGTTTTATATAATGTTAAATGTTTCTGATAATACACAGTGGTCGTTTGGTGGTGGTTACTATTCTGTCATATAGAGTTGTATTGGAAATGATTAGTATGGACACCTAACTATCCTAACTGAGGGCTGTTAGACAATACAGTATTGAACAAAATATGCACATGGGGATGTTGGAAACTTCCTTCTCAAAACTTCCTTCTCAACCTTAAGTGTCCCTCTTGCATCGCCTCGTTAGCTATCTTTTGAGGTGGCGTGGTAGCTAAGATGCTTGTGTACAGCAGTCATGTGTTTTGTTTGTGCAGAGGTCCCAAGTTCACGCCAGGTAAGGGCGAATCGGGATGAAGTGGTCCTCGCTAAACAAGCAGCGTTATGTCCTTTACACACAGATAGTGTTTTTTTTTTTTTACTTTCCAGTTGCTTGGAGAACAATAAGAAACTCAGGCACAGATGATCTTGGATGATCCATAAACAACTGCATGGATCTCAAACCAACACTGAAGTTGTGGCCTAAGAGGTAAAACTGCTACAGGAGACCATTATGAAGGTCTTAAAAGTGATCACAATCTGCATGTGCTTCCATAAGACTTTAAATGAGATGTTTGTCGTGTTTTGCACTAGGCATATAACAGTGGAATGTCACTGGTATAGTAAGGTGAAGTTCAAAGGAAACCCCTAGAACGGAGGGTTTAAAACTAGAGCAATGGCTCCCCCGTGTGGTCACAGATAAAAACAGCTCTGGATTGGCAGGCTGCTACCCATTTTTAGATCCGTGATTATAACCATTTGCAACTGAGATACAATTGTGCAATGTATCGGCGATTGACCTATCCGTTCAATCTCAAATATCTGCAGGCAGCCTTGCAATCTCGTTGTGATTTCTCACACACGTGATTTGTCAAGGATCGAAAATATGACGTCACTATTTATCCCCGCCCCGCTACGCTTCTGTCCAATGTTTACATCAGGCCAGTCGTGCGACAAATGACGATGGGCAGTACAGCAATAGCTGTGGAAATCGTGAACGTAGCCATTGGTGTTCTGCAAACATGGCTACCGATGCTTCTGAGTTGGAGACTCCCGTATTGAGCGAGGAAAACAGCGAAATGCTTACAGAAAAGACCGAAAAGGAAAAGCAGCAAGATCCAGAAGCAGTGAAAGATGAGGCGGGTGAAAGCTGTGTAGATGCACCGCTGAAAATTGCGGAAGCGGTTGCGGAGTGCGTGCAAGACGGAGAAGTAGGGGATGCGAAACCTGCTGCAGAGGAGGAGGCCGTGGCTGTCGGAGCGGTAGCGGCTGCGGAAGCGGTAGTGGTGGTGACAGTGGCAACAACAGTCGCAGCAGCAACAAGGGACGCGAATGATGACGTGGTGGTGGGATGCCAACTTACCAAATCAGAGGAAGATAGACCGGTCCCGGAGGACGATGTTGATACTAGTGATAATATTTTTGACGATACGGTAAAGGAATTAGAAATAAAACCAGAAGAAGAGCCGAGAGAAGATCGCCAGTTGCCTGTTATAGTGAGTTGCGTGAAAGGAAAAGCCACCAGTGAGGATGCCCCGGAGTCTGCGGAAGAGAAAACAAACACAGGAGGCGGGGAACTTGCGGTTGGGGACAAGAGGAGAGCCAGTGTAGAAATGTCATCCTCGGACGGAGAGCCACTCAGCCGGATGGATTCAGAGGACAGGTTGGTTCTTCTAAGATGTCTAGACTAACATCGACATATGTTTTGATTTCACACTCAACTAGAGCCCTAATCATATTGAGTGAATGGGCGGCTACGAATACTATAAGAAAAGTTTTTCTGCGAATACGCTTGCGCATTCATGATCCAGTACATTGTATCCAGTGCCCTCTCTCCCATGTCACATCTTGTGCTAAAGAAATGTACTTATAAATCATTTGTGAAGCTAAACAGGTTATGTAGGCTTCATTCAGTTGCGGATTTTGAGGCCCAAGACAGAGACCAGTTTAATAAGACATGTAATTGAACTATCAAAATGTCAGTCTGAGTCCAGAGCTGTTTGGCGCTGACTTGAAATTCCCATCACTAGTAAAGTTCTTTACGTCACCACATAGAAGACGAGGCAGGAAAATAGATAAGAGGAGAAAGAATATTACTCTATTAAATGCATTGGATTTAGTTGATAGGATTATTAATACATATGTATTGGCTGGGCCCCTCTTAGGATCCTCTTAAGTGCTGCTTGGTGTGTGTGTGTGCCATCTTGTGATTCAGGCAGAAAACCTCAGCAGCCTTAGTGGTGATCTTCATCAGGTCTGTGTCCTGTAGGGTTGGGTGTTATCCAGATTTCCATACCTTCATACTGTGCCTGTGTCATCCCGGGATACACGGTTTTAGCAGTAGTTCACACTGCCCCAAAAACTTCACTTACCAGAATATGGTGGAGAGCGCATCTCCATCTAGCTAGCAGTCCTTCAATCTTTCTACTTTGACTGAATTGAGTTATCCATCTGTCTATACACACACGCGTAAATAAGAGCCGAAAGGTGAAAACAACTTCAGGAGATGAAATAACGCTTTGAACACACCAACGGCGTCATTGTGCAAAATAGTATGCAGCATCATCTGGATAAGTATGCAACAAAAGTTCAACATTCACCTTCTGCTACCATTTCTGTCAAGCCGTCTACACATACAGTTTGACGCATTCGTTCGATAAATCCAACATATGCACCACACCGAATGCACTGCAACACAATGTTGCAAGGCAAAAGCAGCGTTTCATTGGAAATTAATGTCATTCTGGTGTTCCAAATTGCAATGACGCTGTTGGTGTGATCAAAGTGTAAGGACTTGGACCCCAGCCCTCTAGTACCTAGACAACACCCAGAGCAACCAAGACAGCAATTCTTCCCAGGGGCTTCGTCAGGATGCGATCCCAATCGCTGCCAGTCTGTGAAAATTACAGGCCTCTCATCTTTTTAAGTGGGAGAACTTGCACAATTGGTGGCTGACTAAATACTTTTTTGCCCCACTGTTGTCTTTGATTGCATGCTATTTTATGTCAATCATATTGCTGCTATAGCCTATATGCTGTCATCTTTTGGAAATATTTAGCAATTAAAAGTTTAATTCACATAAAGACATTGGTGAGGCGGTTGAGAAATAAACTGTATTTTTCTAATTAATTTCTGAGATCAGTCTCAAACCTGCACCACCTATCCCAGCCAATTGCTGGACTTTCACATAGAGGTTACTAGGTCACACCTAGTTAAAACCACATAAAAAAAATAAAATAACTAATAACAAAAAACTGCCAAATGCTTACATTGCTTTTGATTTAAAAAAAACAACAATCTAAATGCTATTTAGCACTATATTTACGAACATAATATTATTACTAAAACAGTTTCTAAAAGTATTCTAGGCTACCCTACCCAATAATTAGGGTTAGGGGTTAAGGCTTAAATAGGTTATACCTATTGTTAGGGCTAAAATAGGTTATACCTAGTGTTAAGGCTAAAATAGGTTATACGTAGGTTTAGGGTTTTTAACGCAAAAAAAACGGTATGGGTTCATAGCTCTCTTACTCCTCCCTGTGGCCTTCTTTGGGTACTACATAACTAATTTGCAACACTTGCTTGGCTCATAATCTTAGGTAGCGACTTTGGTTTGCAACTCAGTGAACCTGTGCAGCATTCACTCAATTCGATGCCTATGAAATGAAAAGATGACGACGTATATCAAATTATGCAGCAACCATTAAAAAACGTCTTCTGGTTCTTTAAATCGGCCACATCTTGAAAGAGGACAGGGACATGCATTTTGTTTAGGTTTACACCTTTTTCTGAAAACATATGTTTATCCTTGACCAGAAAATATTTAATGTTTGATGGCTATGCACCAGCCATTGCTAGCGCTGTGGGTCACCACAACTTGTACCCAGGCGAACAGTGAGCGTGTTCACCAAGTAGCCGCAACCTTGTTAATAATAAGTTACCTGGGGTAAGCCTACGAGTTAAACCTCTACGGGATCGGTGTCCCCCCATGGGACGGTTGAGCTAACGTCTAGTTTAACGCCGATGTTAACCTCTATAGGGTATGTGGGACGGTAGCGTCTCACCTCGTCAACAGCCAGTGAAACTGCAGGGCGCCAAATTCAAAACAACAGAAATCCCATAATTAAAATGCCTCAAACATACATGTATTTTACACCATTTTAAAGATACACGTGTTGTAAATCCAGCCACAGTGTCCGATTTCAAAAAGGCTTTACGACGAAAGCAAACCAAACGATTATGTTAGGTCAGAGCCAAGTCACAGAAAAACACTGCCATTTTTCCAGCCAAAGAGAGGAGTCACAAAAAGCAGAAATAGAGAAAATGATTCACTAACCTTTGATGATCTTCATCAGATGACACTCATAGGACTTTATGTTACACAATACATGTATGTTTTGTTCGGTAAAGTTCATATTTATATCCAAAAATCTGAGTTTACATTGGCGCGTTATGTTCAGTAGTTCCAAAACATCCGGTGATTTTGCAGAGAGCCACATCAATTTACAGAAATACTCATAATAAATATTGCTAAAAGATACAACTGTTATGCATGGAATTCTAGATCCACTTCTCCTTAATGCAACCGCTGTGTCAGATTTCAAAAGATCTTTACGGAAAAAGCAAACCATGCAATAATTTGAGTACAACGCTCAGACGACAAATCAACCCAAAGAGATATCCGCCATATTGTGCAGTCAACAGAAGTCAGAAATAACATTATAAACATTCACTTACCTTTGATGATCTTCATCAGAATGCACTCCCAGGAATCCCAGTTCCACAATAAATGTTTGTTTTGTTCGATAATGTCCAAATTCCTCCTTGTTGTTCGCGCGTTCAGTACACAATCTAAATGTGCGTGCAAGTCCAGCGAAAATTACGGACGAAAAGTCCAAAAAGTTCTGTTACAGTCCGTAGAAACATGTCAAATGATGTATAGAATCAATCTTTAGGATGTTTTTAACATAAATCTTCAATAATGTTCCAACCGGAGAATTCCTTTGTCTTCAGAAATGCGATGGAACGCAGCTAACTCTCACATGAAAGCGCATGGTCAGCGCATGGTCAGCTCGTGGCACTCTGGGAGAGACTTTACTCAATCTCCTCTCATTCGCCCCCACTTCACAGTAGAAGCATCAAACAAGGTTCTATAGACTGTTGACATCTAGTGGAAGCCTTAGGAAGTACAACATGACCCCATGTCCACTGTATCTTGGATAAGCAAAGATTTTTTTCTCAGGTTTTTGCCTGCCATATGAGTTCTGTTATACTCAGACATCATTCAAACAGTTTTAGAAACTTCAGAGTGTTTTCTATCCAAATCGACTAATAATATGCATATCCTAGGATCTGGGCCTGAGTAGCAGGCAGTTTACTCTGGGCACACTTTTCATCCGGTCGTGAAAATACTGCCCCCTACCCCAAAGAAGTTAAAAACCGATGTCAAAGCTACTGTGCATACCTATATAACGTAGGTAAACGACATAATGACGCCACGTAAAATTTTGCACTAGACGTGCATCACAGCATTCCTAACCTAGCCCACACAATGTCTGCTGTGTGGATCGAGCAGTCAACAAGTCGAGCAGTCATTTGATTGAGTTATCTCGCTGAAATGTTATTACTCTAAGGTGAAATCCATTAACGCCAAGATAATGGAATTCATTGCCATTAACAATCAACCGTTCTCTGTCGTGGGTGATGTTGGCTTTTGCCGACTGGTCGAGCACCGGTACACACTACCAGGTGCGCTATTTTTCAGATGTTGCCCTAAGAGTTACACAGTAATAGCATCACTGCTATTAGCTTCACGACATACATACTATAGAACGCCGTTTGGGTCTTTGCGTGTCAAAACAGATACAGTAGCACTGTCAAAGCTGTACACAAATGTCTGCAAACAAGCAAGGTTGCCACTTGTTGTTTGCCTATTGAAATTGAACTTCAGTTCATGAAAATAAATAGCTAGCCAGCTACTTAACCCTGTTGCCCAAAGCTAACGTTATAAGCAGCCAGCTAGCTTCATCTGGCTAATGAGGCTCGACCGGACCCGGGTTATGTGTTGTGAAGTTGGCCACAATAAGGATTAGGCACAATAGTGGAATTTGCAGTTTGCCTTCAAAATAAAAAATAAAATAAAAGCTTCTCATAGATAGGTCCAACCACCATTAATCAAATAAGAACTGTCTTATAAATTAGGGTTATTTTAGATGTCTTGCTATGTTTTTGGGAAGAACATTGTTTGCATCCATGAGCTAGCTAGCCTTTTTTTATGACCAGCACTGTAGGTGCGCGAGACAACTTTACTAGCATCATAGCATACATATCGATGAATCGTTGTGACATATGAAATACGAGTGATAGTGTAATCAATGTGTAATAACTACGTAAATGTATGAACGTGTTAATTTATTATGTGACGTGCAGTCATATTCAGGTCCTGATTGGTCAACAAGCTTATTTGACATGTCAAATAGTGTAATTTGACACGTTATTTGACATGTATCTTTTTTTGACACGCAAAGAACCCAAACAGCGTTCCATAGAAATCCTGGTTGAGAATGAAACAAATGAACAATGAAACAGCATAGCAAATAAGTGAAATAAATAGGTTTTGATTATGTTTTTCTGGTAATGGGGAGATAATTAAATGCCCCAAAAATTACTTTTTGGTCAGTATGGTGTGTGTTACCTTTATTTAACTAGGCAAGTCAGTTAAGAACAAATTCTTATTTACAATGACGGGCAACGCTGGGCAAATTGTGGGCAAATTGTGCGCCGCCCTATGGGACTCCCAATCACGGACGGATGTGATACAGCCTGGATTCGAACCAGGGACTGTAGTTACGCCTCTTGCACTGAGATGCAGTGCCTTAGACCGCTGCGTCCATGTGTGTGTGTGTTAACTATTTAACTGTACTAGAATGCTTAAAAGGCCGCTAACATTTTAAATATAGGTTATCGGTATGTTTTTTTGTTTTGCATCCAAGGAAAATATTGGATATGGTACCGGACAAAAATGTCATATCGATGCATCACTAGTGTAAAGTAGACGCTGGGAGTCGAGAAGCAGGTGGTAAGTTTAATATAACAAACATGTAACGATACAAAGTAGGAGTAGTGTCTAGACATGAACAACAGAAACAATACTGCCTGGGGAAAGAACCTAAGGGAGTGCTAGATAAAGGGGAGGTAATGGAGTCCAGGTGTGCCTAATGATGAAGCGCAGGTGCGCGTAATGACGAATGTCAGGTGCACGTAATGTTAGTAAACCGGCGACTTCGCTCGTTGGAGGGGAGGAGCGGAAGTAGACGTGACAGGTAGCCTATAGGCCTACTTTTTTGCATGCGCGTCCTTACTCCACATTGACAGGAGCGCTCCAAAAAAAAGACAATGGTTAAATTGACAAAACTCGGAAATGGAATTAAATAAACCTACATTTGTTTCTCACATGTGTAGCATAGGTTGTGCGCTCTGCAAACAGTGTGTCCACTCAGACAATCAGAACGGGAAAACTGGAGTCAAATTAGGTAATTAGTGGTAAATGTACTACTGGTGATATGTAATAGGGAATTGATATACACTAACAATCAAACGCAAACAATTCACACAATTAAGTTATGAAACAATGAATGTGTACAAATCGGCGCATTCTGGAGAGAGAAGTGCATTGTGCATCTGGGTGCATGGTCAATCCGACGTCTGCATTGGTCATGCGTCATTTACAGTGATATGGCCTCAGCATTCATTCTTCTTGCACTTCACAGAGCAGTGCAGAGTGGTTGTCAAGGAATTGAGTTTGTGTTTATAAAGGATGTATACTAGAATATACAAGCCATGTAATTTTGTCTCAGTTTTTCACAACTTTTTCTGTTGTCACTACTAAATCTCCGAAAGGACTGGGTCCCCACTTTGAAGGAATACAATATCTCTGATCTGATATGGCTCCTTTTTGACAAGATCACACCTCTGTTTGTCAAGACAGTGCCTCCGGTCACAATGCTTCATCATCACTTAAACACATGCTCTGTAGTAGGTCCACGTGCTGGTTGATCTCTGTGACTCTTGCAAAGCAAGGGCTGGGGGTGAATCAGGCTCTGAATCCGAGCTCTTGCTTTAGTTGGACATCAGCGACTGCTTTGCTGTTTCTAGTGTTAGCCGGTAGACAGTACTGATGATGAACCACCGACAGCCGCAGAGGCAGTAATGCTTTTGGTTGAAGTGCTAGCTAGGCCTGGGCCTGTCTCTGGGCTGGTCGTCGTGTCCTCTCCCTCGACGATGATGCCAGTATTATCTGTCTTTATACTAAAGAAATGCTTTTCTGTTCAAATTAAATCAGACTTTTTTTATTTTCTCTGCCCCGCTCTTCTGAAAGCGCCTCAAGAGTTTTTGCTGCAGCTCTTCAATGAAAGTAAGGGTCCCAGCTTTTGTCAAATTAACGTCAAATGTTGAACGTTTTTGCATTTTAACTAACCCTAACCATTTTCTTAACCTTAACCTAATTCTCCTAACCTGCTACGTTAATTCTCCAAACCTGCTGCACAAGTTATCCTAACCTACTACGAAAGGTCAAATCTGACGTTAATTTGAAAAAAGCAGGATTCCTTCTAGCCATGACCCGGCAGCATGGGAACTCAAGTCAGGATGGAAGAGTCCGTTATAAATATGAACCAGTCCATGGGTGATTGACACATATTTCTACTATATACATTTTGATTATATTAATATTGGTATGAAATGTATGGAAAAACATTGATCTATTATGAATTATTATTCGGCTATATGGATTAATTTACTTTTTTGGAGGCCTTTTGTCAACAGTGTGGCCTCAGTGACTATTTTAGCATGTACATTTTGGTGGGGCAAACTCCCCCCAAAATATTTGGGATCAATGCCAGCAAAGCCACAACACAACACAAAAAAATACGTTAATTGCACTATAACGGTGACAAACGGTGCACACAACCTGTTAGGGCCTACATAAAGCTGTCCCAATAGCAGAGTACCAACAGCAGTCCCAACACCTTACCACTGCTACACCTGGCTATCAGCAGAGACTAGTCTGGCAGCAAAACAGTTCATTCATCCTCATTTACTGCCTTTTAAAAAACATACCTGATATGGCTATGTGGTTTCTACTGACAATTGAAATGTACAAACTATGCCATAAGGGGGAGACAAGCGGATAAAAGGCAATCCGTAATTTCAATGAAGACATTAATGAGCGAGCTAGAATGGACGTAGTCAATATAAGTATTTGTTCAGCACTTTTGAAATATACAATGACAGAATTCAGAACATGGGCCATTCTTAGTGTTCTCCCTCTACACCAACTCAGAACCGTAGGATAAATAAAGGGGGCATATAAAGCAGACAATAAACTCTTACAATATTCGATAATTACATTTCTCTAAAACAGGCTATAGGCTACAAGTATACCACCAAGTCAGAACAGTAGGAGAAATTATGAGGATTATGGGTGACCAAAATATCCGGGTGAGCCACATGGGCCACTAACAGCTTACTACACAACATACACTTAGTATACATATCTCCCTGGCATATTACGTCATTTATGCAGCAGCATACAATACATTTTTGGAATCACCTTGTTGTGCTGTGCTCACTTGAACAGGAAGGTGGTACGGCGGTCCTTCGTGGGCAAATTTTGTCATTAAACTTTGTCATCAAAGTCTGGGATTCTCTGGATTTATGATGCTTTCAAGACAACTGGGAACTTGGGAAAAAAACAAGGTTGAATCATGATGACGTCAGTGATCTTCAGGTCGGAGCTCTAGAAAGAGGCCCGAGTTCCTGACTTGCAATTCCCTGTTGGATGACCTTTCAAAACGTATTTTCCCAGTCGGGGGTCATTTTTTTTCAGTGTTCCTAGTTATCTTGAAGTCACTGATGTCAGATTTCCCAGTTCCAAATTTCCAGTTGTTTTGAGCGTGGCAAAAGTAATGCTGGATTACCAGCATGGCCAATGTTGAATGTTTATCCTTTTAAACTTGGAAAAGAGCCCCTTAAACTCAGACTTGGGACTACACACCCACTCCACTGAATATCAGGCTAGTGATTGCTTTGCAATGCTTGCAGTTAGCCACTGATTCCTTCCTTCCATTCATTGTTGAAATTGCGATTTCCAACTTATTGTATAATGTTCATCTCCAATGGCTGATGATTACCGATACTTTTTATCTATCATTTCTCTTCAATATTTCTCTTCATATGACAAGGATTGAAAAAGATTTGCGAGTAGATTGTCCATTTGATTCATAATGACTGCTAGTTTCCTAGTATAACGTGATTTGACGTCATTTTATCTCTGGCTAATGACCTTGAGCCTTCTTGAATGGGCACTGTATCACATCCAGCCGTGATTGGGAGTCCCATAGGGAGCACACAATTGTCCCAGCATCGTCCGGGGTAGGCTGTCATTTTAAATAAGAATTTGTTCTTAACTGACTTGCCTAGTTAAATAAAAAAGTTACACGTAGCACCCAAGAGGCTTGAATTTTCGAGCTCTACCCTTCGATTTGGTGGTGACGTAGTGTCCCCTTGAGTGACAGAACACTGAAACAATCATGGCACGACTAGAAAACATCATCAACCCTTATGCTCTGTATTTTCCGCTGGCTGCCCCACCACCACAGAAAGCACTGAGCTAAGCTGAAACACCTGCTTTTTGGAGCTGCCTTGTTTGTATGCGGCTTTATTAACTCAATAATATATATTTTTTAAACATTGTTTGCAAACTGATATGTGACACGTATTAATGCCAAAATATCCATTAGAAATGTTGAAAGAGGGGATATCTAAAAATGCAACAACTATCATGGAGTGCTAATATGACTAGGATAATGTCTTTGGCTGCTAGACAATGAAAGAAAGTTGGGGGAAAAAACAATAGAAGAGGAGAATGCATATGAGGAAGTCTTAAATAAAGGTTAAATAAAAAATAAAAAATATGAGGAAGTCTTTTAAAATAATTGTTTCTATGGTGGGATTTTGGCAATAGGCTACATTGAAGCAAGGTAAGACATGACTCATAATATGAAGTAAAATGTCTTGGTTTCAAACGATTTAAGGAACAGGAAAAATATAGGTATGCTAATGATAGACCTAGCTGTCTTCTAGTAGATGGAAAGGCTTTCCCAAAAACCTTCTCAATTAAATGTTAACTAGCTACAAAGTACTATGCCTACCTGGCATTTTAATATCATAATTATCTGCATCAATCCAGTGGCCATTTGTTTTGCAAACTCTACAGAAACATGATAACCAAACAGTGCTCTTTACTGTCATGTATAGAATACAGATGTCTACTTCTTTTGCACTCTTAATTCTTAGTAGTGGATCACAGTCTAAAGACAGATAATATAGAGATGGAGGCTACTGGAACTGCTGGACTATTTTGCTCTGGTCAGTTTGCTACAGTGATTTAATTGTAACATCTCTTTAACCTCTCAATCACAATTTTTCTCATTCTCTTGCTCTCTCTCAGTGTCAGCAGTACCCTAATGGACATGGAGAGCACGGTATCCAGCGGGCGGTCCACCCCAGCCATGATGAATGGACAGGGCAGTGCCGCCCAGTGCCACTCCACTACCAAGGGCCAGGCGGTTGGCTATACCTGTTGCTGGGACCAGTGTGGCCTCTGCTTCACCTGCAGCCCTGACCTGGCTGAACACATCAGGGGCGTGCATGTCGATGGACAAAGAGGAGGGGTGGGTAGAACCAGGGTAATACAGGCTGTTCTGTAGGCTACAAGTATTTAACCTTTTATGGCTGCAGCCCGGTGTCGGTACACTTATGACAACAGCCCGTCCAAGTGCAGGGCGCGAAATTCAAAAGATATTTTTTAGAAATATTTAACTTTCACACATTAACAAGTCCAATACAGCAAATGAAAGATACACATCTTGTGAATCCAGCCAACATGTCCGATTTTTAAAATGTTTTACAGCGAAAACACCACGTATATTTATGTTAGCTCACCACCAAATACAAAAAAGCACAGACATTTTTCACAGCACAGGTAGCTTGCACAAAACCAACCTAACTAACCAAGAACCAACCAAACTAACCAAGAAACAACTTCATCAGATGACAGTCTTATAACAAGTTATACAATAAATCTATGTTTTGTTCGAAAAATTTGCATATTTGAGGTATAAATCATAGTTTTACATTGCAGCTACAATCGGAAATAGCACCGAAGCAGCTAGAACAATTACAGAGACCAAATTGAAATACCTAAATACTCATCATAAAACATTTATGAAAAATACATGGTGTACAGCAAATTAAAGACAAACATCTCGTGAATCCAGCCAATACTTCCGATTCTTTAAGTGTTTTACAATATAGCATTATATTAGCTTACTACAATAGCCAACCACACAACAGCATTGATTCGTTAGGCACGTTAGCGATAGCGAATAAACCAGCAAAAGATATTAATTCTTTCACTAACCTTCTCAAACTTCATCAGATGACAGTCCTATAACATCATATTACACAATACATATATGGTTTGTTCGAAAATGTGCATATTTAGCGGCACAAATCGTGGTTATACATTGGGAAAACTTAGCATCTTTTTCCCAGAATGTCCGGATATATTTCTGACACTCACCTATTCTAATCAAATAACTATTCATAGACTTTACTAAAAAATACATGTTGGACAGCAAATTAAAGATAGCTTAGTTCTTAATGCAATCGCCGTGTTAGAATTCTAAAAATAACTTAATTACGACATGCAGCTTACGTTATGGCGAGAGAGCGCCCAAAATCTGGGCGCAAACTAATAGTACACATGTTCGACAGATATATGAAATAACATCATAAATGGGTCCTACTTTTGATGATCTTCCATCAGAATGTTGTATAAGGGGTCCTTCGTCCAGAACAATCGTTGTTTGGTTTTAGAACGGCCTTTTTCCCTCTCGATTTAGCAAGCAAAACTTGCCAAGTGGCGCGAAGCTCTCCATCGTCAACAAACTCAGAGAACGGAACACGCCAAAACTCCCGAAAAAATTTCAATAATCTGATTAAACTATATTGACAAAACATACTTTACGATGATATTGTCACATTTATCAAATAAAATCAAAGCCGGAGCTATTAGCCGTCTATAACAACAGCTTTTCAGAAGCCAATCCGGAAGTCCTTTCCGCGTCTTCCTGAACAAAGGAAATTGGGGTCCTGTCATTCCAAGCGCTCTCTTTTGACCATAGAAAGAGCTAGAGACCCCATTTCACCTCTCACAGCCTATTGACATCTAGTGGAAGGCGTATGAAGTGCATGTCTACTAATAGATTTCAAGCAAAAGATTAGGTAGGCCCTGGAACAGAGCCTCGATTTGAGATTTTTCACTTTCTGACAGGAAGTTTGCTGCAAAATGAGTTCTGTTTTACTCACAGATATAATTCAAACGGTTTTAGAAACTTGAGAGTGTTTTCTATCCAATAGTAATAATAATATGCATATTGTACGAGCAAGAATTGAGTACGAGGCCGTTTGAAATGGGCACCTTTCATCCAAGTTACTCAATACTGCCCCTGCAGCCATACGAAGTTAAGCTTTGTGTGTCTCTGTGGGATCACTCTCCCCTCTCTCTATTCCTCTTTAGACCCACTTGTTAGACCGCAAACGGCTGTCTGGAGAAGCGACTTCTTCTAAAAAATGTTTTGCTTGTCTGATCTTTCTCTCCACCATATCCAACTCTTTCTCCCTCTCTTTTCTCTATCTCTGTCTCTCTTCTCTCTCTCTCTCTCTTCTCTCTCAACTCTCTTCCTCATGCCATCTCGCTCTCTCTCACTTTCTCACACTCTTCCTCCAGGTGTTTGTGTGTCTGTGGAAGGGCTGTAAGGTGTACAACACCCCTTCCACCAGTCAGAGCTGGCTCCAGAGACACATGCTGACACACAGCGGAGACAAACCCTTCAAGGTAATGTAATAATATATTCCACTAGGCAGACACTTTTATCCAAAGTACAGTGAATGCATATATTGTTTTGTATATGCATGCGATCCCTGCAGCAATTGTAGCATTGTTACCAGATGGTGGTCAGGTGGTTTACTGAATGGTGACCTGCTTGTCACTGACCCTTGCTCTCGCTCTCTTTCTCTCTTCCTCTCTCTCCCACTGTAGTGTGTGGTCGGGGGCTGCAATGCCAGTTTCGCGTCCCAGGGGGGGCTAGCGCGCCATGTTCCCACCCACTTCAGCCAGCAGAGCTCCTCTAAGCTGTCCAGTCAGGGCAGACTGAAGGAGGAGTCACCGTCTAAGGCTGGGCTTAATAAGAGAAAGAAACGAATCCTGATGAACAAACGCAGGCGCTCCCTACGTATGTACCCACTACAGTGTGTGTTTGTGTTCTGGAAAATGTTTTACTACAATATGCCTTCATGTACATTTTCTAAAAACTAGTTATAGCCTACTTTATATTTGATATATTTTATTGAAGTAGAATACATGGTAAACTTTATTAAGGAATAGCAGTGGACTTATTTATTTATTAGTGTGTGTGAGTAGTTGCTGTGTGTGCAAGTGGTTGCTGTGTGTGTGTCACTCTAAAAGAGATGTTTTAGCCTCCTTTTAGTCCTCTGGGAAGAGAGGTTAGAATTGGACTGCACATACACACATAAAGTGCCTTCAGAAGACATTCATACCCCTTAATTTATTCCACATGCTGTTACAGCCTGAATTCAAAATGGATTAAATCAAATCAAATTGTATTTGTCACATGCGCCAAATACAACAGGTCTAGAACTTACTGTGAAATGTTTACTGACATGCCCTTAACCAACAATGCCGTTTTAAGAAGAAATATAAAACAGTAACAATAAAATAACAATAACGAGGCTATATACATGGAGTACCGGTACCGAGTCAATGTGTGGGGGTACAGGTTAGTAATGAGGCTATATACATGGAGTACCGGTACCGAGTAAATGTGTGGGGGTACAGGTTAGTAATGAGGCTATATACATGGGGTATCGGTACCGAGTCAATGTGTGGGGGTACAGGTTAGTAATGAGGCTATATACATGGGGTACCGAGTCAATGTGTGAGGGTACAGCTTAGTAATGAGGCTGTATACATGGGGTACCGGTACAGAGTCAATGTGTGGAGGTACAGGTTAGCCAAAGAAATGTATGTTTTTCTCACCCATCTATAATGACAAAATGAAAACAGGTTTTTAGAATTTTTTGCAAAAGTATTGCAAATTAAATACAGAAGTTAGTATTCACACCCCTTTGCTCCGACCCTCCAAATTGAGCTCAGGTGCATCCAACTTTTTTTTATTTTTTTATTTTTTATTTCACCTTTATTTAACCAGGTAGGCTAGTTGAGAACAAGTTCTCATTTACAACTGCGACCTGGCCAAGATAAAGCATAGCAGTGTGAACAGACAACAACACAGAGTTACACATGGAGTAAACAATAAACAAGTCAATAACACAGTAGGTCTAGGTCAATAACTTCCTTTGATCATCCTTGAAATGTCACTACAACTTGATTGGAGTCCACCTGTGGCCAATTCAATTGATTTAGAAAGAAATAGGTCTTTCTAATAGGTCCCTATTAGGTATGAAGGTGGGGTGCAGACCACGTCGAACCATGTTTCAACAGGGGCAGGCGATTGACAAGTCAAGGCAGGCAGTGGTCAGTAAACCAGAGGTGGGGCAAGAGTACCAGACAGCAAGCAGGGTCAGGGTTAGGCAGAGTGTTCAGGCTGGTGGGCTCCGATTCAGGACAGGCAAGGGTCAAAACCAGGAGGACGAGAAAAGAGAGACTGGAAAGAGCAGGAGCTGAGACACAAAACGCTGGTTGACTTGAACAAACAAGACGAACTAGCAACAGACAAATAGAGAACACAGGTATATATACACAGGGGATAATTGGGAAGATGGGCTACACCTGGAGGGGGGTGGAGACAATCACAAAGACAGCTGAAACGGATCAGGGTGTGACAGTCCCACAGTTGACAGTGCATGTCGGAGCAGAAACTATACCATAAAGTCCAAGGAACTGTCCTTAGATCTCTGAGATATAATGGTGATAAGTCATATATATGGGTATAAAACAATTTCTAGAGTGTTGAAAGTTTCCACGAACACAGTGCTCTCCATCATTGGGAAATGGAAAAAATATGGAACTACCCAGACTCTATGTAGAGCTTGCCGTCTGACAGAACTCAGCAACCGGGCAAGAAGGACCTTGGTCAGGGAGGTGACCAAGAACCCAATGTCCCAATGACCACTCTGACAGAACTACAGAGTTCCTTGACTAAGATGGGAGAACCTTCCAGAAGGAAAACAGTCTCTACAGCACTTCACCAATCTGGGCTTTATGGGAGAGTGGCCAGAGAAAAGCCACACCTAAGAAAAATGCAGGTTTGCAATAGGCACGTAAAAGACTCAGATCATATGGCAAAATATTTTGTGGTCTGATGAGACAAAAATGTAAGTATTTGACCTGAGTGCAAAGCGCTACGTCTAGAGAGAACCAGGCACAGCTCATCACCTGTTTAACACCATCTCTACCGTGAAGCATGGGGGTGGCAGCATCATGCTGTGGAGATGCTTTTCAGTGGCAGGGACTGGGAGACTGGTAAGGATAGAGGGAACAATGAATGGAGCCAAATACAGGTAAATCCTGGATGGAACCTGCTTCACAGTGCAAACAACCTTAGACTGGGGTGAAGATTTACGTTCCAACAGGACAATGACCCCAAGCATACAGCCAAAGCAATGCTGGAATGGCTTCAGAAAAAGAATGTAAAAGTCCTTGAGTGGCCCAGCCAATGCCCAGACTTGAGTTCCATTGGGAATCTGTGAAAGACTTGAAGATTGCTGTTCTCCATCACTCCCCTTTACACTTATCAGAGTTTGAGAAAATCTGCAAGGAAAAATGAAAGAAAATCTGATACAGACATACCAAAGACGACTCAAACCTGTAATCGCCGCCAATGGTGCTTCTACAAAAATATTGATTCAGAGGTGTGAATAATTATGTAAATTAAATATTTCTGTATAAATTAGCAAATCTTTCTAAAAACATTATTTGTCATGTTATCATTATGGGGTATTGTGTGTAGATGGGTGAGAATTATCATTATTTTTAATCCATTTTGAATTCAGGCTGAAACACAACAAAAGTAAATGTGGAGTAAGTCAAGAGGTATGAATACTTTCTGAAGGCACTGTACAGACAGACAGACAGACAGACAGGTTTCCTAGGTACTGAGGGGTTGGAATGGTTTGTTACTTCAGGTACCTCCTTCAGCTTGAATGGGCCATTCTCGGGCAAACAGGCTTTTTGAGCTCGTCTAGACTTCTAAGAAAGATTGATAAAGGGCCATACAAAGTCAAGATGTGTCAAAATATTACTTCTCACTCGGAACAGCACTTGGGAGGAAGTTTGGATGGTGTCTGGCTCTTTGTCAGGAGAGATAGAAATGTGAGAGTAGGACAGACAACACTTTTCTAAATATCTTTTGACATGAAAATGCCCTTGATTAATTTTCAGCCAGCCAACACATTCTCTCTCAACTATATCCCTGCTCTCTAGAATAATATGTTCAGCTCATAGTAGTAATACAGTAATAAAGCAGCAAGAAACCATTCAACAAGTTGTCTTATTTCACACTGTTTCATAGTAATCATCTTTGTGAGGAGAGGGTAGTGTTGGTGCTGGCCTGGTCTCACTGCTGTCTCACTTGTCTACATGGTGTCTCCTCACCTCTCATCCCAGACTCTCTCTGCTCTCATCCCAGTGTCTCCTCTCCCACCAGCGAGGCCCCATGACTTCTTCGATGCCCAGACCATGGACGCCATCAGACACCGGGCTATCTGCCTTAACCTGGCCACACACATGGAGAGCACAGGCAATGGACACAGTGTGGTGTTCCACAGCACGGTTAGTCCGTAAAGGGCATACAGATGCACACACACACACACACACACACACACACACACACACACACACACACACACACACACAGAGAGAGCACCGGCAACGGACACAGTGTGGTCTTTAACAGCACGTTTAGTCTATTAACCCTTGGGATCCTGCTACACCAGTCCTGGCCACAAGGCCTGGCCACAAGGCCTGGTACATAACCCCAAATGAACCTCCTAGTCCTTACCCCCTAGGCACTGGTGTAGATCTGAGAGGATTGGATAGGAATCTGCAAAATGGCAACAATTCCACTTGGACTATCAAGGGCAAGATGGAGCTACCACCATATTACTTAGACATATCCAATCCTCGGAAATCTACACAAGTGTCTGGGCGTTAGGGTTTAATGGTTGATTTGGGATTCAGAGTTAGTAGAGATTCTCTCATCCTGAAAGTGTTCTCACATCCGTCTGTGCTGTTTTTGGATCAGTCTTTCTCACTTTAGCCCTAGGGGACGTCAGAGACCAACATTTTACAAAAGTGTCTCTGTTCTCACTGAAGATGTTCTCCATGCACTTGCAGTGAACCTTGTGAACGCCCCTAGGATTGATTCAATACTTTTTGAATTCCTAGCTGGGTACACAGGAGAGACAATGGGTCTGTTTTGTTATTTGATGCTTGTTGCTAAGTAATATATTATGAATGAGTTATAACTGCATTAGCACTTTACTGCCTCCGGGGGACAAGGGTTACATTCCAAATCAATCAATCAATCAAGTTTATTTTATATAGCCCTTCGTACATCAGCTAATATCTCAAAGTGCTGTACAGAAACCCAGCCTAAAACCCCAAACAGCTAGTAATGCAGTTGTAGAAGCAAATGGCACCCTATCCCCGACATAGTGCACTACTTTTGACCAGGGCCCATATGGCTATGTTAAAAAATATTGTACTATATAGGGTAAAGGGTGCCATTTGAGATGCAGTTAAGGAGTGGACCGACCTCACCTAGGCACTTCTTTGATTTCCTTATTTTAAAAAAATTACCAGATAAGGCTGTTTCTGTTTTGCTGACTAAGGCTTTCTCCTCTTGTGTGGCGATTGGTTGACTTTTTCAGCCATGTATTAATAGATGCATATTGAATAGTGATTGTCAGTGTGAATACTGAATGGTGGGCTGAGATTTGTGAATGACTGTCTGTAATATCGTAGGGCATCACTAGAGGGCAGTTTGTCCCCTTCATTAAAATGGTTGTAGGTTGGTTGGTCTCTTCCTTTAAGAGCAGAGGAAAGCAAAGGGTATCACAATCAACTGTGCTATTTTATCGCTCACCAGTAGCTGAGTGATTCCTAGTTTGCAGAGGAATGGCACTTGTCACTGGGCAGTATCACAGGGCACCCATGTATCAGTGAGTTTGCCTGCACACACTCTCACACTCAAATCAAGACAAATCAAATTGTATTTGTCACATACACATGTTTAGCAGATGTTATTGCGGGTGTAGCGAAATTCTTGTAATGCTCTCATTACAGTACTCAAATGTGCAGGTGTAGACTTTACTGTGAAATGCTTACTAAAAAAGTAAGACATTTGACAAATATAAATAGAAAATAGTAGGAGTACTGGCACCCAGGGGTCACATTTATGCAGAATTCTGCGTTTTTCCAAATAAATATCATTACACTTCTGTTGTCATCTGATGAAAATTAAGCTATTTTCTGCCGAATGTGTTGCACTAATGTATATTCTGTGAAGGAAAATGGCTATTATAATAATGTTCATGATGTCCTGGTCAGGGTAAACAAAACATTTCTTTATTAAAACTAACAGAAAGAATGTTGGTACTTATTTATTTTGATCCAAAGCCATGAATGAGTGAGTCACTTAGCTTTATGTGTCATCAACTTGATAATATATAACGATATTTTGGAGGTTATTTTGCCTTCAAAAAAACGATAGAGAGTGATTGTAATCTGAATAAAGGCCCAAATAATATTTGTAAAGGCCAAAACATTTATTTCTGTTTTTAGAGGGAGAGAAATGCTGGGCCAATTGTGCGCCGGCCATGAAGGCCAAAATATAGCCCTGCTAATAGCCATAATGGCGCTGTACAACGTGACCTTGTGTTTGAAAGAACAGTAAGCAACAATTAGTTTATCTTCATTAGACAACTTTGTTCCAATATTATATGCAGACAATTACATTGATGGAAGCAGCATTCTTTCCGCACCCCTAAGAAAAAAAAGGAAAAAAAACTTTGTTCCAATATTTCTGTAATTCAGTGATATTTATTCTCATAGTAATTCGTTATGGATCCATAGCTAAATAAACATCAGCATTTTGAAGGAGTTATTTTTCTCATTATTTTATTAACAAACGCATAAAGATGTTGATGAAGAAATACTGTACTGCTGTTTTGAGTTAGAAAAGTAACACTTCAGAGTTGTCACGACTTCCACCGAAGGTCGTTCCTCTCCCTGTTCGGGTGGCGCTCGGCGTCGCCGGTCTACTAGCCATCACCAATCCCTTTTTCTAATTCTAATTCATCCCTTTTACATTTGTGTCTATTTGTGTGTAAGGAATTTGTTAGATTACTTGTTAGATTTTACTGCATAGTCGGAACTAGAAGCACAAGCATTTCCCTACACTCGCATTATCATCTGCTAACCATGTGTATGTGACCAATAAAAATGTATTTTACATCTTGTTTACATTCTTCATTGTAACCACAACATCACAAATAATTTGTATCTACCTTTCCAATTACTTTTAGAGTTTGGGATTAATTTGATATTATGGGGTTTCTATTCCAAGGAAAACGAAAAACCCTCTGGGTTTCCGGCCAGGATGGAACGGAATATATGGCGCTGTTCAGCATGACGGTCGGCAGTACAGTACTGGGCTATTTAGCTAAAGAGTCCAGTGTCCTGCGGGAGACCAGGGTTCAATTCCCAGATGGGGAGGAAGCAGTAGGCTGTCCTTGTAAAAAATAATTTGTTCTTAACTGACTTGCCTAGTTAAATAAAGGTTACACTAAGAGCGTAACATTTCTACACCCTAATTTTCTAATTCTAGTCTAATACCCAAACGGAGATTCGGTGAAAATAAACATCTCATTGATATATCAACACCAGTTCCCATGCTTGTCTCAGAGCAGCGCGAAACGGTGCTAAAATAGTTGTAGGCTTTTGCTTCAAATTCTATTGATTCTAACTTCAATATGCTCTTTAAATAAATAAGACCTGCACCACTTTTATCAGCACATTACTCAACACTAGTGAGACTCATGTCGGCTACTGTAGGCCTACAGTATATAGAAAAATATGATGTGACTCTCTTTCAATAATTACATATAGAGGGTTGGAGGATATTTCTGTAGTTCAGTGATATTTATTCCAATAGTAATTTGTTGGGGATCCATAACTAAATAAACATTGGCATTTTGAAAGAGTATTTTATAATTATTTTATAAATGAAAGCATAAAGATGCCATAGTTACATTATTTTTGTTTGAATGTGCAGACTGGCACTAAGAACAGAACAACGGGAACATTTCCCTAGTCAGTGCCATTTATTAATGCAATGTCCCTTAAAGTGTTGCCAGTGGGGTGGGGTCCACCCCCCCCCCCCTTCCTCCTCCTCCTCCCTTCCCCATGGGCTCCGTCGGTCTTCTTTGCGCGGCTCTGCGGCCCATCCCGAGCCCCCTGCCCTCATGCCTTGAACCTTGCGCGCTTTCAGTGGATACAGCTGGAGAACTGCAAGGCAGTCCCATTGTACGCCTCTCTGGAGCCATGACCAATATATATTGTCCTGCTAATAACAGGGTTAATAATATATCTGTGAGAATATCCAACGAGATTTTATATAATTCTAAATTGATAATAATGACAGTAATCGCTTTGTTTAAAAATAATATTTTGGAGATGATTTTGTTTTCAAATAACTTCAAATGAGCAAGTAAAAGGCCATTCTTGAAAATGGGGTGAGACATTGTTACTAATTTGTAAATAAAGCCAGTTTGTTATTTAGAATGATTTATTTCTGTTTTTAGAGGGAGAAAAACCAAAAACCTACAGTCATCTCATGGGTCTCCCAGTCGAGGCCGGCACGGGTATTGAACCAGCATAGACCGTTGCACCACTCAGGCACTGTACAGTGTGACCGGTCAGGAGTGGCCTACAGTAAGAGCAAAATAATCCTAACAAAATAATAAAAACCTTAGTGTAACAACAGTGTTGGTAAGTAATACTGAAGTCGTGCACAATTATCCGTTTCTATTTAGGTTTATGTCACCCATTCATTGTAATAGACACAGTAGGACCCAAAAGCAGTGCTCTAACTCCCCCTTACGCTGGTCTGGATCAATGAAGTGGTGATGCAGGGTACCGTACTGAACCACAAGTTACCTCTAAATCGCGTGGTGTAAACTCGCAACTTTTGAAGGAGGAACCACTGTATGTGTGATATTTGTGCATCTGTAACTTTCTCACTCATAATTATTCAAGATTTATTCAGGATTTTACGTAATCATGGATAGCATCATAAGAAACATTCTAAACAAACTGAAACAAACATTATTTACCATTCATTTCTATTGGGCACAAAATCATCTAAAACACAACCAAAACAAACAGCAAATGCATCCAACAAATGTGTAGAGTCACAAGCTTGATGTACCCATTGCGTGCTATGAATGTGGGATCAAATACTTAACTTTTTACTACTTTAATACACATACATGTGAATTTTACATAATACTTTTGGTCCCCTAAAATGGGGGGACTATGTGTAACGGATGTGAAATGGCTAGCTAGTTAGCGGGTACGCGCTAATAGCATTTCAATCGGTTACGTCACTTGCTCTGAGACCTGAAGTAGGGTTTCCCCTTGCTCTGCAAGGGCCGCGGCCTTTGTGGAGCGATGGGTAGCGATGCTTCGTGGGCGACCGTTGTTGATGTGTGCAGAGGGTCCCTGGTTCGCGCCTGAGGTCGGGGCGAGGGGACGTACTAAAGTTATACTGTTACATATGTACAAAAAGTGCTGCTATTTGTAAACGGTTTACCCTATATGGATGAAAATCACCTAAAATTAATGCTGATAGTCTGTACTTTAACTGCATAGTCATTGTTTGATTTCAAATCCAAACTTTTGGAGTATAGAACCAAAATAAGAAAAAATGCTTCACTGTCCCAATAATTACGGCGGGCACTGTAATTCATATCATAGGCCTAATAGCACTGTAGCTCTTTTTACTTCAAATTTATTTATATAGCCCTTCGTACATCAGCTGATATCTCAAAGTGCTGTACAGAAACCCAGCCTAAAACCCCAAACAGCAAGCAATGCAGGTGTAGAAGCACGGTGGCTAGGAAAAACTCCCTAGAAAGGACAGAACCTAGGAAGAAACCTAGAGAGGAACCAGGCTATGAGGGGTGGCCAGTCCTCTTCTGGCTGTGCCGGGTGGAGATTATAACAGAACATGGCCAAGATGTTCAAATGTTCATAAATGACCAGCATGGTAAATAATAATCACAGTAGTTGTTGAGGGTGCAGCACCTCAGGTGCTCAGGTGCTACTTGCACACAAAATAGCTGGATCGCCCCAGCCTGCCCTAGGGTCCACTTCCCTGCAGCGCCCCTACCCAACACACCCCACTCAGCTTTAGGATCTGAGTGAAACATTCAGTATTGGTTTCAGGCGTGTTAGGCCAAGGCCAGAGTGACAACCACATTAGAGTGTCTAGTTTGAGAAACAGACGCCTCACAAGTCCTCAACTGGCCGCTTCATTACGTAGTACCCGCAAAACACCAGTCTCAACGTCAACAGTAAAGAGGCGACTCCGGGATGCTGGCCTTCTAGGCAGAGTTGCAAAGAAAAAGCAATATTTCAGACTGGCCAATAAAAATAAATGATTAAGATGGGCAAAATAACACAGACACTGGACAGGGGAACTCTGCCTAGAAAGCCAGCATCCCGGAGTCGCCTCTTCACTGTTGAAGTTGAGACTGGTGTTTTGCGGGTACTATTTAGTGAAGCTTCCAGTTGAGGACTTGTGAGGCGCCTCTTTCTCAAACTGGACACTCTAATGTACTTGTCCTCTTGCTCAGTTGTGCTCCGGGACCTCCCAGTCCTCTTTATTTTCTGGTTAGAAACAGTTTGCGCTGTTCTGTGAAGGGAGTAGTGCACAACGTTGTACAAGATCTTAAGTTTCTTGGCAATTTCTCGCATGGAATAGCCTTAATTTCTCAGAACAAGAATAGACTGACGAGTTTCAGAAGAAAGTACTTTGTTTCTGGCCATTTTGAGGCTGTAATTGAACCCACAAATGCTGATGCTCCAGATACTCAACTAGTATGAAGAAAGCCAGTTATATTGCTTCTTTAATCAGAACAACAGTTTTCAGCTGTGCTAACATAATTGCAAAAGGGTTTTCTAATGATCAATTTGCTTTTTAAAATGATCAACTAGGATTACACAACATGCCATTGGAACACAGGAGTGATGGTTGCTGATCAAAATCGGCCGTTTCCAGCTACAATAGTCATTTACAACATTGTTAATGTCTACACTGTATTTCTGATCATTTTGATGTTATTTTAATGGACAAAAAATGTGCTTTAAAAAAAAAAAAAACGGACATTTCTAAGTGACCTCAAACTTTTGAACTGTGGTATAAGTATTCAGACCCTTTACTCAGTACTTTGTTGAAGCACCTTTGGCAGCAATTACAGCATCAAGTCTTCTTGGTTATGACGCTACAAGCTTGGCACACCTGTATTTGGGGAGTTTCTCCCATTATTCTATGCAGATCCTCTCAAGCTCTGGCAGTTTGGATGGGGATCGTTGCTGCACAGCTATTTTCAGTTCTCTCCATCGATGTTCGGTAGCGTTCATGTCCGGGTTCTGGCTGGGTCACTCAAGGACATTCAGAGACTTGTCCCGAAGCCACTCCTGCGTTGGTTTGGCTGTGTGCCTAGGGTCATTGTCCTGTTGGAAGGTGAACCTTCGCCCCATTCTGAGGTCCTGAGCTCTCTGGCGCAGGTGTTCAAGAATCTCTCTGTACTTTGCTCCATTCATCTTTCCCTTGATCCTTACTAGTACCCCAGTCCCTGCCTCTGAAAAACATCCCCACAGCATGATGCTACCACCACAATGCTTCATTGTAGGGATAGTGCTAGGTTTCTTCCAGTTGTGTCGTTTGGCATTCAGGCCAAAGTGTTCAATCTTGGTTTCATCAGACTGGAGAATTTTGTTTCTCCTTTTGGCAAACTCAAGCGGACTGTCATGTGCCTTTTACAGAGGAGTGGCTTCCGTCTGGCCACTCTACCATTTAGGTCTGATTGGTAGAGTGCTGCAGAGATGGTTGTCCTTCTGGAAGGTTCCCTCATCTCCACAAAGAAACTCTAGAGCTCTGTCGGGGTGACCATTGGGTTCTTGGTCACCTCCCTGACCAAGGCCCTTCTGACCTGATTGCTCAGTTTGGCCAGGCGGCCAGCTCTAGGAAAAGTATTGGTGGTTCCAAACTTATTTAATTTAAGAATGATGGAGGCCACTGTTTTTAAGGACATTTTTCGGTACCCTTTCCCAGAACTTTGCCTTGACACCATCCTGTCTTGGAGCTCTACTGGCTTGGTTTTTACTCTGACATGCACTGTCAACTGTGGGACCTTATATAGACAGGCAGGTACCTTTCCAAATCATGTCCAATCAATTGAATTTACCACATGTGGACTCCAATCAAGTTGCAGAAACATCTCAAGGATGATCAATGGAAACAGAATACACCTGAGCTCAATTTCGAGTCTCATAGCAAAGGTTCTGAAATCTTAAATAAGGTATTTCTTAAAACCTGTTTTCACTTTGTTATTATGGGGAATTTTGTGTCGATTGCTGACGATCTTGTTTTATTTAAACATCTCCTTTCACATATAGCTAGAAGGAAGTAAAAGATCCCTCCTCAAGCCAATTGTTCTTTAACATACAGTGTAAAAGCATGTGCATGCATTTTTTAGCCTTGCCCGAGGTTCTCAGTTATGTAAAATATAAGAATAATAACATAAAAAATAATAAACTAAACCTCATAAACCCTTATAACATTGTTCTCAATATGACACCTAAACATATGGCCCTCCCTCACAGACACCTCTCTAACAACTGTTTGGTCATAAGTGAAAAAACCTGTTAGACGATTAAGGGCATGGTCCGTGGACTCTTGTAACTGGAAAACCCTATGTCACATACATGTCTAGGCGAACAGATATTCAGAAGATCTAACATAATTTATCATTCAGCAACTGTTACATTGAGTACATGGTTATATTCTGTTATACTATGTGCATACTTTAAACACAGTCCTTATCCCAACATAAGGGGCAGTCCCCCTTTTGGCACATGGCACAGAAAATTGATGAAAATGTCCAAGTTTCACATCATCTAGTTTGCACAATTTGCACAAACCTCAAACATTGCAGGTTCAGGTACTGTTAATATACCTGTCACGGGGGATTTGCTACACAGTATACAATTGTCCATTCTATGTTTTTGGGCTGGCCCACTTATACCAGCCATTTTTTGTTGCTTTTCTCAATTTTGGGTCAATGTTTGATTCTGGGGTAGTTTCTTCATTGTGGCTACCCCAGTTGGTAACCAGATGTCCAGATTTTCTGTAGCAACCCACTTTCTTGTGGTGTTGCCGTTGTCTTAGTTGGTGTGCTAGTGGGAGGTGTTTTGACCATTTCTTCTAGGTTTGCTGCTGTTGCTGTCAAGGCCATTCTATCGTTCTTCATCTGTCCTGGTTTCCACTGTCTGTTAGGAAGACCATGTGAGGGCAGAGAAGTCGATGGTAGGAAAGTCTCCTTCCCATTCTCCTGTTGTTATTTCTCCGTCCCCTTGGACAGCGCCTCCGTCGGGGATATCTGCCAGAGTAGGTATGTCATCAGGAGTAACAGGCATGTCACAGAGAGTGTCTGTTGGCTATTGGGAGATGCACCTTGGTCCTCTTCTCATTCTGTTTCCTCCAAGCTCCTGCCTGGTGTATCAGCATCCTCTTCCTCCTCATGGCTCGATGGTCGCTCGCCGATCCCCTCCGGGAACTCTGGTACAGTGGTTTAAATGGTACCATGTAGTGCTTCCTGTCACCTGGACGGCTGTTGGTGTTGCTAGGACCACTTTGTAGGGACCCTCTCACCTTGGCTCGTTCCACTTCCTCCGGAACACTGATGTAGACCTGGTCCCCTGGGATCACCGGACGCAGAACCACACCTTTTTTCCGTGAGGTTTTCAAACTCTGAGACTTATGGCCTCTGTTCTATGATTACACCACAGACAATCTTATTTCCATCTCTCATCACACAACAAAATGAGATTCCAGCTGAAGCTGGTGACTTCCTTCCTTTCAGCTGAGCTGCTTTTAGTTTCTCCACTTTCTCCTTCTGTTTCCCAAGAGATTGGTAGCATAATAAGTCTTGGAAAGCAACGAAAAACACAAAACATAACAGTATTAACAATGTGGTAAGCTATGCATAATTATATATGCATGAAAACCAAAGACTGAGACCATGACAATTCCCACTCTCTCTTCACCTGACTCTATACCTCCAGGATACTTTTCATGCTGGACCCCACAAAAATGAAGGCCCTAAAAAGCCTCCTCATGCTTTCGACCAGTCTTCCCCTTTCCGGCCTCAGGTTCCGAGAGGTGTTCCCAAGCCATGTCATTTTCACTTTGTTCCCCATCTCCTCCATTGCCACCTGATAGGCACGTCACCTGATAGGCAAGTGCGTATCCCTAATCAACGCTACATTCTCTTGAGGTAACTCGGCACTGCATATGCTTTCACATAAATGCCTTCAAAATGTTGTTTAGAGTACAATTACCCCAACATCTATCCTCTATCATATGATGCATTAACCAATAAAGCAGCTAGCCCAACCCAACTATGATGTTTAAAGTAGCTCCCAGACCCAACCCATCTACATGTCTTACAGTGGAATCTAGTCTCTCTCTTTTTAGCTCTGCTTCCTCTGTCATGTCTTCAAGCTCACCCATTATGCAGCTGGACCTTACTTCTCGTGAGAACTATGCACCCACCGAGGAGAGACATGACGATCTTTACCGCTGCAGGTGCTGTAAGGAGGACTGTGTGTGGACCAGACCAACGCTGTCCCAACACCCCCCGCCTGGTGTGTCTTGATGTACACTCAATCTCCAGAATTCAGCCCATGCCCTTGGTTATCTCTGGCTCCTTATGTGCTGCTTTCACCTGAGGTTATACACACTGCAACACATGGGTCATTTCCTGACAACATAGACTCTCCTCCAATGGCAAGATCACTAATTTGTGATATTTAAATAACAGCCCCCCCTGTACTCCCATCGGTGTCCCAGTTACCAAGCCATGTGGCAGAAGTCTTCATAAACGGATATCCCAACAATGCTACTAAAATAACCCCTGCTACTACTAACATGGCCCATGCCTATGCCTCAATTACGGTCCCTACAGCGACTGCCGTGAGAATAACTCCTGCATGTAATCTGTCAAGTGTTCGCCGGCTGTTAGAAATTGGGAAAGAGATTAAGAGTTGGAAGAATATCTAACTTAACAAAAGTCTGAGTCACAGGTTTCTTGAAAGTTTACCATAGTGTCTGAAATGCCACCACTATCTCTTTTACTCTCACCATGCTCTGGGTATGTGTAATTTTCTATTAACTCCCTATATTGTGCACAGTTAGCTGTCCTCCCTCTCCTATGAGCTATATCCTGTAACAATATACATAGTCTCTGGGAATGACACTTCTCTATCACCACAACCTTAATTTATGAGGCGCCACAGATCTCCACTGCAGTCACGTTCCATCCCACTTAACAGCCCTATGTAAACATTCTGTCTCAAACACCTCCCTTCCTGCTACAGATACATTTGCACATATATCATTCCATCTAACCCATAACACACTAGTCACTACTCCTAATGCACTTCTACAGTTATAAACATACTAAAACATTCTCAAACCAGTTAGTCAATATACATTAGTCCCTCCTCTGGAACAATGATCACTCTTATGTTCCACGAAACCTAAAAACATATTGACTTGAAAAGGAAATATATATTTTTTTAAATAAACACATGTTTAATAACTTCACGCCACTTAGTGATGCGACTAAAACTAGGGGGATAAAACGTCCATACGATACGTTCTATGCCCATGTTATGCTGGTCTCTATGCCTTCTCCTTCGTCTTAATCATTGGGTGTTATCGCAAAACACAGACTATGAGCCTTGTATGCAATTAATTGTACCGTATCAACCAGCCATATCTATGTATCAATGTGATTTAACATTAAAATGCTGATGGCATCGTAAAACAAAAGAAAACGAAAACCTTCATGGTTGACCCAAGCTGTCATCCAGTTCTCTAACAAACAACCTGTAGGAGGACACTTAGAGATAAGGTTTCTGGAGCCTCCCTAGGTCTCATAAATGAATGGTACAATTTGAATAGAGACTGGTGTTTCTCATTCATTTAATAATTCAATTCCACCTGTATTCGATAATTTCTAGTGAGAATGATCAGGCCTCAAAGTCAGGATAGAGGGCATTCGACACCTATTAAAATATTTCCTCTCCCTTTTCTTCCCCTGACCTTCTGAAAACATTTAAATACCTTTCAAAACATTTCCATCCTTCTGCATACCAAATTTAAAACTGAATTGAAAAGACCCCATCCAAAATAAATCCCACAGTATTAACACCAGTAACGCATATTCATAACTGGTGTGTGTGTGGTAAACCATATGGCAAAAACAAACAAAAATGGCCAGGCCTTATTTAATTTGGTAACTCCTCTTTACCAGTGAATCCGGATACTTTTATACCTATAATGTGTTTTACTAACCCCTCTTCCAAGACCATAGCCTCAGGAAACATTCCAAAGAGAGATAATGAAACCCCCTCTTCTGGAAAAGAAAGTGTACATTTCGTTAGCATTCATTATGCTACATCTTAATCAGCAATCACAAAGTATTATTTACAAACCAAACATGATAATGGTAAATCCACTGTCATTACTCCTGTTGCGGAAGAATCAGAATTAGTTGTGTAACATAGATAATTAAGATGTCTTATCTGCATAAAATGCTTATGTGATATACTTGTTATTAGAATGTATCCCTTTGGACTCTGGTGTTGGCAGTTGCACTTCTTCCCTCAGCTGGGGCTCAGTCACCTGGGGCCCAGAGAGGGGAGAGGTCAGGCTTGTCTTTCACATGTCCCTGGTGCTATGCAGAATATCAGAAAGGGAAGAGGACAGGAGGGAACATTGTCTTCATATGTGAATGTGTCTTTACCTATTCTTAAACCATGTGAAGGGATGGCGTGGTTAATGGGGAACCAATTACTTGTCTCCATAATGTGGATAACTTGTGTGTATAAGGTAGTTGTTGTGAAATTGTTAGATTACTTGTTAGATATTACTGCATGGTCGGAACTAGAAGCACAAGCATTTCGTACACTCGCATCAAATCAAATTGTTTTTGTCACATACACATGGTTAGCAGATGTTAATGTGAGTGTAGTGAAGTGCTTGTGCTTCTAGTTCCGACCATGCAGTAATATCTAACAAGTAATCTACCTTATACACACAAGTGTAAAGGAATGAATAACAATATGTACATACAAATATATATATATGGATGAGCAATGGCCGAACGGCACAGGCAAGATGCAGTAGATGGTATAGAGTACAGTTTATACATATGAGATGAGTAGGGTAGGGTATGTAAACATTATATAAAGTGGCATAGTTTAAAGTGACTAGTGATACATTTATTCCATCCAATTTTTTATTATTAAAGTGGCTAGAGATTGAGTCAGTATGTTGGCAGCAGCCACTCAATGTTAGTGAAGGCTGTTTAACAGTCTGATGGCCTTGAGATAGAAGCTGTTTTTCAGACTCTCGGTTCCGGCTTTGATGCACCTGTACTGACCTCGCCTTCTGGATGATAGCGGGGTGAACGGGCAGTGGCTCGGGTGGTTGTTGTCCTTGATGATCTTTTTGGCCTTCCTGTGACATCGGGTGGTGTAGGTGTCCTGGAGGGCAGGCAGTTTGTCCCCGGTGAGGCGTTGTGCAGACCCACTACCCTCTGGAGTGCCTTGCAGTTGAGGGCAGTGCAATTGCCGTACCAGGCGGTGATACAGCCCGACAGGATGCTCTCGATCTGTAAAAGTTTGAGTGTTTTAGATGACAAGACACATTTCTTCAACCTCCTGAGGTTGGAGAGGCGCTGTTGCACCTTCATCACCACGCTGTCTGTGTGGGTGGATCATTTCAGTTTATCTGTGATGTTTATGCCGAGGAACTTAAAACTTTCCACCTTCTCCACTACTGTCCCATCGATGTGGATAGGGGGGTGCTCCCTCTGCTGTTTCCTGAAGTCCACGATCATCTCCTTTGTTTTGTTGACGTTGAGTGTGAGGTTATTTTCCTGATACCACACTCCGAGGGCCCTCACCTTCTCCCTGTAGGCCGTCTCGTCATTGTTGGTAATCAAGCCTACCACTGTAGTGCAAACTTCATGATTGAGTTGGAGTCGTGCATGACCACGCAGTCATGGGTGAACAGGGAGTACAGGAGAGGGCTGAGAACGCACCCTTGTGGGGCCCCAGTGTAGGATTAGGATCAGCGGGGTGGAGATGTTGTTTCCTACCCTCACCACCGGGGGGGGGGGGGGGGGGGGGGGGGGGCGGGCGTCAGGATGTCCAGGACCTAGTTGCACAGGGCATGGTCGAGGCCCAGGGTCTCGAGCTTAATGATGAGTTTGGAGGGTACTGTGGTGTTAAATGCTGAGCTGTAGTCGATGAACAGCATTCTTACATGGGTATTCCTCTTGTCCAGATGGGTTAGGGCAGTGTGCAGTGTGATTGCGATTGCGTCGTCTGAGGACCTACTGGGGCGGTAGGCAAATTGGAGTGGGTCTAGAGTGTCAAGTAGGGTGGAGGTGATATGATCCTTGACTAGTCTCTCAAAGCACTTCATGATGACGGAGGTGAGTGCTACGGGGCGATAGTCATTTAGCTCAGTTACCTTAGCTTTCTTGGGAACTGGAACAATGGTGGCCCTCTTGAAGCATGTGGGAACAGCAGACTGGGATAAGGATTGATTGAATATGTCCGTAAACACACCATCCAGCTGGTCTGCGCATGCTCTGAGGACGCGGCTAGGGATGCCGTCTGGGCCGGCAGCCTTGCGAGGGTTAACACATTTAAATGCTTTACTCACGTTGGCTGCGGTGAAGAAGAGCCTGCAGGTTTTGGTGGCGGGCCTTGTCGTTGGCACTGTATTGTCCTCAAAGTGAGCAAAGAAGTTGTTTAGTTTGTCTGGGAGCAGGACATCGTGGTCCGCGACGGGGCTGGTTTTCTTTTTATAGTCCATGATTGACTGTAGACCCTGCCACATACCTCTCATGTCTGAGCCGTTGAATTGTGACTCTACTTTGTCTCTATACTGACGCATAGCTTGTTTGATTGCCTTTCGGAGGGAATAGCTACACTGTTTGTATTCAGTCATGTTTCTGGTTGCCTTGCCCTGATTTAAAAGCAGTGGTTCGCGCTTTCAGCTTTGCACGAATACTGCCATCAATCCACGGTTTCTGGTTGGGGAAGGTTTTAATAGTTGCTGTGGGTACAACATCACCGATGCACTTGCTAATAAACTCGATCAGCGTATGCGGAGCATGTCCCAGTCCACGTGATCGAAGCAATCTTGAAGCGTGGAATCAGATTGGTCGGACCAGCATTGAACAGACCTGTGCACAGGCATTTCCTGTTTTAGTTTGTCTATAGGCTGGGAGCAACAAAATGGAGTCGTGATCAGATTTTCCAAAAGGAGGGCGGGGCAGGACTTTGTATGTGTCGTGGAAGTTAGAGTAACAATGGTCCAGGATTTTTTCCGCCCGGGTAGCACATTCGATATGCTGATAAAATTTAGGGAGTCTTGTTTTCAGATTAGCCTTGTTAAAATCCCCAGCTACAATGAATGCAGACTCAGGATATGTGGTTTCCAGTTTACATAGAGTCCAAGGAAGTTCATTCTGGGTTATAATCGAAGAGAATTCTCTTGGTAAAATAATGCGGTCGACATTTGATTGTAAGGAATTCTAGGTCAGGTGAGCAAAAGGACTTGAGTTCCTGTATGTTGGTATGATCACACCACGTCTCGTTAATCATAAGGCATACGCCTTTCTTCTTACCAGAGAGATGTTTGTTTCTGTCGGCGCGATGCGTGAAGAAACCAGGTGGCTGTACCGACTCCGATAGCGTGTCTCGAGTGAACCACGTTTCCGTGAAACAAAGAACGTTACAATCTCTGATGTCTCTCTGGAAGGCAACCCTTGCTCGGATTTTGTCTACCTTGTTGTCAAGAGACTGGACGTTGGCGAGTAGTAAACTCGGGAGCTTTGCGCGATGTGCCCGTCTACGGAGCCTGACCAGAAGACCGCTTCTTCTGTCCCTCCTGCGGCGCCGTTGTTTTGGGTCGCCAGCTGGGATCCGATCCATTGTCCTGGGTGGTTGACCAAACAGAGGATCCGCTTCGGAAAAGTCGCATTCCGGGTCGTAATGTTGGTAAGTTGACATTGCTCATATATCCAATAGTTCCTCTGGCTGTATGTAATAAAACTTAATATTTCCTGCGGTAACAATGTAAGAAATAATACATAGAAAAACTAAATACTGCATAGTTTCTTGAGAACACGAAGCCATATCTGTCGGTGCCGGACAACAACATCTGCTAACCATGTGTATGTGACAAATACATTTGATTTGATTTGATTTTGAATATGGCTGAAAAAAAACTTGCTAAATAGATATTTTTTCAAATTCACTTTATGACAAAAAAATATGCACAATCGTTTGTCTCTACATTAACACATTAACATATTCCTCTCAATTGTAAATTTTTTGCTTGACTCGTTATGACGTTATAACTACATACATTTGCTTCCCCGTAATGTTTTGTCAGCCATCTTTGCTGAAGTCACCAGGGACGGGTGGCCCGCGTCAAATTCGTCATTGGAACCACTCGATCGGTCATATAAAAACCTTGGGACCCAATTGCATAATGAGTGCTATAACTCCCACTTGTGGTGGTCTGGAGCAATGAAGCCGTGACGCTGGGTAAGTCTGCGGTGTAAGCTCGCAACTTTTAAAGGAGGAACTACTGTATATTCACGTCACCAAATAATTGACTATAACACACTGTTTTGCAATGAAGGTCTACAGTAGCTTCAACAGCACTTTGTAGGGTAGCATCATGGTGTAGGCAGAGGACAGCTAGCTTCTGTCCGCCTCTGGGTACATTGACTTCATACAAAACCTAGGAGGCTTAAAGTTCTCACCCCCTTCCATAGACTTACACAGTAATAATGACAACTTCCGGAGGACGTCCTCCAACCTGTCAGAGCTTTTGCAGCATGAACTGACATGTTGTCCACCCAGGCAAAGGATCAGATAATTAATATAGTACTGAAAGCATAACCTGGCTAGCACTGCAGTGCATAAAATGCGTTGAGTAGTTGGCTCAGAGAGAGACAGTTTTGAACAAATTAATTTCTTCCAAAATTAAGGAAGAGAGTGAGAGAGCTACATTTCATAGTGTATTTTTTTCACTTTCACCTACTTAGCTAGTGTCAAATGCAGCCAGCTAGTTCAGCCTACTCTAACAGAGGGATGTTATGTTAGCTTGCTAGCTATGGCTATCCAATACTGGAACTCTTCCAAGTCAAGGTAAGCTTTTGATGTTATTAATTTATTGACCCCGGGGCTCGCGGGTGTAACTGCTAAACTGATTGCTGCTGACTACATTGTACTGCATGATTGTAGCGGGTTTACTAATACGTTAGTTGTAGGTAGTAGCTATGTTGATGATGACGTGACAATGATGTAGGCTGATGTAGGCTGTGAGAGCTTCAAGTTCCTTGGCGTCCACATCATTAACAAACTAACATGGTCCAAACACACCAAGACAGTCATGAGGTGGGCGCGACAAAACCTATTCCTCCTCAGGAAACTAAAAAGATTTGTCATGGGTCCTCAGATCCTCAAAAAGATTTACAGCTGCACCATCGAGAGCATCATGACGGGTTGCATCACTGCCTGGTTTGGCAACTGCTCGGCCTCCGGCCACAAGTCACTAAAGAGGGTAGTGTGTACGGTCCAGTACATCACTGGGGCCAAGCTTCCTGCCTTCCAGGACCTCTATACCAGGCGGTGTAAGAGGAAGGCCCTAAAAATTGTCAAAGACTCCAGCCACCCTAGTCACTGTTCTCTCTGCTACCGCATGGCAAGCGGTACCAGAGCACCAAGTCTAGGTCCAAGAGGCTTCTAAACAGCTTCTAACCCCAAGCCATTAGACTCTTGAACAGCTAATCAATTGGCTACCCAGACTATTTGCATTGCCCCCGCCCCCCCATGCTGCTACTACTCTCTGTTATTATTTATGCATAGCCACTTCAATAACTCTACCTACATGTACATAATTACCTCGACACCGGTGCCGCCACACATTGACACATTGACTCTGTACCAGTACCCCCTGTATATAGCCCCGCTATTGTTATTTACTGCTGCTCTCTATTTGTTATTCTTATCTCTTATTTTCTAAAAACTGCATTGTTGGTTAAGGGCTTGTAAGTAAGCATTTCACTGTAAGGTCTACACCTGTTGTATTTGGCGCATGTGACAAATACAATTTGATTTGATTTGTGCAGCGGTTAGCGGCCATGATATGAATGTTTAGCTTGGAACGTTTTTTATGCCTGGTCACAGATAGCTGATGTGTTGTGCACTGAAGTCCACAAACGAATGGAAAAGGTGAGAGGAGGAGAGAGCATAGATAGACGTGAGACGGAATTATCTTGCCGTGTTCAAAACAACACGGAACTTGAAAATCTCGGACTTCCGACAACAGTGCGTTCAAAACAACTGGGAACTCAGAAAGAAAACGATCTCCGACTGGGGAAAATCGATTTGAACGGTCATCCAACTCAGAATTCCTACTCGTGAACATGGGCTTGTTTCTAGAGCTTGGACTTTCCGACCTGAAGATCACTGACGTCATGATTTGACCTCATATTTTTCAGAGTTCCCAGTTGTTTGAACGCGGCATATATACAAGAAACTTTTTTGTTTGTTGTGTTTGTATGTGATCAGGGGTGTATTCATTGCGCCGATTCTTTTCTTAAACTGAAGCAAACTGAATGAAACGAGGATAAACATGCCTGAATTTGTCTAATAGAAACTCTCATTTGCAACTGTTGGACTAATGATTAGCTAGATGCATGCAAGATTGTGCAGGGCAGTATTGAATGTGTTACTGTCTGTCAACTTGATTACTCAAAATTATTTTGACCTGTGCACCTACGTTTTAAACTTTCATTCATAGGCTAGGTTGTAGCAACCTCATGATGGATACAGTGAGTATCATATACAGTTGAAGTCGGAAGTTTACATACACCTGAGCCAAATACATTTAAACTCAGTTTTTCACAATTCCTGACATTTAATCCCAGTAAAAATTCCCTGTTTTAGGTCAGTTAGGATCACCACTTTATTTTAAGAATGTGAAATGTCAGAATAATAGTAGAGAGAATTATTTATTTCAGCTTTTATTTCTTTCATCACATTCCCAGTGGGTCAGAAGTTTACATACACTCAAATAGTATTTGGTAGCATTGCCTTTAAATTTTTTTAACTTGGGTCAAACATTTCGGGTAGCCTTCCACAAGCTTCCCACAATAAGTTGGGTGAATTTTAGCCCATTCCTCCTGACAGCTGGTGTAACTGAGTCACGTGTGTAGGTCTCCTTGCTCGCACACGCTTTTTCAGTTCTGCCCACAAAGGTTCTATAGGATTTTGGTCAGGGCTTTGTGATAGCCACGCCAATACCTTGACTTTGTTGTCCTTAAGCCATTTTGCCACAACTTTGGAAGTATGCTTGGGGTCATTGTCCATTTGGAAGACCCATTTGCGACCAAGCTTTAACTTCCTGACATATGTCTTGAGATGTTGCTTCAATATATCCACATAATTTTCCTACCTCATGATGCCATCTATTTTGTGAAGTGCACCAGTCCCTACTGCAGCAAAGCACCCCCGAAACATGATGCTGCCACCCCCGTGCTTCACGGTTGGGATGGTGTTCTTCGGCTTGCAAGCGACCCCTTTTTCCTACAAATATAACGTTGGTCATTATGGCCAAACAGTTATATTTTTGTTTCATCAGACCAGAGGATGTTTCTCCAAAAAGTACGATATTTGTCCCCATGTGCAGTTGCAAACCGTAGTGTGGCTTATATATGGTGGTTTTGGAGCAGTGGCTTCTTCCTTGCTGAGGGCCTTTCGGGTTATATCGATCGTTTTACTCGTTTTACTGTGGATATAGATACTTTTGTACCTGTTTCCTCCAGCATCTTCACAAGGTCCCTTGCTGTTGTTCTGGAATTGAATTGCACTTTTCTCACCAAAGTACGTTCATCTCTAGGGGACAGAACGCGTCTCCTTCCTGAGCGGTATGACGGCTGCGTGGTCCCATGGTGTTTATACTTGCGTACTATTGTTTGTACATATGAACGTGGTACCTTCAGGCGTTTGGAAATTGCTCCCAAGGATGAACCAGACTTGTGGAGGTCTACATTTTTTTCTGAGGTCTTGGCTGATTTCTTTTGATTTTCCCATGATATCAAGCAAAGAGGCACTGAGTTTAAAGGTAGGCCTTGAAATACATCCACAGGTACACCTCCAATTGACTCAAATTATGTCAATTAGCCTATCAGAAGCTTCTAAAGCCATGACATAATTTTCTGGAATTTTAAAAGCTGTTTAAAGGCACAGTCAACTTAGTGTATGTGAACTTCTGACCCACTGGAATTGTGATACAGTGAATTATAAGTGAAATAATCTGTCTGTAAACAATTATTGAAAAAAATGACTTGTCATGCGCAAAGTAGATGTTCTAACCGACTTGCCAAAACTATAGTTTGTAAACAAGAAATTTGTGGAGTGGTTGAAAAATGAGTTTTAATGACTTCAACCTAAGTGTATGTAAACTTCCGACCTCAACTGTAGTAGCCTAAACATATCAAAGTTACATTAAACAGGGTGAATGGAACATGATTGACGGTCATAGAATATGCTGTAATAGAAATAAGGCCATGTTCACAAAAAAACTATCATCCTCCCTCATCTTAAACGGCACCGTCTGCCACTGATCAAAATGCATATTGGGTTCATTCCAAAACATGTGAGTTTTTCAGTTAATACATTGATAAGAAACGTGTTTAATATTTTCTGCCACTAATGGTGCCCTTTTCTCTCTTTGTTCACAAGAGATCCTTTTGACTCTGCATTTTTTCTTGTGCCCTTTTCAGGGAGCAAGGTCGTAAAGGAAGGGGGGGAACAGATGAGCTATGGTCTTTGGTGGCCTTTATGGCCCCTTCATATAATGAAGCACATTCCAGCTCTTGTAACCCAATGGTAGGAAGGGTGACCCTGGTTCCTGTTTGAATGTGAAATTTTAAATGTCCTCCTCGTGAGCCCTCGTCACAACACCTGTCTTCCATGGCATGGGCCTGTGCCAGGTTGTGGTGTCTGGTTGGTATTATGCTTGGGTAGTATTCCGTATACCAGTTTATTTGGAAATAGCCACAGGATGTTTTTTCTATACCATTAAAACTATTTCTTTGAAGTTTTTATATACATTTTAATATCTGTTGCTACTTTTTAAGTAAATATCTGCATTCAGCTGTGCAATATGTGACCCACCACCTGGATTCGGTCCTATGTAGCAAAATAAAAAATACTGCAAAGTTGCTTAGGAGCCAGGTAACAGGCGACTATGTCTATTGGCACCATCTTGTCCCATCTACAGTGTCTTCAGAAAGTATTCACACCCCTTGACTTTTTCTAAATGTTGTAGTGTTACAGCATGAATTTCAAATGGATACAGTTTAGATCACTGGCCTTTGTTCACACCCTCTTAATCCTTAGCCCCACCCATCTCTTTAAGGATTCATTTGTGAGGCCCTGTGCTAAACAGAGTCAGTAGTGTAGTAAACAACCAAAGATTTCAAGACTAAAAGTGGTGAAAGTAGTAGCCTACAATAAGAAAAAACTCCAGGTAAAAATACTAGTCCTTGGCATATAGCCTAATCTGACTTTGGTGCAGGTCGTGTTGTTCTTGGGTGGCGCAGTGGTCTAGGGCACTGCATCGCAGTGCTAGCTGCGCCACCAGAGTCTCTGGGTTCGCGCCCAGGCTGGGCTGGGTTCGCGCCCATGCTCTGTCGCAGCCGGCCGCAACCGGGAGGTCCGTGGGGCGACGCACAATTGGCATAGCGTCGTCCGGGTTAGGGAGGGTTTGGCCGGTAGGGATATCCTTGTCTCAGTATGTAAAAATGTAATATGTAATATGTAAAAATGTTTAAAAAATAAAAAAATGTAATAAAATGTATGCACTCTACTGTAAGTCGCTCTGGATAAGAGCGTCTGCTAAATGACTAAAATGTAAATGTAAAATGTTCTTCACATTAGTCTCTGGTAAACACACACTATATCAATAAAATCTAGGTTTATTTGTCACATGCACAGGGTATGGAAGGTGTGAACGGTACTTTCAAATAGTTACTTGCATATTTGCATAGTAGCAATATCAAAAACAGAAAGTGTCCAGATAGAAATATGTTATAATTATTTGATGACGCTTTCCCAGACACACTTGTCTAAATTGATTGGTCATGTGAAAGAAATGCTGTAACCACCCCCGGCATCTAGCTAAGTGAATGGGTCACTATTGTTTAGACATTTACACGTGTAAAATACAATAGATGGCCGTACTCACCCCCAGCCAAACCTGGCTAACTTGATGGGTCATGTAATCATCTGAAGAAGTGGAGTATTTTGTTTAAACATGTAGCTAGCTAGCTAAACAATAAAATGGCATAGTCCCACCTCATACTACTACCACTAACGCAAACTGATTGTCATAGCTGTAGTATGAATCTGCAGGTAGCTAAAGCTAACCAACTAGGTTCAATGTTAGCTAGATAGATAACATTGGGCTATAACTAGCAATGCAAATGGATTTCTGATACAAATAATATTACTACACATATTATACATGTAACATTAGCTAGCGAGCCAGCAAGCTAATGTTCACTAGCTAGCTAACAGTACGCTTTAACTTGCAATGAAAACCATATAACTTTATGAACTCGACTGCCTGTCTTTGCAATTATTATTTTTGCACTCGTTAGCATATTTAGCTAGCAGACTCCATGGAAATTGTTATTACTTGTGCTAATTTTGCTAGCATTCTGGTAATAGACGCCCAACAGGCTCTTTTGTGCCTTGTGTACTAAACCGGTAATACCGTAAATCCCGGGATGAGAGAAGGATGGTATGATGATATGAACATCTGGATACTGCACAACCCTAGTTGGTGTCAGTCTCAGTGTGCCACTTTGGTTCCTGCCACCCTGTTCCCACTGCAGCAGTCTCCCAGCAATCTTCCAGCCAACAGGGCGATCCTCATTCATTACCGTCCCAAACCAATTCCAGAATTTCCTGGCATGGTGCTCTGCCAGGCTGTGGTGTCTAGTGTCTCTCTCAGTGTGCCTCTATCCCTCACCGCAGCAGTCCTTCAGCAAACAGGGCATTCCTCAAACTGGTTATCCCTGTCCCAAACTCCAACCCAGACATAGAAGGCTTAGCCTAATGAATGGAGCGTTCCAGTTCGTTCTAGAAGGAGCTTGATAGTCTGCAGCCTGACAGAAATAAATGAGGAGGCAATGTCCCTATCCAGTTCAATGGACCATGAAAAAGATAGCCACCTTTGGTTTTGTACAGGCAAACAGTAGGACCTCAGGTTGGCTTGTGACCTCCTGAGAGCTACGGCTTCAATTTATGCAGAACTACACACAGAGAGAGCTGCTGAGTCTGGTCTGGGCACTCAAGGCTAGAGAGGGGGATGGAGACAAGTGTACAGGACGTTTTGAAAGAGAGGGAAAGTGAGAGCCAGGTGGGGAGGCGGAGAGAGGGAGAGTTGCAGAAAGTGAAAAAAAAAACAGGAAGAGGTGGACATGGTTGTTAAAAGGAAACATTGAGAAACTAAGATACGGTACTCTGTGGTGGGCAGAGATGTGAAGACAGGAGTGTGGAGAGAGAGATTCTAGGTTCCTTTCCTTCACTCTTCCCCCTCTCTCTCTCTCTCTTCTCTCTCTCCCTCTACTCCCCCCTCTCTCTTTCTCTATATCTCTCTCCCTCCTCCTGTCCCTTCAACCAGTTTGCATGAATGCCTCAGCCATTCCCTGGAGAGGGGAGAGTCATTTCAAATATTCTCGTGATTAGGACAAGTTCTTCACATACTGTATGAGCAACACTATAAAAAGACTTAACCGAAGAAAAAAAAAACACTGACGCAAGAGTTTATATCTGCAACTATTTTTGAGAATTCTAGTTGTTCTTCTACTCTCCCACTCCGGCCTACTCCCCACTGACAGTGTTTGGGTGAGTGAATTCCAGATTTCAGAACTGTTACTGGAAACTTGAGTCCTTTTGATCTAGTGTTTTTACAAAGAAAAGTGTGCCAAATGTTCAAACAAATTGTATGATTGACTGTATTTTTGGGGGGACGATGGATGTCTTGCCAACTTTTTTGGTCATTGTCATGCCAAACCAAACATAGATGGCAAGACAATTCAAAGAGATCTCGTTCCTAGCTATAGATTTCTGGCTTCAGTAGGCTGAAACATGATGAATGAGTCAATTTATATTTTCCAAATTCAAATGTCCCAAACCCCAGGACAGTATGTGTGTGCGATCCCTGTGGGATTTGAACTTACAAACCCATTTGAAGTATCTCTTCTACAGGACTGAGATTCTCCACAAACCTCAGAGTTTTTTTATGAGGCTAACTGCTCACTGTCTCTCTAGATTCCTGTGTCTGTTGCTAGCACCGTGGAATGGGAGATATGTGATAAGAAATCCTTTAGCATCAGCCCTGGAATGGATACCTGAGATATTCCAAGATCTCTGGCTTCTGTCTGTCTGGATTGTGGAATGCCATGTGCTTCTTACTGTACTGTACATCACAGAAAGGGGAATGTAGAAGAGATTCCATTCCAAAATAGAACTGTTATGTCTTCACTTCACTCATTCATCCCTATCAAACTATTAGACTTCGACTTCCGTCTGTCTTTGCTCATCTTCTCCACTGTGCCCCAGCTCTGCTGAATGTCATTTATCTCAGTCAACATTTTGCTCCGCAAGTGTTGTGTTTTGGTATTACTTTAATCATCTAATGAATATTACAGCATTCCTGACTCATCTTTTCCATTCACCAGGTGATAGCCAGGAGGAAAGAGGCCTCTGGGAAGGTAAAGGTGCTGCTCCACTGGACTCCAGAGGACATGTAAGTAGTATAGACTATCTTGGACACCCTAATTGACTCTGAAGGGAGTATTATGGTCTATTCAATTTGTCTTTGTGTAACCAGGAGAGTTCACTTAGCCACAGCCCTGGCTGTTTTCGAGGGATCCATAAATACATCACATTGAATAAATCACAAAAATTCACGATAAAGCAACATAAGAAATTGTTTGATGGGCAGGCGATGGTGTTTGTGTGTGTTTGTATCTGTTGCTGATGTTTTTATGCATGTCTTTTCCATCCTCCTCCATACTACAACAAGTTGGCAACTCCTCACTGGGAGATTCTGGGTTCAAGCCCAGGCTCTGTCGCAGCCGGCCGCGACCGGGAGGCCCATGGGGCGGCGCACAATTGGCCCAGCGTTGTCCGGGTTAGGGTGTGTTTGGCCGGCAGGGATATCCTTGTCTCATCGCGCACTAGCGACTCCTGTGCCGGGCGCATTGCACACTTACCAGGTCGCCAGGTGTACGGTGTTTCCTCCGACAGCGGCTGGCTTCCGGGTTAGATGTGCATTGTGTCAAGAAGCAGTGCGGCTAGGTTGGGTTGTGTTTCGGAGGATGCATGGCTCTCGACCTTCGCCTCTCCCGAGTCCGTGCGGGAGTTGCAGCGATGAGCCAAGACTGTAACTACTACCAATTGGATACCACGAAATTGGGGAGAATTTTAAAAATAAAAGAAATGTTCATTCAAACAGTGCATGATTACTGAATTACACATCACAAAGATTCAACCAAGACTTCGACCAAACTTTTTGAATGTGCTGCCTGGTCTGCATACCCATTGTTGCAGACTGGTTGCTGTTTGAATACTTCTTGATAATAATACTTTTAAAAAGGTATTTGTGAACCAAAAAACCAAATGTGACCAGCTACATTTTTTTCACTGGCACTCTAGCGACCAATTTGAGACCCAAGTTAAAGGGTCTCAAATGCGAGTGTTTTGGTCACAGTTTTGAGTCCTGTCTTGGTCTCTCCACTGAAAGAGAAATAGAGTCCACAATCAGTCAATGCCATCACTCAGTGGTCTGCTTGAAAATCCAGCTAGTCCCAGAACCCCAGCCTGACACCTTTTAGAGGCATAGTTGGAATAGTTCTAAACCTCGCTCTGTAAGTCTGCCTCCTCTCCCCATGCATCCGGTTGGCTCTTGTCAGTCCAGTACAACCAAAACAAATTTGGGTTTCTGTCTTTCTCACAATCTTTCTAATAGTGACTTAAAAGTGTGGCAACCCATCTCAGCCCTGGCCAATCAATTCCAGGCCAGTACTGCTGTGTTGTTAAACTAAACTAGATTGGTGGTGCTCTGTATTGGACTGTGCTGTATTGTTAATGAGATAGGTCTACTTGAACAGTGACATGGTGAACCACAGCAGGACAGGCCTGTAGCCTTGGGGAGGTGAACTCTGTCCTCTGACTCCGTCTGTGCCTCTGAGTGACTGAACCTCCATTGAAGGGACTGCCCTGCCTTCACCCTGCCACTCTGTGTAAGGGAGCGACGCAGGAGATGAGAAGCAGGTACAGGGAGTGAAGGTTTACTAGCTGACGGACATGAAACGGAACAGTGTCTGGACAGGAACACATAACAAACACAATACAGTATAATGCGGACACAGGGAACACAACCATGGAACAGACAGATTTACAGGGGGTAATCAACAAAGTGAAGGAGTCCAGGTGAGTCCAATGAGCGCAGCTGCGCGTAGTGTTGGTAACATGCGTGTATGATGACGGGTAGCCTGGTGCCTTCGAGCGCCAGGGAGGGGGAGCGGGAGCAGGCGTAACACTCTGAAGAGTTTCACAGAGAGAGAGATGGAGAGACAGAGGCAGGGAAGAAAGTGAGAGAGATGTAGTGAGGGAACAAGAGAGCCAGACAGATGAGAGGGGGAGCTAGCAAGTGAAGGTCCAGAGAGATTGAGGGGGATAGGACTGAAGGAGAAAGAGGGAGCAGAAAGAGAGATGGAGATGGAAGGAGAGGAGACGGAGTGGGAGGCCAGAGGAGGGCAAGAGGCGGGATGATTTAATATGAAGTATTGTAACTGACAGCTTCCGATACAGTATCTACCCTTCTCCCTCTAGCTCTTTCGTCTGATTCATCTGGAAATAGATGGAGAGAGATCAAGAGAGAGAGATGGAATAGTTGAGAGGGAGGAGATATCACTTACTGAGACTTTTACTGATGGGGTAGAAGTGAGAGAGGGTGGCCATATTAGATCGGCATAATCTTCAGTCCATTCTGGGAGTGTGAGTGGATCTATTACTGAACTGTAGTAATGTACCCTCACTGGATCTGTAGGGGACGGTGTTAATGTGTTTGTGTGTTCATGTCGCTTTCAGGGAAAAGTTTGACTTCATGTTTGTTTCAAATCAAATTTTATTAGTCACTTGCGCCCGAATACAACCTTACAGTGAAATGCTTACTTACGAGCCCCTAAACAACAATGCAGGAGAAAAAAAACATATGAATAAGAAATAAAAGTAACAAGTAATTAAAGAGCAGCAGTAAAATAACAATAGTGAGACTATATACATGAAGGTAGAGTTATTGAAGTGACTATGCATAGATGATAACAACAGAGATTAGCAGCGGTGTAAAAGAGGGGGAGAGGGTGTGTGTGGGGGGGCAAAGCAAATAGAAGCTATTTAGAAGTCTCTTGAACCTAGACTTGGTGCTCCGGTACCGGAGAGAACAACAGCAGAGAGAACAGTGACTAGGGTGGCTTGAGTCTTTGACAATTTTTAGGGCCTTCCTCTGACACCACATGGTATAGAGGTCCTGGATGGCAGGAAGCTTGGCCCCAGTGATGTACTGGGCCGTTCGCACTACCCTCTGTAGTGACTTGCGGTCGAAGGCCGAGCAGTTGACATACCAGGCAGTGATGCAACCAGTCAGGATGCTCTCGATGGTGCAGCTGTAGAACCTTTTGAGGATCCGAGGACCCATGACAAATCTTTTCAGTCTCCTCTAGGTTTTGTAGTGCCCTCTTCACGACTGTCTTGGTGTGTTTGGACCATTCTAGTTTGTTGGTGATGTGGACACGAAGGAACTTGAAGCTCTCAACCTGCTCCACTATAGCCCCGTCGATGAGAATGGGGGCGTGCTCGGTCCTCCTTTGCCTGTAGTCCACAATCATCTCCTTAGTCTTGGTTACGTTGAGGGATAGTTTGTTGTTCTGGCACCACCCGGCCAGGTCTCTGACCTCCCTGAAGACTGTCTTGTCGTTGTCGGTGATCAGGCCTACCACTGTTGTGTCGTCTGCAAACTTAATGATGGTGTTGGAGTCATGCCTGGCCATGCAGTCATGGGTGAACATATGTGTTGCTACCTACCCTCACCACCTGGGGGCGGCCCGTCAGGAAGTCCAGGATCCAGTTGCAGATAGAGGTGTTTAGTCCCTGGATCCTTAGCTTAGTGATGAGCTTTGAGGGTACTATGGTGTTGAACGCTGAGCTGTAGTCAATGAATAGCATTCTCACATAGGTGTTCCTTTTGTTCAGGTGGGAAAGGGCAGTGTGGAGTGCAATTGAGATTGCATCATCTGTGAATCTGTTTGGGCGGTAAGCAAATTGGAGTGGGTCTAGGGTTTCTGGGATAATGGTGTTGTTGTGAGCCATTACCAGCCTTTCAAAGCACTTCATGGCTACAGACGTCTGTAGTCATTTAGGCAGGTTGCCTTCGTGTTCATGGGCACAGGGACTATGGTTGTCTGCTTGAAACATGTTGGTATTACACACTCAATCAGGGACATGTTGAAAATGTCAGTGAAGACACTTGCCAGTTGGTCAGCACATGCCCGGAGCACACGTCCTGGTTATCCGTCTGGCCCCGCAGCCTTGTGAATGTTGACCTGTTTAAAGGTCTTACTCACGTCGGCTATGGAGAGCGTGATCACACAGTCATCCGGAACAACTGATGCTCTCATGCATGCCTTAGTGTTGCTTGCCTCGAAGCGATTTAGCTCGTCTGGTAGGATCGTGTCACTGGGCAGCTCGCGGCTGTACTTCCCTTTGTAGTCTGTAATAGTTTGCAAGCCCTGCCACATAAGACGAGCGTCGGAGCCGGTGTAGTACGATTCAATCTTAGCCCTGTATTGACGCTTTGCCTGTTTGATGGTTCGTCGGAGGGCATAGCATGATTTCTTTTAAGCTTCCGGATTTCTTTTAAGCTTCCGGGTTAGAGTCCCGCACCTTGAAAGCGGTAGCTCTATCCTTTAGCTCAGAGCGAATATTGCCTGTAATCCATGGCTTCTGGTTGGGGTATGTACATACAGTCACTGTGGGGACGACGTCCTCGATGCACTTATTGATAAAGCCAGTGACTGATGTGTTGTACTCCTCAATGCCATCGGAAAAATCCCGGAACATGTTCCAGTCTTTGATAGCAAAACAGTCCTGTAGTTTAGCATCTGCTTCATCTGACCACTTTTTTATAGACCGAGTCAGTTTGCTTCCTGCTTTAATTTTTGCTTGTAAGCAGGAATCAGGAGGATAGAATTGTTGTCGGATTTACCAAATGGAGGGCGAGGGAGAGCTTTGTACGCACCTCTGTGTGTGGAGTACAGATGATCTAGAATTGTTTTCCCTCTGGTTGTACATTTAACATGTTGATAGAAATTAGGTAGAACTGATTTAAGTTTCCCTGCATTAAAATTTCCGTCCACTAGGAGCGCCGCGTCTGGGTGAGCGGTTTCCTGTTTGCTTATTTCCTTATACAACTGACTAAATGCGGTCTTAGTGGCAGTAAATAAACAGCCACAAAAAGTATAGCTGAAAACTCTCTAGGCAAGTAGTGTGGTCTGCAATTTATCACAAGATCCTCTACTTCAGGCGAGCAAAATCTAGAGACTTCCTTAGATATCGTGCACCAGCTGTTGTTTACAAATATGCACAGACCCCCCCCCCCCTCGTCTTACCGGAGTGTGCTGTTCTATCTTGGTGCAGCGTATATCCCGGTGCAGCGTATATCATGTCATCATTCAGCCACGATTCCATGAAACATAAGATATTACAGTTTATGTCCCGTTGGTAGGATATTCGTGATCGTACCTCATCTAATTTATTGTCCAATGATTGCACGTTGGCGAGAAATATTGACAGTAACGGCAGCTTTCCCACTCGCCTTCTGCGGATCCTTACAAGGCATCCTGCTCTGTGTCCTCTGTACCTGCGTCTCTTCCTCTTGCAAATAACTGGGATGTTGGCCTTGTCGGGTGTTCGGAGAATGTCCTGTGCATCCTGCTTGTTGAAAAAAAAAAACTTTGTCTAATCCGAGGTGAGTGATCGCTGTCCTGATATCCAGAAGCTCTTGTTTGCCGTAAGATAAGGTTGCAGAAACATTATGTACAAAATAAGTTACAAATAATGAGAGAAAAAAATACATAATAGCATAATTGGTTGGGCGCCCGTAAAACTGCTGCCATTTCTTCCGGCGCCATCTTACATTTTACCACAGGTGGACTCCAATCAAGTTGATCTCAAGGATGATCAATGGAAACAGAATTTTGGTATTGGTGTTTTTTATTTGTAATACATTTGTAAAAATGTCTAAAAACCTGTTTTTCGCTTCATTATTATGGGGTATTGTGTGTAGATTGATGAGGAAATCTATTGAATACATTTTAGAATAAGGCTGTAACGTAACAAAATGTTGAAAAAGTCAAGGGGTCTGAATACCTTCTGAATGCACTGTACTTTGTATCCCTCATTTACTAAAGTGTTTCCTTTATTTTAGGAGTTCCCTGTAAAATGGATGGAGAGGTATCGCTTTAGTCGCAACAAAATGGAATATGATGTTGCGGATAAAGGTAGCAATGATACAATTTTATGTGTACAACATCTAAAGACCTTCTTTGCAGTTATCAAAAGGACGTATTTGGGTGTTTTTGAAGCCTTTGTTCATGTTTTTTCAGGGCCCCCATATTACACAATAAGGATGAAGAATTGATTTGCTTTGGGTATGTTTCTCGAAAACAATTGAAGTAACAAAAAAGGTGTGTGGACCTTTCTGTGACATTCCATTCACATCAAAAATAGAGATTTGGTTTTAAAAAATAACTTATCCTTTAAAATCCTGGATGGGCATCACCCAGCAGAGCTGGGGTCAACATGTCAGGGAGGCTAGCATGTCACAGACATGGGTCCTCTGTCTCCAAGATCTCACGTCGAGCTATGTACGATTCACTTAGTATAAAGCTAGTTGTGTATTCTTTGTCTTCAGGAACTGTCCAACTGGCAACAGCTCTGGTGGACATTCCCCACCTTTGTTTTTACACTGCTGCTACTCGCTGTTTATTATCTATGTATAGTCACTTTACCCCTACCTACATGTACAAATGACCTCAACTAACCTGTACTCCCTCACATTGACTCAGTGCCGGTAACCCCTGTATATAGCCTCGTTATTGATATGCCATTTTAGTGTTACTTTTATTTTATTTAGTAAATATTTTATGAACTGCATTGTTGGTTAAGGGCTTGTAAGTAATCATAATCCTTATATAAATAGGCCCTTTTAATTTTGCCATTCCAAATAAAATGAAAATGTTTTGCTCATATAATTTAAAAACAGGTTGCTAGGTGTAGGCAAGACCATAAGCATATAGGTAAACCGGGATATGACTAAAGTGTAAATCAGGGTTATTTTTCCGCAAATAGACTGGTATTTTCCTTTCCATGGTAGCAAAATCTTTTCATTTTTGCTAACTTTTTATACAAATGTATTGGATTGAGAATGTCTTTCTTTCGGGATATGTATACAGAGTATGTCCACATAACAGTCAGACCATTTTATTGGTCAACTACACAGTAATGTTAAAATTGTATTTGTTAGTGATCAAATATGTAATATTGTACACTTATCATAATTTGGTTGTAATTCAGAGAAGTTAGAAAATGTATCTAGTCCTTCTATGAGGCTGTGGAGGGATCCAAATTGTGGGTTTAAAAGAAAACATCAATCATCAGCATACAATGACATCTTTGTTTTAAAGCCCTGGATTTCTAACCCCTTGATGTTATTTTTGGATATGATTTTAACAGCTAACATTTCGATGGCAATAATAAATAGATATGCCGATAGTGGACAACCTTGTTTTACTTTCCTCTTGACAGTTTAAAACTTTCTGGGAATTAGCCATTATTTACTATTTTACACCTAGGGTTACTATACATAACTTTAACCCATTTTATAAGAGATTCTCCGAAATGTTTATATTCCAGGCATTTATGTATCCTGGAAGGATATTGACCTCATTCCGTCAGTAGAGGATGCTTGGTAATTCTTTAAAAGTGCTTTCCTCACCATCTTAAATAAGCATGCCCCATTAAAAAAATTCAGAACTAAGAACAGATATAGCCCTTGGTTCACTCCAGACGTGACTGACCTAGACCAGCACAAAAACATCCTGTGGCATACTGCATTAGCATTGAATAGCCCCTGCGATATGCAACTTTTCAGGGAAGTTAGGAACCAATATACACAGGCAGTTAGGAAAGAAAAGGCTAGCTTTCTGCGACACTGTAAAGTCCATGGAGAATAAGAGCACCTCCTCCCAGCTGCCCACTGCACTGAGGCTAGGAAACACTGTCACCACCGATAAATCCACAATAATCGAGAATTTCAATAAGCATTTTTCTACGGCTGGCCGTGCTTTCCACCCTACACCGGTCAACAGCTCTGCACCCCCCACAGCAACTTGCCCAAGCCTCCCCCATTTCTCCTTCACCCAAATCCAGATAGCTGATGTTCAGAAATTCTGAAAGAGCCCCTACAAATCAGCTCGGCTAGACAACCTGGACCCTCTCTTTCTAAAATTATCTGCTGCAATTGTTGCAACCTCTATTACTAGCCTGTTCAACCTCTCTTTTGTATCGTCTGAGATCCCTAAAGATTGGAAAGCTGCCGCGGTCATCCCCCTCTTCAAAGGGGGAGACACTCTAGACCCAAACTGTTACAGCTTTATATCCGTCCTGCCATGTGTCATGACGTTGGCCTGGGGGTAGGTTTATGACAGTCATAAATACCTCTAGGGAGAGGGAGAGGGAAAAAGTCCCTCTCCCTACTATAACTGATGTGACATAAGAAAACCCCTTGGTTAACATAGAGATTCTGGGAACATCAGAATTGGGGGGGAAATGAACTATATTCTGGTAATCCGACCAACTGAACATATGCGGTGGTACTTAAGGTATATTATGTCAGTTCGGTTGCCCTCTGACACATTCTCATCAATGATAGAATGACATAAACTCTACTGTGGAAAGTCTAAACGTCAGAGGTATCGGATTCACATGGAATTGTTGTTTAATTCAAATGTTTGAATATGAAATTATTTGTGAAGAGATGAAATTTAATTTTAGCTTCCAAACGAGAGATTTGGGTTTTCATAAGTTTGGCTTCTGCTCAACCAGGGGCCCGCCCCTGTGAAGAGACATGGGTTATAAACTTTTCAGACACACCCCTCTCCCTCCACTATAAAAGCCATTGACAAAAATATAACTTCCTGTTCCGGGGACATTAGGATGACGGTCCGATGTCAGAATGGTTCAGATAATAACTACAGAACTAAGCCAACATCAGCATGGACTTTGGTTGTGAATGGTAGGAACTTTGAACTCGTATTCACTACAGAAGTGATACCTCCTAGCCGTTGAGTTAGCAACAGTTGCTACAAACGCAGGTTAGGAAGGACAGTCAGAGTATCCCGTCTACTACACAACGTTGCTACAACTTATCCAGTGACCACCAGAGACATTCTTCAAAGGACAGAGGACTCGGTTTGGCAACACGGCCCATCTACCACCAACCTACTGAAGCGCAGCTCAGAGTAAATATTTATTGCATTTTCCTTTTCTAAATGGGCGGTAATTTAGAATGCATAAGATACTGTATTTACGATAGTACAGCTTCGCCTATGTTCCAGTCTCCCGCTCTTTCACTAAAATCCCGCCCCTTTTCTTTGTGTAACAAGCTGTCATATCTGTTCCGCCCGCTAGGGACGTTTTCCTTTATGACAGCAATTTGAAATCAAGTTATGATTTAATTGTGTATGTGTGATTCTGTGTGATTAGTTAGGTATTTAGTAAATAAATAATTAAACCCAATTTTGTATTGCTGATTCAACTTGTTAGCCAGGATTCTTGCAGATAACCAAGGATTTACCACTTTCAGATGAGACTGAATAAAATGACGATTAATGTGACTGCTATGGATGTAAAATATTACTAAATCTTTAAGAGTTTATTCGGAAGATAACAGCTCTATAAATATTATTTCGTGGTGTCCCTCTCTAGTTAATTACATTTACATGATTAGTTCAATCAGGTAATATTAATTACGGAGAAATTATTTTATAGAATAGCATGTCATAGCAATTCATCTGGCATAGCCAAAGACACGACACATGCCTTTCTAAAGTCTTCGAAAGCCAAGTTAACAAACAGATCACCGACCATTTTGAATTCCACCGTACCTTCTCCGCAATGCAATCTGGTTTCCGAGGTGGCTCAAGGTACAAAACGATATCATAACCGCCATCAATAAAAGACAATACTGTGCAGCCGTCTTCAGCGACCTGGCCAAGGCTTTCGACTCTGTCAATCTCCACATTCTTATCGGCAGACTCAACAGCCTTGGTTTCTCAAATGTCTGCCTCGCCTGGTTCACTAACTACTTCTCAGATAGAGTTCAGTTTGTCCGGACCTCTGGCAGTCTCTATGGGGGTCCCACAGGGTTCAATTCTCGGGCCGACTATTTTCTCTGTATATATCAACGATGTCGCTCTTGCTGCTGGTGATTCCCTGATCCACCTCTACGCAGACGACACCGTTCTGTATAATTCTGGCCCCCCTTTGGACACTGTGTTAACAAACCTCCAGATGAGCTTCAATGCCATAAAACACTCCTTCCGTGGCCTCCAACTGCTCTTAAATGCAAGTAAAACTAAATGCATGCTCTTCAACCGATCGCTGCCCGCACCCACCCGCCTGTCAAGCATCACTACTCTGGACGGTTCTGACTTAGAATACGTAGACAACTACAAATACCTGGGTGTCTGGTTAGACTGTAAACTCTCCTTCCAGACTCATTAAGCATCTCCAATCCAAAATGTAATCTAGAATCGGCTTCCTATTTCGCAACAAAGCGTCCTTCACTCATGCTGCCAAAGATACCCTCGTAAAACGGACTATCCTACCGATACTTGACTTCGGCGATGTCATTTACAAAATAGCCTCCAACACTACTCAGCAAATTGGATGCAGTCCATCACAGTGTCATCTGTTTTGTCACCAAAGCCCCATATACTACCCACCACTACGACCTGTATGCTCTCGCTGGCTGGCCCTCGCTTCATATTTGTCACCAAACCAACTGGTTCCAGGTCATCTATAAGTCTTCGCTAGGTAAAGCCCCGCCTTATCTCAGAACACTGGTCACCACAGCAGCACCCACCGGTACTACGCACTCCAGCAGGTATATTTCACTGACCATCCCCAAAGCCAACTCCTCCTTTGGCCGCCTTTCCTTCCAGTTCTCTGCTGCCAATGACTGGGACGAATTGCAAAAATCACTGAAGCTGGAGTCTTATATCTCCCTCACTAACTTTAAGCATCAGCTGTCAGAGCAGCTTACCGATCATTGCGCCTGTACACAGCCCATCTGTAAATAGCCCACCCAACTACCTCATCCCCATGTTGTTATTTATTTTTTCTCCTTTGCACCCCACCTCTACTTGCACATTAATCTTCTGCACATCTATCACTCCAGTGTTTAATTGCTAAATTGTAATTATTTCGCCACTATGGCCTATTCATTGCCATACCTCCCTAATCTTACTACATTTGCACACATTGTATATAGATTTTTCTATTGTGTTTTTGACTGTACGTTTGTTTATCCCATGTGTAACTCTGTGTTGTTTTTGTCACACTGCTTTGCTTTATCTTGGCCAGGTCACAGTTGTAAATGAGAACTTTTTCTCAACTGGCCTGCCAGGTTAAATAAAGGTAAAATAAATAAATAAATGAAAATATATAAACTCCAGTCATACTTGATGTTTCATAATGTTCTGATGTTTCCAGTACTTGTCTTATATTATCTCCAATGTATCGTCCATGTAAAAACATGGATGAATAATATCCGATAATACCTTTTAAATTCTATGCGCTATGCATTTTGCTAGAATTTTTGAATCACAACACTGAAACGTAAGAGGCCTCCAATTTTTTAAAAGGACTGGATCTTTATATTTCGCACTTGTATCCTGTTTCAGTAATAATTACATCCAATCTTCTTGTTGCGTGTCAGATAATCTACCATTGATATAGGAGTGGTTAAAACATGTAATAATGGTCCTCTGAGTATCTCATAAAAGGTTTGGTATACCTCCTGGTATGCCATCCAGTCCTGGAGTTTTCCCAGACTTAAAGGCTTTAATTGCATCAAGAAGTTCCTCCTCTGTAATTTGGCCTTCACACAAGTCTTTCTGTACAGCTGTTAATTTGACATTATCTATAGAAAGAAAATCCATACAATTATCTTCGGTTAGTGGAGATCCCCCCCTCCCATCGTCTCTTGCCAACTCTCCCTTCCCCTTTGCACCGATATATTGTTCCTCCTCCTCTTACCTGCTTACCATCTATCACCCCTTCTCTCCTTCTCCCCTCTCTCTCTTTTTCTCCGACCACATGTTCTAACAAAGCCCATGCTCTGACCACATGTTCTGTCTCTCTCCCTCTGTGTTTGTGTGTCGTCCTGCAGCCTGCCTGATGTGTGGGTGAACGAGACGGAGCGTTCTCAGCTGAAGACTAAAGTGGTTCACTTATCCCAGCTACCACAGGACACCGCTATGCTACTAGACCCCAACATCTACAGGTCAGTGTGCGTGCGTGCGCTGATCAATAAGTTGTGATCACAATAAAATCTGGATGCCCCCAAAATAAAGTACACTTCATGGCCAAAAGCATGTGGACTCCCCTCCAATTGAGTGGATTCGGCTCTTTCAGCCACACCCGTTGCTGACAGGTGTATAAAATCGAACACACAGCCATTCAATCTCCATAGACAAACATTGGCAGTAGAATGGCCCATACGTAAGAGCTCAGTGACTTTCAACGGGGCACCGTCATAGGATGCCAACTTTCCAACAAGTCAGTTCGTCAAATCTCTGCCCTGCTAGAGCTGTTCCGGTCAACTGTAAGGGCTGTTATTGTGAAGTGGAAACATCTAAGAGCAACAACGGCTCAGCCGCAAAGTGGTAGGCCACACAAGCTCACAGAACGGGACCGCGAGTGCTGAAGCGAATAGCGCGTAAAAATCGTCTGTTCTCAGTTGCAACACACACTACAAAGTTCCAAACTGCCTCTGGAAGCAACGTCAACACAATAACTGTTCGTCGGGAGAATCATGAAATTGGTTTCCATGGCCGTACACAAGCCTAAGATCACCATGCGCAATGCCAAGCGTCAGCTGGAGTGGTGTAAAGCTCGGCGCCATTGGACTCTGGAGCAGTGGAAACGCATTCTCTGGAGTCATGAACTACGCTTCACTATCTGGGGAAGGCCTTTTGCTGTTTCAGCCCGTGGAGGCTGCTGAGGGGAGGGTGGCTCATAATGGCTGGAATGGAGTGGTATCAACCACATGGAAACCACGTCTTTGATTTGTTTGATACCATTCCATTTACTCCATTCAGGTCATTATTATGAGCCGTCCTCCACTCAGCAGCCTCCACTGGTTTCAGCATGACAATGCCCCTGTGCACAAAGCGAGGTCCATATAGAAAAGTTTTTTCCGAAATCGGTGTGGAAGAACTTGACTGGCCTGCCCAGAGCCCTGACCTCAACCCCATAGAACACATTTGGGATGAATTGGAACGCCGACTGCCAGCCAGGCCTAATCGCCCAACATCAGTGCCCGACCTCACTAATACTCGTGTGGCTGAATGGAAGCAAGTCCCTGCAGCAATATTCCATCATCTAGTGGAAAGCCTTACCAGAAAAATGGCTGTTATAGCAGCAATGGGGGGATCAACTCCATATTAATGCACAGGATTTTGGAATGAGATGTTCAACGAGCGTACTACTTTTGGCCATGTAGTGCCTTAATACCATAAGCTCTGAGTGGCCAAAGATGCGCCCCTGTCCGTGATCTGTGCCATCCCTCTGCACATTACTGCTACCCACAAGGTGGCGCCAACCCTTGACTTCCCCTCTAGAAAACCAGGTCGCGAAGAGATCAACATCCGACGAGCTTCTCCTTCACGTCTCTATGGATTAAAATGACCATTATTGAGCCTCTTCACATTCACACCACTCACCAAGAACAAAATGATGTCAAGCCCAAAAAGAGAAGTGGTAATGAAACTGCCATTTCCCATGTGAGATGTGTGTTCTTCATCTATCACCCCTGTGTGTTTCATTTCATTTCATTACAGTACAACGGTTTGATTTGTCTGATCTTAGCTAGCTACATAGCCGTCTTTGTATCAAAGATAATTGTGTAGTTTAGAGTAATTATCGAGGTTAGTTAGCCAGCTATTTTCGCACTTCTAACGTAGTCAACACTGCTAGCTAGCCAGCTAGCCAACTTCTACCGAAGTTGCTATTCTACTGAATAGCAGCACTGTAGAAACTATTACATTACAACGGAACGACTTGATTAGTGTAGTGTTAGCTAGCTACATAGTTGTCTTTGCTGTCTTTGTATCTAAGATAATTGTGTAGTTTAGAGTAACTATCGAGGTTAGCTAGCCAGCTATTTTCGTCCGCCGCGCCACCGTTCTCCTACCTAGTCAACACTGCTAGCCAGCCAGCTAGCCAACTTCTACCGAATAGCAGCACTGTAGAAACTATTACATTACAACGGAACGACTTGATTAGTGTAGTGTTAGCTAGCTACATAGTTGTCTTTGCTGTCTTTGTATCTAAGATAATTGTGTAGTTTAGAGTAATTATCGAGGTTACCTAGCCAGTTATCGAGGTTACCTAGCCAGCTACACTTTCAAACAAAGTCAACAACGCAGCCACTGCTAGCTAGCCTACTTCACCAGTCAGCAGTACTGTATCATTTTAGTCAATAAGATTTTTGCAACGTAAGCTTAACTTTCTGAACATTCGAGACGTGTAGTCCACTTGTCATTCCAATCTCCTTTGCATTAGCGTAGCCTCTTCTGTAGCCTGTCAACTATGTGTCTGTCTATCCCTGTTCTCTCCTCTCTGCACAGACCATACAAACGCTTCACACCGCGTGGCCGCGGCCACCCTAACCTGGTGGTCCCAGCGCGCACGACCCACGTGGAGTTCCAGGTCTCCGGCAGCCTCTGGAACTGCCGATCTGCGGCCAACAAGGCAGAGTTCATCTCAGCCTATGCTTCCCTCCAGTCCCTCGACTTCTTGGCACTGACGGAAACATGGATTACCACAGATAACACTGCTACTCCTACTGCTCTCTCCTCGTCTGCCCACGTGTTCTCGCACACCCCGAGAGCTTCTGGTCAGCGGGGTGGTGGCACTGGGATCCTCATCTCTCCCAAGTGGTCATTCTCTCTTTCTCCCCTTACCCATCTGTCTATCGCCTCCTTTGAATTCCATGCTGTCACAGTTACCAGCCCTTTCAAGCTTAACATCCTTATCATTTATCGCCCTCCAGGTTCCCTTGGAGAGTTCATCAATGAGCTTGATGCCTTGATAAGCTCCTTTCCTGAGGACGGCTCACCTCTCACAGTTCTGGGTGACTTTAACCTCCCCACGTCTACCTTTGACTCATTCCTCTCTGCCTCCTTCTTTCCACTCCTCTCCTCTTTTGACCTCACCCTCTCACCTTCCCCCCCTACTCACAAGGCAGGCAATACGCTTGACCTCATCTTTACTAGATGCTGTTCTTCCACTAACCTCATTGCAACTCCCCTCCTAGTCTCCGACCACTACCTTGTATCCTTTTCCCTCTCGCTCTCATCCAACACTTCCCACACTGCCCCTACTCGGATGGTATCGCGCCGTCCCAACCTTCGCTCTCTCTCCCCCGCTACTCTCTCCTCTTCCATCCTATCATCTCTTCCCTCTGCTCAAACCTTCTCCAACCTATCTCCTGATTCTGCCTCCTCAACCCTCCTCTCCTCCCTTTCTGCATCCTTTGACTCTATGTCCCCTATCCTCCAGGCCGGCTCGGTCCTCCCCTCCTGCTCCGTGGCTCGACGACTCATTGCGAGCTCACAGAACAGGGCTCCGGGCAGCCGAGCGGAAATGGAGGAAAACTCGCCTCCCTGCGGACCTGGCATCCTTTCACTCCCTCCTCTCTACATTTTCCTCTTCTGTCTCCGCTGCTAAAGCCACTTTCTACCACTCTAAATTCCAAGCATCTGCCTCTAACCCTAGGAAGCTCTTTGCCACCTTCTCCTCCCTCCTGAATCCTCCTCCCCCTCCCCCCCCCTCCTCCCTCTCTGCAGATGACTTCGTCAACCATTTTGAAAAGAAGGTCGACGACATCCGATCCTCGTTTGCTAAGTCAAACGACACCGCTGGTTCTGCTCACACTGCCCTACCCTGTGCTCTGACCTCTTTCTCCCCTCTCTCTCCAGATGAAATCTCGCGTCTTGTGACGGCCGGCCGCCCAACAACCTGCCCGCTTGACCCCCTCCTCTCTTCTCCAGACCATTTCCGGAGACCTTCTCCCTTACCTCACCTCGCTCATCAACTCATCCTTGACCGCTGGCTACGTCCCTTCCGTCTTCAAGAGAGCGAGAGTTGCACCCCTCCTGAAAAAACCTACACTCGATCCCTCCGATGTCAACAACTACAGACCAGTATCCCTTCTTTCTTTTCTCTCCAAAACTCTTGAATGTGCCGTCCTTGGCCAGCTCTCCTGCTATCTCTCTCAGAATGACCTTCTTGATCCAAATCAGTCAGGTTTCAAGACTAGTCATTCAACTGAGACTGCTCTTCTCTGTGTCACGGAGGCGCTCCGCACTGCTAAAGCTAACTCTCTCTCCTCTGCTCTCATCCTTCTCGACCTATCGGCTGCCTTTGATACTGTGAACCATCAGATCCTCCTCTCCACCCTCTCCGAGTTGGGCATCTCCGGCGCGGCCCACGCTTGGATTGCGTCCTACCTGACAGGTCGCTCCTACCAGGTGGCGTGGCGAGAATCTGTCTCCGCACCACGTGCTCTCACCACTGGTGTCCCCCAGGGCTCTGTTCTAGGCCCTCTCCTATTCTCGCTATACACCAAGTCACTTGGCTCTGTCATATCCTCACATGGTCTCTCCTATCATTGCTATGCAGACGACACACAATTAATCTTCTCCTTTCCCCCTTCTGATAACCAGGTGGCGAATCGCATCTCTGCATGTCTGGCAGACATATCAGTGTGGATGACGGATCACCACCTCAAGCTGAACCTCGGCAAGACGAAGCTGCTCTTCCTCCCGGGGAAGGACTGCCCATTCCATGATCTCGCCATCACGGTTGACAACTCCATTGTGTCCTCCTCCCAGAGCGCTAAGAACCTTGGCGTGATCCTGGACAACACCCTGTCGTTCTCAACTAACATCAAGGCGGTGACCCGTTCCTGTAGGTTCATGCTCTACAACATTCGCAGAGTACGACCCTGCCTCACACAGGAAGCGGCGCAGGTCCTAATCCAGGCACTTGTCATCTCCCGTCTGGATTACTGCAACTCGCTGTTGGCTGGGCTCCCTGCCTGTGCCATTAAACCCCTACAACTCATCCAGAACGCAGCAGCCCGTCTGGTGTTCAACCTTCCCAAGTTCTCTCACGTCACCCCGCTCCTCCGCTCTCTCCACTGGCTTCCAGTTGAAGCTCGCATCCGCTACAAGACCATGGTGCTTGCCTACGGAGCTGCGAGGGGAACGGCACCTCCGTACCTTCAGGCTCTGATCAGGCCCTACACCCAAACAAGGGCACTGCGTTCATCCACCTCTGGCCTGCTCGCCTCCCTACCTCTGAGGAAGTACAGTTCCCGCTCAGCCCAGTCAAAACTGTTCGCTGCTCTGGCACCCCAATGGTGGAACAAACTCCCTCACGACGCCAGGTCAGCGGAGTCAATCACCACCTTCCGGAGACACCTGAAACCCCACCTCTTTAAGGAATACCTAGGATAGGATAAAGTAACCCTTCTAACCCCCCCCCCCCCCCTTAAAAGAGTTAGATGCACTATTGTAAAGTGGTTGTTCCACTGGATATCATAAGGTGAATGCACCAATTTGTAAGTCGCTCTGGATAAGAGTGTCTGCTAAATGACTTAAATGTAAATGTAATGTAAATGTTCTCTGTGTATGTGTAGAGGCAGGTGTCCTATGCTCATAAATGCTGTGCCAGCCTTCTCCAATGCTATTGGCTGCAGTTAAAGCTGGAGAGGAATATGAGGTGAGGTATAAGCACACTGCCATTAGAACTAAGGGCAAGGTTCACCATGATAATGCATGGTCAAGTGGCTTTGGCTAAGACCTGAAGGCAATATAGCCCCCTCAGAGTGACCAGGCTAGCAGCTTGAATCCCCCTCATAGTATCCATTATATTAAGATCTCTGCAGCACTGTGTAGGGCAGGGCTATCCTTCACTGCGCCGTACTTCCATAGCCACGGCAAGGTAATGGAAAATAAGGTTAGGATTATGACCTGCCATAAAAGACTGAAAATGATTACTGAAACAATGTGCCTAAAATAACAAAACGGTCATAAATCAGGAGATATATGGCACGCAACAGAGGCACGGCTCCAGTCCTGTCCCAGCGATTTTAGGGAGAGAGGGGACAGGTACTGATGATTTTAACTTTGCATGATGGCGCGACAGAAAAAAAAGACTTCCGGACAATGGATGTAAAGGACTTTATAATCCAGTTTAACCCCCCCGTCCTCGTCGTCTGACTCAGTATGAATGTGCCTGATAAAGACAATCTGACACACTCTCTCCCTCCCTCCCCTGTATGGCTCACTTGGTAGAGCATGGCACTTGCAAAACCGGTGTTGTTGGTTCGATTCCCACAGGGAACCAGTATGAAAATGTATGCACTCTCTACTGTAAGTCGCTCTGGATATGAGCGTTTGCTAAATGACTAAAATGTAAATGTCTTCACATACGCTCTGTTATGTCTCCTCAGACCGTTACCACAGAAGCAGCTGAAGCGAAGGTAAGCATTACATGTCAAGAGCTGATCCTTTCATTGTCCCTACAGTCTGAACTACTGGTGAGGTCATATTTACAATCTCACATCTTTTTCCTTATTTGCAGTCTGTAAGGAGTCTTCTGTGGACAGAGGACTACAGAAGGGAAGAACTCCTGTTCTACGTCTGTCGTTCCTTGAAAGGAGGAGACGAGCAGAAGGGACCCTGGACAGAGGAGAGATGTTACATCCTTTTTCTGGGTAGAGTAGAGAATGTTTCCGCTTTCCTCTGTATTTTTAAACTCACCACTGCATCAGTCTGCAGTGAAAGTGGGTTAACCATTTAAAATGGTTCTGTTCTTTAAAAGGTAATGAATGTTTTATATTAAGTGCTAAACTTGAAAAGAAAAACATGTATAAAGGATTTTAAGTGTACTACTAAAACTATGGTTTGGTTGTTATACACAACTGCGTAAAGAAATAGTTTAATTGTGTAGAAAGTAACATACGGCATTTTTTGTAGACATTGTTGTAAATATTTTTTGCAGATTTGTAAGTTATTTTTATACCATGAAATACTGTAGTTTATTGTGAAGCATAATCTGTAATTATTGTTTCAATGTGAAAGCTCTTTTTGTAACCTATTATTGTTGAAATTATGTCAAATTAAATCATCAGTCCATATAATGTTCATATTGTCTCCGATGATTATGATAAAATGGGGATAATGGAAATGTTGACTTGTATAGGCTACCCATTATTGCATGACAGTGCTTATTCTTGGGCTCTCTTGCTGTTGTCAACAATTTGATAGACACTATCTTCACTAGTTACCACAGCCACAAAGTCATAAACCCCGGCCATTTCTACAATTTATCTCCTTACAATTTGATTTTAAACCTAACCTTAACCATTACCACACTGCGAACCTTATACCCTAACCTTAAATTAAGACCAAAAAGCCCGTTTTTGTTTTCATTAAGTTTTACGATATAGCCAATTTAGACTTTGTGGCTGTGGTAACTAGTTGAAACCGATCGATACAGACGTGTACATTGAAGCATGACCTCTAACCTTCTAGCACCTGTGACCACTAACTGCATTAGTGTTAACTAGAACTCCTTAACCCCAAGGCATGGCTAATTCATGAGTGTGTTATTATTATAGCCTATTTACCATGTATATGTATACAGTTCAACATTCATATGAGGACTTGTGAACTTAAATTTCACTCTGTATGTTGAAAGTGGAATATATCACCAATAAAACAAAGAAGGTAAAAGGATCTTGTTGAACAGCACTAACTATTGCAGTGTGTGTGTGTGTGTGTGTGTGTGTGTGTGTGTGTGTGTCCTCTTCCAGAGGGATAGTTCGCTCACTCCACTCATCTACTCATTATCTACAGGCCAGAGGAGTGAGGAGAGGGACAAGAGGCAGGAGAGTCAGGAAAGAGAGGAGAGTCAGGAGAGGCATCTCAGACATATTCCACCATAGCACAACAGCAGTACATCTCTGTACTGTACATACTATTCATCACCCCCCCCCCCCCCCCCTTTAACACCCGGCCTGTCTTTTGGGAGGCAGGTTGACAGGCTGTCATATTGCCTTACTTATGCGTGCGCATCTGTCATGTATCACTGACTAGGTCAAGTTATTGAACAAACAACTCAGGGATGGGAAATAAGCTTGAGGATCATTCAGCTGTGGCAGAGCAAATTGGTACACCTCTGAACATTAACTATGAATGTCAGGGATAAAGAATGCCTGTATTTGACATGTGGCTAGGTGTGGTCCGGTGTTCAGAGGGCAGAGTGAGACCAGATATCTCTATGCTCTGATCACAGCCCTGTAATCTGACCCTCACACACCAGTCAGTTAATGTTCTCGGTTCTGAGCAGTCACCAGGAAGTCAACAAGAACTCAAACAGTAATCCCCTACAGGTATAAATTAGATACAAAAGGGGAGTGGAATTCTGTTCCCCATTTTTTTATGAGAAAAAACATGCCCCTTGTATACATTTTTATTTAAAGCTTGAAGAAGCCCGGATTCTATCAGCAATGTCTGGTAGGAAGAGAATGATCACATAGTGAAATATAGTTTTGAATTTATGAGTTAGTCTTTAGGATTAAAAATGATTAAAATAATTTCGGTGTCTTCTTCTTGGGAACATCATGGTTTGATCTTTTAAGGACACCACTGTCATGGCTGGCTGTTCCGTTCTAGGAAAAGCCTTGTTGGGTAGACACAAACAAACACACATTGGACTGGAACACAAGCTAATGGGCGGGTTAGCCATTACATGTCTAAACCAGTGGAGGCTGGTAGGGGGAGCTATAGGAGGACGGGCTCAATGTAATGGCTGGAACGGAATAAATGGAACAGTCAAACATGGTTTCCACATGTTTGATGTGTTTCATACCGTTCCCGGTCATCTCATTCCAGCCATTACAATGAGCCCAGGATCCACTGCTGTAAACCCTACTAAAAGTCTTTGTTACATCCTTGGAAAGCTCTGCAGTACACTTGACAACAGAGCTCTTCTCTCATTGTTTTTGGGCCTGACTCCTTATTGGCTTAAGAGCAACAGAGATGAGAATCCAATGTTTGATTGTCTGTCTGATGCATACCCACACATACCAACTCTGTCACACAAACAACCTCTCACACGAATACACCCAGTCTACACAGTCCCAAGTTATTTCCATATCTGGCAATGGGGTAAGGGGGGCATTTCATCCAGTGATGAGAGAGGGAGAGAGACCACACAGGATGCGGGAGGAGAATAATTGTGACAAACCACTAAAGCCTCGAACAAAATAAAAGGAGACAGACCACAAGGGGAGAGGCAGCGAGCCAATCAGATTCTGACGACAACTGCATTAATCAAAGAAGGGTTCCACTTGGTCTTGGAGATGGGAAAAAAGAAACAAACCCAGCTGAACAGCCATGCCTCAGTTACTGTGTTGACAGTTAGTTGATGGGTAGTCCCTTCTAGTAAATCTATTTCTATAGCGGTAGGGATGATGTGGGAAAGCTGTGGCAGTCCTCATGAGAGGCAGTTTTATCATAGCGCTTGATGGTTTTTGCGACTGCACTTGAAGAAATGTTCAAAGTTCTTGACATTTTCCGTATTGATGGACCTTCATGTCTTACAGTAATGATGGATTGTCAATTCTCTTTGCTTATTTGAGCTGTTCTTGCCATAATATGGACTTGGTCTTTTATCTTCTGTATAGCACCCCTACCTTGTCACAGCACAACTGATTGGCTCAAATGCATTAAGAAAGAAAGGAAATTCCACAAAATTTACTTTCAACAAGGTTGTACATGATTTGTAACGGCACACACCTGTCTATATAATGTAACAGCAAAAACCAAGCCATGAGGTCAAAGGAATTGTCCGTAGAGCTCCGAGACAAAACATTTCGAAAGCATTGAAGGTCCCGAAGAATAGTGGCCTCCATCATTTTTAAATGGAAGAAGTTTGGAACCACCAAGACTCTTCCTAGAGCTGGCCGCCTGGTCAAACTGAGCCATCGGGAGAGAAGGACCTTGGTCAGGGAGGTGACCAAGAATCTGATGGTCACTGACAGAGCTCCAGAGTTCCTCTGTGGAGAATGGAGAACGTTCCAGATGGACAACCATCTCTGTAGCACTCCACCAATCAGGTTTTTATGGTAGAGTGGCCACACTGAAGCCACCCCTCTGTAAAAGGCACATGACAGCCCGCTTGGAGTTTGCCAAAAGGCACCTAAAGGACTCAGACCATGAGAAACAAGATTCCGTGGTTAGCCGTGGTATATTGGCCATGTATCACAAACCCCCGAGGTGTCTTATTGCTATTATAAACTGGTTACCAACGTAAGTAGGGACAGTAAAAACAAATGTTTTGTCATACCTGTGGTATATGGTCTGATATACCATGTCTGACAGCCACTCAGCATTCATGGCTCGAACCACCCAGACTATAATGGTCTACAATCAAGACAGGCAACTTTTTGGTTCTGAAGCACAGATTAGATGTTTATTAAACAATAATTTGGTGCAATATTGTAAGCCTATGTTCGAAACCAGATCAACTAGGCAAAGGTATAAATATATAATACAAGTGGTAAGCATATGTAGCCACTTAAAATATGTATGAAAAATATGTATTTTTCCCATTTAGTTTCATACTCGCGACTCCCCAAAACTTTCTCCACTTTGAGAATTGCCCAATTCTGATGTTACCCAAAATAAAGTTGAACTTTGAAATGGTTAAGGTAAGGGTTAGGGTAAGGACATCCCAAGGATCCCTGATAGCAAGACAAAAAACAAGTCCAAATCAGGAAGTTTAACCACCCTTTAAGCTGGAAGATGATGAGTCCCTAAAGTACTGTATAGTCCTCTACATGTACAGTGGGGCAAAAAAGTATTTAGTCAGCCACCAATTGTGCAAGTTCTCCCACTTAAAAAGATGAGAGAGGCCTGTAATGTTCATCATAGGTACACTTCAACTATGACAGACAAAATGAGAAAAAAAATATGGAAAATCACATTGTAGGATTTTTAATGAATTTATTTGCAAATGATGGTGGAAAATAAGTATTTGGTCACCTACAAACAAGCAAGATTTCTGGCTCTCAGACCTGTAACTTCTTCTTTAAGAGGCTCCTCTGTCCTCCACTCGTTACCTGTATTAATGGCACCTGTTTGAACTTGTTATCAGTATAAAAGACACCTGTCCACAACCTCAAACAGTCACACTCCAAACTCCACTATGGCCAAGACCAAAGAGCTGTCAAAGGACACCAGAAACAAAATTGTAGACCTGCACCAGGCTGGGAAGACTGAATCTGCAATAGGTAAGCAGCTTGGTTTGAAGAAATCAACTGTGGGAGCAATTATTAGGAAATGGAAGACATACAAGACCACTGATAATCTCCCTCGATCTGGGGCTCCACGCAAGATCTCACCCCGTGGGGTCAAAATGATCACAAGAACGGTGAGCAAAAACACCACACGGGGGGACCTAGTGAGTGACCTGCAGAGAGCTGGGACCAAAGTAACAAAGCCTACCATCAGTAACACACTACGCCGCCAGGGACTCAAATCCTGCAGTGCCAGACGTGTCCCCCTGCTTAAGCCAGTACATGTCAGGCCCATCTGAAGTTTGCTAGAGAGCATTTGGATGATCCAGAAGAAGATTGGGAGAATGTCATATGGTCAGATGAAACCAAAATATAACTTTTTGGTAAAAACTCAACTCGTCGTGTTTGGAGGACAAAGAATGCTGAGTTGCATCCAAAGAACACCATACCTACTGTGAAGCATGCGGGTGGAAACATCATGCTTTGGGGCTGTTTTTCTGCAAAGGGACCAGGACGACTGATCCGTGTAAAGGAAAGAATGAATGGGGCCATGTATTGTGAGATTTTGAGTGCAAACCTCCTTCCATCAGCAAGGGCATTGAAGATGAAACGTGGCTGGGTCTTTCAGCATGACAATGATCCCAAACACACCGCCCAGGCAACGAATGAGTGGCTTCGTAAGAAGCATTTCAAAGTCCTGGAGTGGCCTAGCCAGTCTCCAGATCTCAACCCCATAGAAAATCTTTGGAGGGAGTTGAAAGTCCGTGTTGCCCAGCAACAGCCCCAAAACATCACTGCTCTAGAGGAGATCTGCATGGAGGAATGGGCCAAAATACCAGCAAGTGTGTGAAAACCTTGTGAAGACTTACAGAAAACGTTTAACCTCTGTCATTGCCAACAAAGGGTATATAACAAAGTATTGAGATAAACTTTTGTTATTGACCAAATACTTATTTTCCACCATAATTTGCAAATAAATTCATTAAAAATCCTACAATGTGATTTTCTGGATAATTTTTTTCTCATTTTGTCTGTCATAGTTGAAGTGTACCTATGATGAAAATTACAGGCCTCTCTCATCTTTTTAAGTGGGAGAACTTGCACAATTGGTGGCTGACTAAATACTTTTTTGCCCCACTGTATGTCTGTTGATCATTTAACTGAAACAATATCACTCTGTACTTGTATATCGCTTAAAAATATATTGACACAAGATCGATTACTTGTATTAAGCCTTCGTTGGGTTAAAATAAGCAAAAGTATCTGCCAATGTCTTTAGATCATTTTGTTTGGTAAGAAAAAAAACAGGTAGTTTACCTTATTTCAATATATTCTTCAATATATTTTACCTTAATCGTCTTATTAAGGTAAAATATCATGAAATAAGACACATTACTTGTATTAAACCTTCTTTAGGTAAAAAATAAGCAAAAGTATCTGCCAGTTAGACAATTTAGCTTGTTAAGAAAAACACATTTTAAGTGAATTATCGCTCAATATAAGATATTTAGGCTTACTTAAATGTCACTTTTTGCAGTGTAGAACCTTTGTAGGAGCATCGTTAAACCATCGTTAATAAAGTTACACTTGAAAATGACTGTTGTTTACCAACTGCCTCAGACCACTCGTAAAACAGCTAAGTGCCTCGTTAGATGCGTTATTCCCACATTATACACAGAAGATCTCCGCTTTACATAGACTTCAAATGTTTATCTGTCTCTCTGTGACTGCCGATAACTTCACAATGAAGTTGACTACAAATACAAAATTGCCAATGTCTTTGCAACTGACACAAACTAGCGAAGGATAAAAATATGCTTCAAATGAAACCTGAGATGACTGCATTAAAAGATACACCGAGTGTACAACATTAGAACACCTGCTCTTTCCATGACATAGACTGACCATGTGAATCCAGGTGAAAGCTATGATCCCTTATCAAATCAAATCAAATTGATTTATATAGCCCTTCGTACATCAGCTGATATCTCAAAGTGCTGTACAGAAACCCAGCCTAAAACCCCAAACAGCAAGCAATGCAGGTGTAGAAGCACGGTGGCTAGGAAAAACTCCCTAGAAAGGCCAAAACCTAGGAAGAAACCTAGAGAGGAACCAGGCTATGAGGGGTGGCCAGTCCTCTTCTGGCTGTGCCGGTTGGAGATTATAACAGAACATGGCCAAGATGTTCAAATGTTCATAAATGACCAGCATGGTCAAATAATAATAATCACAGTAGTTATCGAGGGTGCAGCAAGTCAGCACCTCAGGAGTAAATGTCAGTTGGCTTTTCATAGCCGATCATTAAGAGTATCTCTACCGCTCCTGCTGTCTCTAGAGAGTTGAAAACAGCAGGTCTGGTACAGGTAGCACGTCCGGTGAACAGGTCAGGGTTCCATATCCGCAGGCAGAACAGTTGATGTTACTTGATATATTATTGATGTCACTTGATAGATCCACTGCAATCAGTGTAGATGAAGGGGAGAAGACAAGTTAAAGAATTATTTTTAAGCCTTGAGACAATTGACACATGGATTGTGTATGTGTGCGATTCAGAGGGTGAATAGCCAAAACAAATTATTTAAATGCCTTTGAACGGGGTATGGTAGTAGGTGCCAGGCGCACCGGTTTGTGTCAAGAACTGCTGTGTTTTTCATGCTCAACAGTTTCCCGTGTGTATCAAGAATGGGTCACCACCCATGGGACATCCAGCCAACATGGGACAGTATCCCTGTGGAACGCTTTCGACACCTTGTATAGTCCATTCCCCTACGAATTGAGGCTGTTCTGAGGGCAAACAGGGGAGAGGAGGGTGCAAATCAATATTAGGAAAGGGTTCTTAACGCAGGGAAACTTAAATCCGTTTTACCAAATTTCTATCAGCATGTTATTTGTGCAACCAGAGGGACAAAAACTCTAGACCACCTTTACTCCACACAGACGCGTACAAAGCTCTCCCTCGCCCTCCATAATTCTATCCTCCCGATTCCTGCTTACCAGCTAAAATTAAAGCAGGAAGCACCAGTGACTCGGTCAATAAAAAAGGGGTCAGATGAAGTAGACGCTAAGCTACAGGACTGTTTTGCTAGCATTGAGTACACCATGTCAGTCATTGGCTTCATCAGTAAGTGCATCGATGACGTCGTCCCCAGTGACTGTACGTAGATACCCCAACCAGAAGACAAGGATTACAGGCAACATCCGCACTGAGCTAAAGGCTAGAGCTGCCACTTTCAAGGAGCGGGACTCTAACCCGGAAGCTTTCAAGAAACCCCGCTATGACCTCCGACGAACCAACAAACAGGCAAAGCTTCAATACAGGACTAAGATCGAATCGTACTACAACGGTTCCGAGTTAAACTACTTCTATGTTCGCGGTGAGGCAAATAACACTGAAACATGCATATGAGCACCAGCTGGTCCGGGAAGACAGATCACGCTCTCCGCAGCCGATGCGATTAAGACCTTTAAACAGCTCAATATTCAAAAGGCTGCAGGGCCAGACGGATTACCAGGACGTGTCTTGCGAGCATGCCCTGAGCAACTAGCAAGTGTCTTCACTGACATTTTCAACCTCTCCCTGTCTGAGTCTGTAATACCAACATGTTTTAAGCAGAACACCATAGTGCCTGTGCCCAAGAACACTAAGGTAACCTGCCTAAATGACTACCGACCTGTAGCACTCACGTCTGTAGACATGAAGTGCTTTGAAAGGTTGGTCATGGCTCACATCAACACCATTATCCCAGAAACCCTAGACCCACTCCAATTTGCATACCGCCCCAAAAGATCCACAGAAAATGCAGTCTCTATTGTAGAGGTCGACCGATTATGATTTTTCAATGCCGATAGGAGAACCAAAAAAAGCGATACCGATACCGAGCCTTTGGTCATTAATATGGTCGAATTCGGAAACTATCATTTCGAAAACAAAACGTTTATTCTTTCACTGAAATACGGAACCGTTCCGTTTTTTATCTAACGGGTGGCATCCATAAGTCTAAATATTCCTGTTACATTGCACAACCTTCAATGTCATAATTATGTAAAATTCTGGCAAATTAGTTCGCAACGAGCCAAGCAGTCCAAACTGTTGCATATACCCTGACTCTGTGTGCAATGAACGCAAGAGAAGTGACACAATTTCACCTGGTTAATATTGCCTGCTAACCTGGATTTCTTTTAGCTAAATATGCAGGTTTAAAAATATATACTTCTGTGTATTGATTTTAAGAAAGGCATTGATGTTTATGGTTAGGTACAGTCGTGCAACGATTGTGCTTTTTTGGCAAATGCGCTTTTGTTAAATCATCCCGTTTGGCGAAGTTGGCTGTCTTTGTTAGGAAGAAATAATCTTCACACAGTTTGCAACGAGCCAGGATGGCCCAAACTGCTGCATAGACCCTGACTCTGTTGCAAGAGAAGTGACACAATTTCCATAGTTAAAAGAAATTCATGTTAGCAGACAATATTAACTAAATACGCAGGTTTAAAAATATATTACTCGTGTATTGATTTTAAGAAAGGCATTGATGTTCATGGTTGGGTACACGTTGGAGAAACGACAGTCATTTTTTGCGAATGCGCACTGCATTGATTATATGCAACGCAGGACACTCTAGATGAACTAGTAATATCATCAACCATGTGTAGGTAACTAGTGATTATGATTGATTGATTGTTTTTATAAGATAAGTTTAATGCTAGCTAGCAACTTACCTTGGCTTCTTACTGCATTTGGGTAACAGGCAGGCTCCTCATGAAGCGCAATGAGAGGCAGGTGGTTAGAGCGTTGGACTAGTTAACCGTAAGGTTGCAAGATTGAATCCCGGAGCTGACAAGGTAAAAATCTGTCGTTCTGCCCCTGAACAAGGCAGTTAACCCACCGTTCCTAGGCCGTCATTGAAAATAAGAATGTGTTCCTAACTGACTTGCCTAGTTAAATAAAGATTAAATAAATCCAAAATGTCCAAAAATACCGATTTCCGATTGTTATGAAAACTTGAAATCGGCCATAATTAAATCGGCCATTCCGATTAAATCGGTCGACCTCTAATAGTCACTTTAATAATTGTACATGTACATATTAACCGGTGCCCCCGCACACTGACTCAGTTCCGGTACCCCCCTGTATATAGTCTCGCTATTGTTATTTTACTGCTGCTCTTTAATCATTTGTTACTTTTCTTATCCAGATTATTATTTTAACTGCTTTGTTGGTTAGGTGCTCATAAGTAAGCGTTTCACTGTAAGGTTGCATTCGGCGCATGCGACTCAAAATATGATTTGATGATCAATGGAAACAGGATGCACCCGAGCTCAATTTCGAGTCTCATAGCAAAGGGTCTGAATACTTAGGTAAATTAAGGTGTTTTTTTTGCAAAAATGTCTAAACCTGTTTTTGCTTTGTCATTATGAGTGTGTGTAGATTGATGAGGACTTTTTTTACATTTATTTAAGCCATTTTAGAATAAGGCTGTAAAAACAAAATGTGGAAAAGGCCAGGGGTCTGAATACTTTCCGAACATAATGTGTGTGTGTGTGTAAAGACGTAAATCTTAAATTGTATCTCTTGATTCTTCGCCGCCGCCTCCCATAGAACCTTTTTATCAAATGCGTTTGAGAATGAGAAGGAGGATGGAAGGAATCATGATTGAGATTCCCTTTAGGCTGTCTCAGTACTCTAAAATGGCTTCTTCTCCTCATATCCTTTCCTTCATGAATAGAGAGGTGAAAAGATACGTTTCCACTATATTGCTTTCACCTGCCATGTTCTGCCAGATCAGTAATCAGCAGAGGATAGGATACGTGGAAAGGTTTAAACTTTGAGACAGAGCCATACATACCCGACAGATTCAAAAGAACAGCTGCTCACCTGCAATTGTGCTACTGGAAGTATTATCTGTCGAGGCCTAGGAGAGAAATGGAGGAAAATAACTGACTGGATAGCTTTGTACAATCTGTTGATTCAATTTTGCTAAATAGAGTGGATGGATTGGTAGAGGATAAATCTCAAACTTATTTTAAAATGAAGCCTATATTTATGTTTTGAACGTAAAATAAATATTATATCCTGTTGAGATGTAACCACACTTAGTATTCCCCATAGCCTACCTGCTGAGAAACTGGCTAGGTCAGCGATGCAAGCTGGGACACAGATCTCAGTGGGGGTAGCAGTGATATGATATTGGAGGTGACACTTAGGGCTGAAGGAACGTCTTACTATAAGTGGCGAGTTTAGAGACAGCAGGTGGTTTGGCTGGTTTTGGCAGGATGCCCGAAGATAAACTTTCACACACATTTGATGGTCTTTCTGGTTTCCTTGAAGCCTTAGATGTAACTATGGGAGAGTACTTGAACAGAAAGTTGGGACCCAACTCCAGGGTGTCATCCAAGGTGAAGGTGTCACCATCTCTCCCGGACGGGCCTGGCTGGGACTGTACCGTATGTTCACGGACATCGACTTCAGAACTTTTTGTTGGTTCGTGGTCAGTTTGAAAAGGGGTGCGTGCATTGCCAACAATGGTCACTGGCTCAGTGGTTGCATTTAAATGAGGGTTAGTTTGAAAAGTATTGTTTAGAGGTTGTTTGGTACCAGCATAAGTCTCTTGCTCAGTGGTTACAATGAACTTCAAAGGAAGGAAAACTTCAAAAGGCTCATTCAGGGGCCTACTAATCTCCACAGACTCCAGCGCAGTAGTCGTGACAATGGGCTCGGTAAGGACCATAGTGGAGTTGGTCCCAGTTTTGGGCTCCAGTGTTGGTTCAACCAAAGGTTCAAAGGTGTCGTTGTTCACCCTCTTGTCATCACACAAGGCACCAAATGTTTACGAGGACAATGGCACTGTATAGGACGCAGACACAGCACTATCACTGTCATTAAATAAACTTTCTCCAGAGCAGTTTGGTAAAGTTTCATCTTGAATCCTCCAGGTCTCTGAGGCATGCATGGAACTCAAAATTGGGGAGCAGGACTTCTGTCTGACTGGTTATCGCTGGGCTGCTTTGACTGAATGGGATCTTCCCTGCAAATTGGTTGCTTAACTTAGCATCAATAGGCCTGACATCAGTGGAATGGGACTAATTGACACTGCTGGTGTCTCTTAAGGTACTTCTTTGCTCCAGAGCCAGGGGGCAGATTCCGTGCTTTATGCTTCAAAGCAGAAACATGTGTGTGACCCCAGAGATCATTGGTAGTAAGGTTCAGATTGTCCTCGTCAGTGGCTTGTAGGATAGAAATATAAATTACCATAATCAAATCTAACAAAATTATATACGCCCAACAGGCAATGGCTGCAGCTATGACTAGGTTAAATAACTGCATATTTTATGAGTTCAACCATAATAGGATAGACCCACCATGGAACAAAATGGGAGGAACAGGAGCTAAATGTTGAGTTTATAGGGATAACATTCAAGTTTACTTTTCAATATTCATAGATCAACCTGAAAGGTTTCTCACAACTTTTTTGATTTATTTATTTAACCAGGTAAGCTAGTTGAGAACAAGTTCTCATTTACAACTGCGACCTGGCCAAGATAAAGCAAAGCAGTGCAACACAAACAAAATTACTGTAACGCTCTGGGTGTCGGGGGTGTGAAGTCAGGCGCAGGAACAACAGATAGTTCAATATAGTGCTTTTAATGCGCACACGGGAAACAATGTCTCCACGAAAACACTGAGTGTAAATGTCCCATACACGGGGGACAAAAACCCAGTCCAAATATACTCTAATGAACGCAACAAACAAATACGTTCATCTACTCCCGAATCCCAATGTACAACTGAATCAATCCCGCACAAAGAAACGTACGGGCTGGCTGACTAATAAAGCCCAACTAATGATAATCACCTCCACACAGGTGTAACAAATAAACACATAAGGAGGGGGAGGAAAACGAGTCAGTGGCAGCTAGTAGGCCGGCGACGACGACCGCCGAGCGCCACCCGAACGGGAAGGGGAGTCACCTTCGGTCGGAGTCGTGACAGTATCCCCCCTCTGACGCGCGGCTCCCGCAGCGCGCCGACACCGGCCTCGAGGTCGACCCGGAGGACGAGGCGCAGGGCGATCCGGATGGAGGCGATGGAAATCCCTCAACATTGACGGATCCAAAATGTCCTCCACCGGTACCCAGCACCTCTCCTCCGGACCGTACCCCTCCCAGTCCACGAGGTACTGCAGGCCCCTCACCCGGCGTCTCGAGTCCAGAATGGTCCAGAATGGCCCGTATCGTATACGCCGGGGACCCCTCGATGTCCAGAGGGGGAGGAGGGACCTCCGGCACCTCACCGTCCTGCAGGGGACCAGCTACCACCGGCCTGAGGAGAGACACATGAAACGAGGGGTTAATACGATAATAGGAAGGGAGTTGTAATCGATAACACACCTCGTTTATTCTCCTCAGGACTTTGAAGGGCCCTACACACTGCGGCCCCAGCTTCCGGCAGGGCAAGCGGAGAGGCAGGTTTCGGGTCGAGAGCCAGACCCTTTCCCCCGGTACAAACACGGGGGCCTCACTGCGCTGGCGGTCAGCGCTCCTCTTCTGCCTTCTACTAGCTTGTTGGAGGGACTCCTGGACGGCCCTCCAGGTCTCCTTGGAGCGCTGTACCCATTCCTCCACCGCAGGAGCCTCGGTCTGGCTCGGATGCCATGGTGCCAGGACCGGCTGGTACCCCAACACACACTGAAAGGGGGACACGTTAGTAGAGGAGTGGCGTAGTGAGTTCTAGGCCATCTCGGCCCAGGGAATGTATCTCGCCCACTCCCCTGGCCGGTCCTGGCAATACGACCGCAGAAACCTACCCACCTCCTGGTTCACTCTCTCCACCTGCCCATTACTCTCGGGGTGATAACCGGAAGTCAGGCTGACCGAGACCCCCAGACGCTCCATGAACGCCCTCCATACTCGGGACGTGAACTGGGGGCCCCGATCAGAAACGATGTCCTCCGGCACCCCGTAGTGCCGGAAGACGTGGGTGAATAAGGCCTCCGCAGTCTGTAGGGCTGTAGGGATACCGGGCAACGGGAGGAGACGGCAGGACTTAGAAAACCGATCCACAATCACCAGAACCGTAGTGTTCCCCTGAGACGGGGGAAGATCGGTCAGGAAATCTACGGACAGATGAGACCATTGTTGAACGGGGAGGGGTTGCAACTTCCCTCTAGGAAGGTGCCTAGGAGCCTTACTCTGGGCGCATACCGAACAGGAGGAGACATAAACCCTAACGTCCCGAGCTAAGGTAGACCACCAATACCTCCCCCGAAGGCTCCCCACTGTCCTCGCCACCCCAGGGTGACCCGAGGAGGGTAGGACGTGAGCCCACCGAATCAGTTGGTCCCGAACACCAAGTGGCACGTACTTCCGCCCCGCCGGACACTGAAGAGGCGCGGGTTCCGCCTGTAGCGCCCGCTCGATGTCCGAGTCCACCTCCCATACCACTGGTGCTATCAGCCTCGAGGCGGGGAGGATGGGAGTGGGTTCGGTGGACCTATCCTCCGTGTCGTAAAGGCGGGACAGTGCGTCAGCCTTTACGTTTTGGGAGCCTGGTCTATAGGATAATGTAAACCGGAACCGGGTGAAGAACATGGCCCACCTTGCCTGATGTGGGTTCAGTCTCCTAGCTGCCCGAATATACTCCAGATTCTGGTGGTCGGTCCAGATGAGAAAGGGGTGCTTAGCCCCCTTAAGCCAGTGTCTCCACACCTTCAGAGCCCTGACCACCGCTAACAACTCCCGGTCCCCCACATCATAGTTACGCTCCGCTGGGCTGAGCTTCCTAGAGAAGAAAGCGCAGGGGCGGAGTTTTGGTGGCGTACCCGAGCGCTGTGATAGCACGGCACCCACCCCAGCCTCGGAAGCGTCCACCTCCACTATGAATGCTAAAGAAGGGTCCGGATGCGCCAACACGGGCGCATCCGGGAACAGAGCCTTCAACCTGTTGAAAGCTCCGTCCGCCGCTGCTGACCACCGCAACCGCACCGGGCCCCCCTTTAGCAGTGAGGTAATGGGAGCCGCTACCTGGCCAAAACCCCGGATAAATCTCCGGTAGTAGTTGGCAAAACCCAAAAACCGCTGCACCTCTTTTACCGTGGTTGGAGTCGGCCAATTACGCACGGCCTTAATGCGGTCACTCTCCACCACCACCCCCGAGGTGGAAATGCGATAACCCAGGAAGGAGACGGCTCGTTTGGAGAACACACACTTCTCAGCCTTGACGTATAGGTCATGCTCCAGCAGTCTACCAAGCACCTTGCGTACCAGAGATACATGCGCGGCGTGAGTAGCTGAGTAGATCAGAATGTCATCGATATACACAACCACGCCCTGCACGTGCAGGTCCCTGAGAATCTCGTCTACAAAGGATTGGAAAACGGCTGGAGCATTCTTTAACCCATACGGCATGACGCAGTACTCATAGTGGCCCGATGTGGTACTAAATGCGGTTTTCCACTCGTCTCCTTTCCGAATACGCACCAGACTGTACACGCTCCTGAGGTCCAGTTTTGTAAAGAACTGCGCTCTGTGAAATGATTCCACCGCCGAAGCGATGAGAGGTAGTGGGTAACTAAACCCCACTGTGATGGCATTTAGACCTCTATAATCAATACACGGACGCAAACCTCCCTCCTTTTTCTTCACAAAAAAGAAACTCGAGGAGACGGGTGAGATGGAGGGCCGAATGTACCCCTGTCCCAGAGACTCCGTGACATATGTCTCCATAGCCAACGTCTCCTCTTGGGACAAGGGGTACACGTGACTCTTGGGAAGCACAGCGTTTACCTGGAGATCTATCGCACAATCCCTTCCCGGTCGATGGGGTGGTAATTTCGTCGCTTTCTTTTTACTGAAAGCGATTGCCAAATCGGCATACTCGGGGGGAATGCACACCGTGGAACCCTGGTCTGGACTCTCCACCGACGTGGCACCGATGGAAACTCCCAGACACCTTCCAGAACACTCCTCGGACCACCCCTGGAGAACCCCCTGTCTCCACGAAATACTGGGATTGTGCCGGGCCAGCCAGGGAATTCCCAGCACCACTGGAAACGCAGGCGAATCAATAATATAGAGACTGATGCGTTCCCTATGATTCCCCTGCGTCACCATGTCCAGTGGGACTGTGGCCTCCCTGACCACCCCTGACCCTAATGGCCGGCTATCTAGGGAGTGCACGGGAAAGGGAGAATCTATCGGCACAAGCGGAACGCCCAACTTACGGGCGAGTCCGCGATCCATAAAGTTCCCAGCTGCACCTGAATCGACTAGCGCCCTATGCTGGGAAGAGGGGAAAAATTTAAGGAAAAAAATCAAGACAAACGTGTGACCAACAGGGGGTTCTGGGTGAGTTTGGTGTTGACTCACCTGGGGTGATCGAGAAGTGTTCCGCCTGCCATCTCGACTCCCAGACGGACCCCCCCAGCACCGATCGGCCGTGTGTCCTCTCCGACCACAGCTGGTGCAGGGGGGGCCTCCTCCTCCGATACCCCTAGGCGCGGCCCCTCCCAACTCCATCGGGATGGGAGCCGGGGTGCTGGGTGGTGGAACGCACAGGACCCTCTCCGAACGCCCGCGGGCAGCCAGCAGATTGTCCAGTCGGATGGACATGTCAATTAGCTCATCAAAGGAAAGAGCGGTGTCCCGACACGCTAGCTCCCTGCGGACGTCCTCCCGGAGACTACACCGGTAGTGGTCAATAAGGGCCCTGTCGTTCCACCCTGATCCCGCGGCCAAGGTCCGGAACTCCAGCGCGTAATCCTGGGCGCTCCTCTTCTCCTGCCTGAGATGGAATAGTCTTTCACCCGCCGCTCGGCCCTCTAGGGGGTGGTCAAACACGGCACGAAAATGGCGGGTAAACTCTGGGTAGTGCTCCTTCGCTGAGTCTGGGCCATTCCAGACTGCGTTTGCCCACTCCAGAGCACGACCCGTTAGGCAGGAGACGAGGACACTCACCCTCTCCGCTCCCGAGGGGGCTAACGGTGGCCAGGTATAGTTCCAGTTGGAGTAAGAACCCCTGGCACCCCGCCGCCGCTCCATCATAATCCCTCGGGAGCGTAAGACGGAGCGCGCTGGAGCCGGGGGATGGAGAGTCATGGGGGGGGGGGGGAGCCGAAGGTGGAGAGAGGAGCCCACTCCTCTCCCATTGGTCCATTCTCTCCATCATTTGGTCCATGGCCGATCCGATCCGATGGAGGACGGTGGTATGGTGGAGAACCCGTTCCTCCATCGATGGGAGAGGGTTGGCTGCTGCTCCTGCTGACTCCATTCAGTGGTGCGGGATTCTGTAACGCTCTGGGTGTCGGGGGTGTGAAGTCAGGCGCAGGAACAACAGATAGTTCAATATAGTGCTTTTAATGCGCACACGGGAAACAATGTCTCCACAAAAACACTGAGTGTAACAAAACAAATGTCCCATACACGGGGGACAAAAACCCAGTCCAAATATACTCTAATGAACGCAACAAACAAATACGTTCGTCTACTCCCGAATCCCAATGTACAACTGAATCAATCCCGCACAAAGAAACGTACGGGCTGGCTGACTAATAAAGCCCAACTAATGATAATCACCTCCACACAGGTGTAACAAATAAACACATAAGGAGGGGGAGGAAAAAGAGTCAGTGGCAGCTAGTAGGCCGGCGACGACGACCGCCAAGCGCCACCCGAACGGGAAGGGGAGTCACCTTCGGTCCGAGTCGTGACAATTACACATGAAATAAGTCAAAAGAAAGTCTACATACAGTGTGTGCAAATGGCATGAGGTGGTAAGGCAATAAATAGGCCATAGTAGCGAAGTAATTACAACTGGAGTGCTAGATGAGCAGATGATGATGTGCAAGTAGAAATACTGGTGTGCAAAAGAGCAGAAAAGTAAATAAAAACAATATGGGGATGAGGTAGGTAGATTGGATGGGCTATTTACAGATGGGCTATGTACAGCTGCAGCGATCGGTTAGCTTCTCAGATAGCTGATGTTTGAAGTTAGTGAGGGAAATATACGTCTCCAGCGATTATTGCAATTCGTTCCAGTCATTGGCAGCAGAGAACTGGAAGGAAAGGTGGCCAAAGCAGGTGTTGGCATTGGGGATGACCAGTGAGATATGCGTGCTACGGATGGGTGTTGTTATTGTGACCAGTGAGCTGAGATAAGGCGGAGCTTTAACTAGCAGACTTATAGATGACCTGGAGCCAGTGGGTCTGGCGACGAAAATGTAGCTAGGGCCAGCCGACTAGAGCATACAGGTCGCAGTGGTCAGTGGTATAAGGGGCTTTGGCAACAAAACGGATGGCACTGTGATAGACTGCATCCAATTTGTTGAGTAGAGTATTGGAAGCCATTTTGTAAATGACATCGCCGAAGTTGAGGATCGGTAGAATAGTCAGTTTTACGAGGGTATGTTTGTCGGCGTGAGGAACCCGATTCTAGATTTAATATGAGTCTGGAAGGAGAGTTTACAGTCTAGCCAGACACTTAGGTATTTGTAGTTGTACACATATTCTAGGTCAGAACCGTCCAGAGTAGTGATGCTAGTTGGGCGGGCGGCGAACGGTTGAAAAGCATGCATTTGGTTTTACTAGCGTTTAAGAGCAGTTGGAGGTCACGGAAGGAGTGTTGTATGGTATTGAAACTCGTTTGGAGGTTAGTTAACAGTGTCCAAAGAGCCAGATGTATACAGAATGGTGTCGGGTGGATCAGCCGTAGCAAGAGCGACTTTGACAGCTCTGCCATTGAGATACCTTAATATTGTTAAACTGTATACAATTCGTTTTTATATTGGTAATTATAATATTCTGAACAAAAATGTGTTGGTCCTATGTCAAAAAGACAATTTCTCAATTTTTGTGAGCAAATTTGTTTTACATCCCTGATATTGAGCATTTGTCATTTGCCAAGAATCCAGCCACCTGACAGGTGTGGCATATCAAGAAACTGATTAAACAGCATGATCATTAGACAGGTGCACCAGATGTCTCAAGTTGAGGGAGTGTGCAATTGGCATGCTGACTGCAGTAATGTCCGCCAGAGTGGTTGCCAGAGAATGTAATGTTAATTTCTCTACCATAAACCACCTCCAAATTTGTGTTAGAGAATTTGGCAGTACATCCAACCAGCCTCACCAACCGCAGACCATGTGTACTCATACCAGCCCAGCCCAGGGCATCCGCATCCAGCTTCTTCATCTGTGGGATGGTCTGAGACCCATCCCTACCTTTTAAGTATCTGTGACTAGATGCTTATCTGTATTCCTAATCATGTGATATCCATATATTAGGGCCTAATGGATTTGTCAATTGACTGATTTCCTTATATGAACTGTAACATCTTTAAAATTGTTGCATGTTCCGTTTATATTTTTGTATAGTGCATTTACATTTTAGAGTATTTTTTCTCTCCAATTAAGGAGTCTGAAATTAACTTTTGATAACAAGCTGAGTAGACAGTCAGCCAAAATGAGGCAAGGTGGCTAGCTAGTTAAGCTAACATTAGCTACTTGATTTAGCTCTTCGGTCATCTTGTCTTTATGTTTAATGTTTTCTTTAATAACTGTACAAAATAAAACGCTTATTGACAATTTGAAGAGTATTCGTCATTAGGTAGGCTATTATTAGGTAGAGCAAAAAAGAACTGGCTAGTGATTCGATAAGTAGCTAGCTCACTAGAAGATAGGGCTGATGCAGGATTGCTAACGTTATTTTACCAGTAAAATGTAGCTTTTAGAATGTACCTTTTAATGTGGCACAACCAGTCATGATGTTTTCATCTGATTACTTCAAAATGCTCCTCCTGTAAGTCACCCACTAAAATAATGACAGCATCCAAATAGCACACTGTGCACCCACCACACGAATGGAAAAAGACATACATGTTCCAAAACATGTAATGATATTTGCCGATTGTCTTGTAGCCTGAAATTATGTGTCCACTACTGTCCGTGCGCGACTCGGCCATACATCTACGCCTTGGCGAAACGTTGGTGTTCTCAAACCACACACACACAGCACCCATGTTCAAGTCCATTTGCTCTTTTTTCATGTGCCTTACATGCAGTGATGATAAATAATGATGTAATAGCCTACAGCTTTCTTGGCATTTAGTTTTAGTTAGTGACACACCGATATTACATTTTTGTCCGATACTTTCCTTACCCCCCCCAAAAAAACAATACTGATAATTACAATTTTAGCGGCCTTTTAAGAATTCCTCGTACAGTTAAATAGTTACACACACACCAGTCTAAGGCACTGTGTGACGCCATGACCTTTGAGATAATTTTTATGTCTCTATTTTGGTTGGTCAGGGCGTGAGTTTGGGTGGGCATTCTATGTCTGGTATTCTATGTTGTTCTTTGTTTTGTATTTCTATGTGTTTGGCCTGGTATGGTTCCCAATCAGAGGCAGCTGTCTATCGTTGTCTCTGATTGAGAAACATACTTAGGTAGCCTGTTCCCACCTGTGTTTGTGGGTAGTTGTTTTCTGTTTTGTGTGTCTACACCAGATAGAACTGTTTCATTTGTGCCGTTTTGATAATTGTTGTTCTAGTGTTCGGTTTTAATAAAAATCATGGACATGTACCACGCTGCATCTTGGTCCTCACCTTCTTCCACCAACAGTCGTTACACACTGCATCTGGGTGCAAGAGGCGTCATTACAGTCCCTGGTTCAAATCCAGGCTGTATCACATCCGGCTGTTATTGAGAGTCCCATAGGGTTGCACACAATTGGCCCAGCGCCATCCGGGTTTGGACGTCATTGTAAATAAGAATTTGTTCTTAACCGACTTGCCTAGTTAAATAAAGGTCTCACACACACACACCAAAAATATATTTTGTTGGCATTTACACATGTCCCCATTGTTTTACTGTTAATCAAAACCTATTTCTTTCACTTGCTGTGCTGTTTCGTAGATCATTTGTTTAGTCGTTTCATTCTCAACCAGGATTTCTATGTAACACCGTTTGGGTCTTTGCGTGTCAAAAAATATATTATTTCACACTAGTTGACGTGTCAATTAAGCTTGCTGACCAAACAGGACATGAATATGACTGGACGTCACATAATTTAACACGTTCATACATTTCTGACGTAGTTATTACACAATCACTCGTATTTCATGTCACAATGATTCATCGCTATGTATGCTATGATGCTGGTAAAGTTGTCTCGCGCACCTACAGTGCTGGTCAAAAAAGCTAGCTAGCTCATGGATGCAAACACTGTTCTTCCCCAAAAACATAGCTTAACGACAATCTGTTTTAGTAGCTATAGTTAGCTAACTAACTAGCTAGGTGTCATCTAAAATCACCCTAATTTATAAGACAGTTCTTATTTGATTAATGGTGGTCGGACCCATCTGTGAAGCTAGCCAAAATAAGGATTAGCCACAACAGTGGACTTTGCAGTTAGCCTTCAAAATAAAAGTAAGGCATAATTCTACTTTGTATTCATTTGCATCACTGTCAATGATACTTATTTTGAAGGCAAACCGCAAATTCCACTATTGTGCCTAATCCTTATTGTGGCTAGCTTCACAACAAATAACCCGGTCCGGCCGAGCCTCACTAGCCAGATGAAGCTAGCTGGCTGCTTATAACGTTAGCTTTGGGCAACAGGGTTAAGTAGCTGGTTAGCAGTTTATTTTCATGAACTGAAGTTCAATTTCAATAGGCGAACAACAAGTGGCAACCTAGCTAATACATTTTTATTTATTTATTTTATTTAACCTTTATTTAACCAGGTAGGCAAGTTGAGAACAAGTTCTCATTTACAATTGCAACCTGGCCAAGATAAAACAAAGCAGTTCGACACATACAACAACACAGAGTTACACATGGAGTAAAACATACATAGAGTCAATAATACAGTAGAAAAATAAGTCTATATACAAGTGAGCAAGTGAGGTGAGATAAGGGAGGTGAAGCCTAATAAAAGGCCATGGTGGCGAAGTAAATACAATATAGCAAGTAAAACACTGGAATGGTTGATTTGCAGTGGAAGAATGTGCAAAGTAGAGAGAAATAACGCGGTGCAAAGGAGCAAAAAATTAAATTAAATAAATACAGTAGGGAAAGAGGTAGTTGTTTGGGCTAAATTATAGATGGGCTATGTACAGGTGCAGTAATCTGTGAGCTGCTTTGACAGCTGGTGCTTAAAGCTAGTGAGGGAGATAAGTGTTTCCAGTTTCAGGGATTTTTGTAGTTCGTTCCAGTCATTGGCAGCAGAGAACTGGAAGGAGAGGCGGCCAAAGGATGAATTGGTTTTGGGGGTGACCAGAGAGATATACCTGCTGGAGGGCGTGCTACAGGTGGGTGCTGCTATGGTGACCAGCGAGCTGAGATAAGGGGGGACTTTACCTAGCAGGGTCTTGTAGATGACCTGGAGCCAGTGGGTTTGGCGACGAGTATGAAGAGAGGGCCAGCCAACGAGAGCGTACAGGTCGCAGTGGTGGGTAGTACATGGGGCTTTGGTGACAAAACGGATGGCACTGTGATAGACTGCATCCAATTTATTGAGTAGGGTATTGGAGGCTATTTTGTAAATGACATCACCGAAGTCGAGGATTGATAGGATGGGTCAGTTTTACAAGGGCATGTTCTGCAGCATGAGTGAAGGATGCTTTGTTGCGGAATAGGAAGCCAATTCTAGATTTAACTTTGGATTGGAGATGTTTGATGTGAGTCTGGAAGGAGAGTTTACAGTCTAACCAGACACCTAGGTATTTGTAGTTGTCCACATATTCTAAGTCAGAGCCGTCCAGAGTAGTGATGTTGGACAGGTGGGCAGGTGCAGGCAGCGATCGGTTAAAGAGCATGCATTTAGTTTTACTTGTATTTAAGAGCAATTGGAGGCCACGGAAGGAGAGTTGTATGGCACTGAAGCTCGCCTGGAGGGTTGTTAACTTCTCTAGGATATGTGGGACGCTAACGTCTGCCATATGAGTTCTGTTATACTCACAGACATCATTCAAACATTTTTAGAAACCTCAGAGTGTTTTATAATAATATGCATATATTAGCATGTGGGACAGAGTAGGAGGCCGTTCACTATGGGCACGAAATTCATCCAAAAGTGAAAATGCTGCCCCCTATGACCAAAGAAGTTAACACAGTGTCCAAAGAAGGGCCAGAAGTATACAGAATGGTGTCGTCTGCGTAGAGGTGGATTAGAGACTCACCAGCAGCAAGAGCGACATCATTGATGTATACAGAGAAGAGAGTCGGTCCAAGAATTGAACCCTGTGGCACCCCCATAGACTGCCAGAGGCCCGGACAACAGACCCTCCGATTTGACACACTGAACTCTATCAGCGAAGTAGTTGGTGAACCAAGCGAGGCAATCATTTGAGAAACCAAGGCTGTCGAGTCTGCCGATGAGGATGTGGTGATTGACAGAGTCGAAAGCCTTGGCCAGGTCAATGAATACGGCTGCACACTATTGTTTCTTATCGATGGCGGTTAAGATATCGTTTAGGACCCCTAGAGGGCTGCGTGCATTGCCAACAATGGTCACTGGCTCAGTGGTTGCATTTAAATGAGGGTAAGTTTGAAAAGTGTTGTTTGGTACTGTTACGGATACAAGTGTTCTGTGTGTATCCTGTGTGTATTTCTTTTCTCTCCTTCTCCCCTACTCACAGGTGACAATAATCATTCCCCAATCAGTCATCAATCAGTCGCTAATCGGAAGACACCTGCTCCTTTTCCCTTACCCAATCACAGTCCCTTTCCCTTGGTTTAAAACCCCTGTCAGTTGTTTTCTCCCGAGCTCAGCTCAATCTCTTTGTAACATGCCTTCTGTCTGTAGATCGCTTGTGTGTTTTGCAGCTACATGTCACTTTGTCCCCACCTGTGAGTATTGTTTTGGTTATGGTGTTTGAGTGTTTGTTTGATGGTGGGAAAAGGGGGTAACCAGACAAGTCGCCCTTGGGCTACACTACCCGTAGTTAAACATTGTTAAAAACACTAGTTAGAACTGGGCGGACCACCCCCTGTATTTTTGGTTAGTTAGTTAGCTGTTTGTGAAGTAGGCTAGTCTAGCTTAGGGGTGTTTTTGAATTATTATTCTTTCATTCCTTGGGTCCCGCTCAGCCCCTTTTCCTGCTTCCCCCCCCCCCCCCATTTACCGTGTGTTTATAAATAAACATTTAGTGTTTGACGGTAATTAAGTTGTCTGTGTTATTTGTTCTCACTGTTACGTTTTCACTACTATAATTTGCATGAGTTGTGTTACGGGTCCCATTACCATCCCCCCTAGACTGTCGGGCCAAAGGGATTCGTAACAGGTACCATCATAAGTCTCTTGCTCAGTGGTTGCATTGAACTTCAAAGGAAGGAAAACTTCAAAAGGCTCATTCAGGGGCCTACTAATCTCCACAGACTCCAGCGCAGTAGTCGTGACAATGGGCTCGGTAAGGACCATAGTGGAGTTGGTCCCAGTTTTGGGCTCCAGTGTTGGTTCAACCAAAGGTTCAAAGGTGTCGTTGTTCACCCTCTTGTCATCACACAAGGCACCAAATGTTTACGAGGACAATGGCACTGTATAGGACGCAGACACAGCACTATCACTGTCATTAAGTACACTTTCTCCGGAGCAGTTTGGTAAAGTTTCATCTTGAATCCTCCAGGTCTCTGAGGCATGCATGGAACTCAAAATTGGGGAGCAGGACTTCTGTCTGACTGGTTATCGCTGGGCTGCTTTGACTGAATGGGATCTTCCCTGCAAATTGGTTGCTTAATTAACTTAGCATCAATAGGCCTGACATCAGTGGAATGGGACTAATTGACACTGCTGGTGTCTCTTAAGGTACTTCTTTGCTCCAGAGCCAGGGGGCAGATTACGTGCTTTATGCTTCAAAGCAGAAACATGTGTGTGACCCCAGAGATCATTGGTAGTAAGGTTCAGATTGTCCTCGTCAGTGGCTTGTAGGATAGAAATATAAATTACCATAATCAAATCTAACAAAATTATATACGCCCAACAGGCAATGGCTGCAGCTATGACTAGGTTAAATAACTGCATATTTTATGAGTTCAACCATAATAGGATAGACCCACCATGGAACAAAATGGGAGGAACAGGAGCTAAATGTTGAGTTTATAGGGATAACATTCAAGTTTACTTTTCAATATTCATAGATCAACCTGAAAGGTTTCTCAACTTTTTAGATTTATTTATTTAACCAGGTAAGCTAGTTGAGAACAAGTTCTCATTTACAACTGCGACCTGGCCAAGATAAAGCAAAGCAGTGCAACACAAACAAAATTACACATGAAATAAGTCAAAAGAAAGTCTACATACAGTGTGCAAATGGCATGAGGTGGTAAGGCAATAAATAGGCCATAGTAGCGAAGTAATTACAACTGGAGTGCTAGATGAGCAGATGATGATGTGCAAGTAGAAATACTGGTGTGCAAAAGAGCAGAAAAGTAAATAAAAACAATATGGGGATGAGGTAGGTAGATTGGATGGGCTATTTACAGATGGGCTATGTACAGCTGCAGCGATCGGTTAGCTGCTCAGATAGCTGATGTTTGAAGTTAGTGAGGGAAATATACGTCTCCAGCGATTATTGCAATTCGTTCCAGTCATTTACGAGGGTATGTTTGTCGGCGTGAGGAACCCGATTCTAGATTTAATATGAGAGTATGAGAGAGTTTACAGTCTAGCCAGACACTTAGGTATTTGTAGTTGTACACATATTCTAGGTCAGAACCGTCCAGAGTAGTGATGCTAGTTGGGCGGGCGGCGAACGGTTGAAAAGCATGCATTTGGTTTTACTAGCGTTTAAGAGCAGTTGGAGGTCACGGAAGGAGTGTTGTATGGCATTGAAACTCGTTTGGAGGTTAGTTAACAGTGTCCAAAGAGCCAGATGTATACAGAATGGTGTCGGGTGGATCAGCCGTAGCAAGAGCGACTTTGACAGCTTTGCCATTGAGATACCTTAATATTGTTAAACTGTATACAATTCGTTTTTATATTGGTAATTATAATATTCTGAACAAAAATGTGTTGGTCCTATGTCAAAGACAATTTCTCAATTTTTGTGAGCAAATTTGTTTTACATCCCTGATATTGAGCATTTGTCATTTGCCAAGAATCCAGCCACCTGACAGGTGTGGCATATCAAGAAACTGATTAAACAGCATGATCATTAGACAGTTGCACCAGATGTGTCAAGTTGAGGGATTGTGCAATTGGCATGCTGACTGCAGTAATGTCCGCCAGAGTGGTTGCCAGAGAATGTAATGTTAATTTCTCTACCATAAACCACCTCCAAATTTGTGTTAGAGAATTTGGCAGTACATCCAACCAGCCTCACCAACCGCAGACCATGTGTACTCATACCATACCAGCCCAGGGCATCCGCATCCGGCTTCTTCATCTGTGGGATGGTCTGAGACCCATCCCTACCTTTTAAGTATCTGTGACTAGATGCTTATCTGTATTCCTAATCATGTGATATCCATATATTAGGGCCTAATGGATTTGTCAATTGACTGATTTCCTGATATGAACTGTAACATCTTTAAAATTGTTGCATGTTCCGTTTATATTTTTGTATAGTGCATTTACATTTTAGAGTATTTTCTCTCCAATTAAGGAGTCTGAAATTAACTTTTGATAACAAGCTGAGTAGACAGTCAGCCAAAATGAGGCAAGGTTGCTAGCTAGTTAAGCTAACATTAGCTACTTGATTTAGCTCTTCGGTCATCTTGTCTTTATGTTTAATGTTTTCTTTAATAACTGTACAAAATAAAACGCTTATTGACAATTTGAAGAGTATTCGTCATTAGGTAGGCTATTATTAGGTAGAGCAAAAAAGAACTGGCTAGTGATTCGATAAGTAGCTAGCTCACTAGAAGATAGGGCTGATGCAGGATTGCTAACGTTATTTTACCAGTAAAATGTAGCTTTTAGAATGTACCTTTTAATGTGGCACAACCAGTCATGATGTTTTCATCTGATTACTTCAAAATGCTCCTCCTGTAAGTCACCCACTAAAATAATGACAGCATCCAAATAGCACACTGTGCACCCACCACACGAATGGAAAAAGACATACATGTTCCAAAACATGTAATGATATTTGCCGATTGTCTTGTAGCCTGAAATTATGTGTCCACTACTGTCCGTGCGCGACTCGGCCATACATCTACGCCTTGGCGAAACGTTGGTGTTCTCAAACCACACACACACAGCACCCATGTTCAAGTCCATTTGCTCTTTTTTCATGTGCCTTACATGCAGTGATGATAAATAATGATGTAATAGCCTACAGCTTTCTTGGCATTTAGTTTTAGTTAGTGACACACCGATATTACATTTTTGTCCGATACTTTCCTTACCCCCCCCCCAAAAAAACAATACTGATAATTACAATTTTAGCGGCCTTTTAAGAATTCCTCGTACAGTTAAATAGTTACACACACACCAGTCTAAGGCACTGTGTGACGCCATGACCTTTGAGATCATTTTTATGTCTCTATTTTGGTTGGTCAGGGCGTGAGTTTGGGTGGGCATTCTATGTCTGGTATTCTATGTTGTTCTTTGTTTTGTATTTCTATGTGTTTGGCCTGGTATGGTTCCCAATCAGAGGCAGCTGTCTATCGTTGTCTCTGATTGAGAAACATACTTAGGTAGCCTGTTCCCACCTGTGTTTGTGGGTAGTTGTTTTCTGTTTTGTGTGTCTACACCAGATAGAACTGTTTCATTTGTGCCGTTTTGATAATTGTTGTTCTAGTGCTCGGTTTTAATAAAAATCATGGACATGTACCACGCTGCATCTTGGTCCTCACCTTCTTCCACCAACAGTCGTTACACACTGCATCTGGGTGCAAGAGGCGTCATTACAGTCCCTGGTTCAAATCCAGGCTGTATCACATCCGGCTGTTATTGAGAGTCCCATAGGGTTGCACACAATTGGCCCAGCGCCATCCGGGTTTGGACGTCATTGTAAATAAGAATTTGTTCTTAACCGACTTGCCTAGTTAAATAAAGGTCTCACACACACACACCAAAAATATATTTTGTTGGCATTTACACATGTCCCCATTGTTTTACTGTTAATCAAAACCTATTTCTTTCACTTACTTGCTGTGCTGTTTCGTAGATCATTTGTTTAGTCGTTTCATTCTCAACCAGGATTTCTATGTAACACCGTTTGGGTCTTTGCGTGTCAAAAAATATATTATTTCACACTAGTTGACGTGTCAATTAAGCTTGCTGACCAAACAGGACATGAATATGACTGGACGTCACATAATTTAACACGTTCATACATTTCTGACGTAGTTATTACACATTCACTCGTATTTCATGTCACAATGATTCATCGCTATGTATGCTATGATGCTGGTAAAGTTGTCTCGCGCACCTACAGTGCTGGTCAAAAAAGCTAGCTAGCTCATGGATGCAAACACTGTTCTTCCCCAAAAACATAGCTTAACGACAATCTGTTTTAGTAGCTATAGTTAGCTAACTAACTAGCTAGGTGTCATCTAAAATCACCCTAATTTATAAGACAGTTCTTATTTGATTAATGGTGGTCGGACCCATCTGTGAAGCTAGCCAAAATAAGGATTAGCCACAACAGTGGACTTTGCAGTTAGCCTTCAAAATAAAAGTAAGGCATAATTCTACTTTGTATTCATTTGCATCACTGTCAATGATACTTATTTTGAAGGCAAACCGCAAATTCCACTATTGTGCCTAATCCTTATTGTGGCTAGCTTCACAACAAATAACCCGGTCCGGCCGAGCCTCACTAGCCAGATGAAGCTAGCTGGCTGCTTATAACGTTAGCTTTGGGCAACAGGGTTAAGTAGCTGGTTAGCAGTTTATTTTCATGAACTGAAGTTCAATTTCAATAGGCGAACAACAAGTGGCAACCTAGCTAATACATTTTTATTTATTTATTTTATTTAACCTTTATTTAACCAGGTAGGCAAGTTGAGAACAAGTTCTCATTTACAATTGCAACCTGGCCAAGATAAAACAAAGCAGTTCGACACATACAACAACACAGAGTTACACATGGAGTAAAACATACATAGAGTCAATAATACAGTAGAAAAATAAGTCTATATACAAGTGAGCAAGTGAGGTGAGATAAGGGAGGTGAAGCCAAATAAAAGGCCATGGTGGCGAAGTAAATACAATATAGCAAGTAAAACACTGGAATGGTTGATTTGCAGTGGAAGAATGTGCAAAGTAGAGAGAAATAATGCGGTGCCAAGGAGCATAAAATAAAATAAATACAGTAGGGAAAGAGGTAGTTGTTTGGGCTAAATTATAGATGGGCTATGTACAGGTGCAGTAATCTGTGAGCTGTTTTGATAGCTGGTGCTTAAAGCTAGTGAGGGAGATAAGTGTTTCCAGTTTCAGGGATTTTTGTAGTTCGTTCCAGTCATTGGCAGCAGATTACTGGAAGGAGAGACGGCCAAAGGATGAATTGGTTTTGGGGGTGACCAGAGAGATATACCTGCCTGAGGGCGTGCTACAGGTGGGTGCTGCTATGGTGACCAGCGAGCTGAGATAAGGGGGGACTTTACCTAGCAGGGTCTTGTAGATGACCTGGAGCCAGTGGGTTTGGCGACGAGTATGAAGAGAGGGCCAGCCAACGAGAGCGTACAGGTCGCAGTGGTGGGTAGTACATGGGGCTTTGGTGACAAAACGGATGGCACTGTGATAGACTGCATCCAATTTATTGAGTAGGGTATTGGAGGCTATTTTGTAAATGACATCACCGAAGTCGAGGATTGATAGGATGGGTCAGTTTTACAAGGGCATGTTCTGCAGCATGAGTGAAGGATGCTTTGTTGCGGAATAGGAAGCCAATTCTAGATTTAACTTTGGATTGGAGATGTTTGATGTGAGTCTGGAAGGAGAGTTTACAGTCTAACCAGACACCTAGGTATTTGTAGTTGTCCACATATTCTAAGTCAGAGCCGTCCAGAGTAGTGATGTTGGACAGGTGGGCAGGTGCAGGCAGCGATCGGTTAAAGAGCATGCATTTAGTTTTACTTGTATTTAAGAGCAATTGGAGGCCACGGAAGGAGAGTTGTATGGCATTGAAGCTCGCCTGGAGGGTTGTTAACTTCTCTAGGATATGTGGGACGCTAACGTCTGCCATATGAGTTCTGTTATACTCACAGACATCATTCAAACATTTTTAGAAACCTCAGAGTGTTTTATAATAATATGCATATATTAGCATGTGGGACAGAGTAGGAGGCAGTTCACTATGGGCACAAAATTCATCCAAAAGTGAAAATGCTGCCCCCTATACCAAAGAAGTTAACCTGTTAGGCGGGCTGTCCCGACATCGGTACACTTATGACAACATCCAGCTCTATTGCAGGGCGCGAAATTCAAAATCTATTTTTTTAAAATATTTAACTTTCACACATTAACAAGTCCAATACAGCATATGAAAGGTACACATCTTGTGAATCAAGCCAACATGTCCGATTTTTAAAATGTTTTACAGGGAAGACAAAATATGTAAATCTATTAGCTAACCACGTTAGCAAAAGACACCACTTTTCTAACTCCATCAGTTTCTTACTCCATCAGGTGCTATCACAAATTCGACCAAATAAAGATAGAAATAGCCACTGATAGTCTGATAACATATTTATTGTATAGCATAGGTTTTGTTAGAAAAATGTGCATATTTCAGGTATAAATCATAGTTTGCCATTGCAGCCACCATCACAAATCTCACCAAAGCGACTAGAATTACTACAGAGAGCAACGTGTATTACCAATTTACTCATCATAAAACATTTCTTAAAAATAGACAGCGCATAGCAATGGAAAGACACAGATCTTGTGAATTCAGACAACATTTCAGATTTTCTAAGTGTTTTACAGCGAAAACACAATAAATCGTTATATTAGCATACCACATGTGCAAACGTTACCCGAGCATTGATTCAAGCCAAAGAGAGCGATAACGTAATCATCGCCAAAATATATTAATTTTTTCACTAACCTTCTCAGAATTCTTCCGATGACACTCCTGTAACATCATATTACAACATACATATAGAGTTTGTTCGAAAATGTGCATATTTAGCCACAAAAAACCGTGGTTATACAATGACAATACTAGCAAAACTGGCCTGAAAATGTCGGGCGCCATCTTTCACAGTGATCTTGTCTCATGAATAACTATTCATAAACTTGACTAAAAAAATACAAGTTGGACAGCTATCGAAAGACAAATTAGTTCTTAATGCAATCGCTGAATTACATTTCTAAAATTATCCTTACTGTGCAATACAGGGTTCGCCAAGCGAAGCTATACCAAAGAAAATGGCGGAATGTGCGTTTAACATTTTTCTACAGAACAACGATTTATCATCTTAACTTCTTGCGACTACAGGGGGTGCTGTTCCGAATTAGCATTTTGTCGTCTCCAAATTAAACTGCCTAGTACTCAATTCTTGCTCGTACAATATGCATATTATTAATTCTATTGGAAAGAAAACACTTTCTAGTTTCATACAAAGTTGGAATGATGTCTGTGGGTGACCCAGAACTCTTTCTACAGCGAAATCCATGACAGACAGTGAAAGGTCTGAGAGCGAAGCTCTGGTTTCAGATCAGTTTTTAAGGTCTCTGTCTATCCTATGGAACGACACGAACTGCACCCGCCTTCCCCTGGATGTCAGTAACCAATGAGAAGTGGAATGGGCCTTCTCCGTAGCTCTCAGAGGTTATAAAAGACCAAGGAGTGAGAGTAGCCCCCCTTTCGACGCTCGCCCTTACGCAGGAAGGGACCTCCGGACGCCATTTTCACAGGCTCGGTTATCAACTTGAAATGTATCCGTCTGTAATTTAATTCGATATAGGACTTAGAAACATCATAAGGTAGTTAATTTAAACCGTTTTATAGGAAATTATATCCGTTTAGTGCGATTTTGAGGAATTTCTTTGTTGTGCACTCTGAAACTTTGGACACGTTTTTGGGTCCCGTTCGATCGTTAGTGGATATTTCGAAGGACAGAGGACATCTATCGACCAAAAGACGTTTATAACATAGAAAGGATACATTGCCCAAGAATATGATGGAAGAACAGCTCATAGTAAGCAATATTTAATATGATAAATTGTTGTTCTGTCGAAATATTTTAAACGCATATTTCGCCATTTTGTTTGGTGTAGCTTCACTTGGCGAACCCTGTATTGAAAAGTAAGGATAATTTTACAAATGTAAATCAGCGGTTGCATTAAGAACTAATTTGTCTTTCGATTCCTGTCAACCCTGTATTTTTTAGTCAAGTATATGATTAGCTTTCAATTAAACTAGATCACTCTGATAGATGACGTCAGACATATTGAGGCTTGATTTCCTAGTATTTTTATTGTGTAACCACGGTTTTGTATGGCTAAATATGCACCTTTTCGAACAAACTGTATATGTATGTTGTAAAATGATGTTACAGGAGTGTCATCGGAAGAATTCTGAGAAGGTTAGTGAAAAAATTAATATCTTTTGGCGATGTTGACGTTATAGCGCTCTTTGGCTGGAATCGATGCTCTGGTAACGTTTGCACATGTAGTATGCTAACTTATCGATTTATTGTGTTTTCGCTGAAAAACGCTTAGAAAATCTGAAATATGGTCTGAAATCACAAGAACTGGGTCTTTCCATTGCTATGCTTTGTCTATTTTTATGAAATGTTTTATGATGAGTAAATTGGTCATACACGTTGCTCTATCTAGTAATTCTAGTCGATTTGTGATGGTCGGTGCAATTGTAAACTGTGATTTCTACCTGAAATATGCACTTTTTTCTAACAAAAACTATCCTATACCATGAATATGTTATCAGACTGTCATCTGATGGTTTTTTTTATAGGTTATTGGCTATCAATATCTTAGTTGAGCCGAATTGGTGATAGCACCTGAAGGAGTAAGAAACTGATGGAGTTAGAATAGTGGTGTATTTTGCTAACGTGTTTAGCTAATAGATTTACATATTTTGTCTTCCCTGTAAAACATTTTAAAAATCTGAAATGGTGGCTTTATTCACAAGATCTGTATCTTTCATCTGGTGTCTTGGACTTGTGATTTAATGATATTTAGATGCTACTATCTACTTGTGAAGCTATGCTAGCTATGCTAATCAGTGTGTGGGGGGTGGGGGGTGATCCCGGATACGGGGTTGAGGTTCGGTAAAGGTTAAATATTTCTTACTATGAGCTGATCTTCCATCAGAATCTTGGGCAATGTATCCTTTCTTGGGTCTAATCTTCTTTTGGTCGAAAGATGTCCTCTTGTCCGTCGAAATGCCCACTAACGTTCGACCGGTACTGGAAACGTGCCCGGCGCTTCAAAGTGCATCACAAAGCAATGCCTCAAAATCGCACTAAACGGATATAAATTGCTATAAAACGGTTTAAATTAACTACCTTATGATGTTTTTAACACCTATAACGAGTAAAAACATGACCGGCGATATATAAGTGGCTAAACCAACGCTTGGAAAGAGAGCCAGTCCGACGTCCATCGTGCGTCAGGCGCAGCAGGAAAAGAAAGCCACTTCCGCCTTGTGCTCTTTTATACAGGCCCTGATTGCGCAATCGACTCCATTCAAATGGTCACCTCTTACTGACATCTAGAGGAAGGCATGGGCAGTGTTTGTATCCTCATAGGATTTACAGGGACTTTAAAACTGACCTGGGACCAGAGGCCAAGATTTCTGAAATCTCACTCCCTGTCAGGAAAAGTGCTGTAGAATGAGTTCTGTTTCACTCAGAGACATAATTCCAACGGTTATAGAAACTAGAGAGTGTTTTCTATCCAATAGTAATAATAATATGCATATTGTAGGAGCAAGAATTGAGTACGAGGCCGTTTGAAATGGGCACCTATTATCCGGCTACTCAATACTGCCCCTGCAGCCCAAAGAGGTTAACACAGTGTCCAAAGAAGGGCCAGAAGTATACAGAATGGTGTCGTCTGCGTAGAGGTGGATCAGAGACTCACCAGCAGCAAGAGCGACATCATTGATGTATACAGAGAAGAGAGTCGGTCCAAGAATTGAACCCTGTGGCACCCCCATAGACTGCCAGAGGCCTGGACAACAGACCCTCCGACTTGACACACTGAACTCTATCAGCGAAGTAGTTGGTGAACCAAGCGAGGCAATCATTTGAGAAACCAAGGCTGTCGAGTCTGCCGATGAGGATGTGGTGATTGACAGAGTCGAAAGCCTTGGCCAGGTCAATGAATACGGCTGCACACTATTGTTTCTTATCGATGGCGGTTAAGATATCGTTTAGGACCCCTAGAGGGCTGCGTGCATTGCCAACAATGGTCACTGGCTCAGTGGTTGCATTTAAATGAGGGTTAGTTTGAAAAGTGTTGTTTGGTACCATCATAAGTCTCTTGCTCAGTGGTTGCATTGAACTTCAAAGGAAGGAAAACTTCAAAAGGCTCATTCAGGGGCCTACTAATCTCCACAGACTCCAGCGCAGTAGTCGTGACAATGGGCTCGGTAAGGACCATAGTGGAGTTGGTCCCAGTTTTGGGCTCCAGTGTTGGTTCAACCAAGGTTCAAAGGTGTCGTTGTTCACCCTCTTGTCATCACACAAGGCACCAAATGTTTACGAGGACAATGGCACTGTATAGGACGCAGACACAGCACTATCACTGTCATTAAGTACACTTTCTCCGGAGCAGTTTGGTAAAGTTTCATCTTGAATCCTCCAGGTCTCTGAGGCATGCATGGAACTCAAAATTGGGGAGCAGGACTTCTGTCTGACTGGTTATCGCTGGGCTGCTTTGACTGAATGGGATCTTCCCTGCAAATTGGTTGCTTAACTTAGCATCAATAGGCCTGACATCAGTGGAATGGGACTAATTGACACTGCTGGTGTCTCTTAAGGTACTTCTTTGCTCCAGAGCCAGGGGGCAGATTCCGTGCTTTATGCTTCAAAGCAGAAACATGTGTGACCCCAGAGATCATTGGTAGTAAGGTTCAGATTGTCCTCGTCAGTGGCTTGTAGGATAGAAATATAAATTACCATAATCAAATCTAACAAAATTATATACGCCCAACAGGCAATGGCTGCAGCTATGACTAGGTTAAATAACTGCATATTTTATGAGTTCAACCATAATAGGATAGACCCACCATGGAACAAAATGGGAGGAACAGGAGCTAAATGTTGAGTTTATAGGGATAACATTCAAGTTTACTTTTCAATATTCATAGATCAACCTGAAAGGTTTCTCACAACTTTTTTGATTTATTTATTTAACCAGGTAAGCTAGTTGAGAACAAGTTCTCATTTACAACTGCGACCTGGCCAAGATAAAGCAAAGCAGTGCAACACAAACAAAATTACTGTAACGCTCTGGGTGTCGGGGGTGTGAAGTCAGGCGCAGGAACAACAGATAGTTCAATATAGTGCTTTTAATGCGCACACGGGAAACAATGTCTCCACAAAAACACTGAGTGTAAATGTCCCATACACGGGGGACAAAAACCCAGTCCAAATATACTCTAATGAACGCAACAAACAAATACGTTCATCTACTCCCGAATCCCAATGTACAACTGAATCAATCCCGCACAAAGAAACGTACGGGCTGGCTGACTAATAAAGCCCAACTAATGATAATCACCTCCACACAGGTGTAACAAATAAACACATAAGGAGGGGGAGGAAAACGAGTCAGTGGCAGCTAGTAGGCCGGCGACGACGACCGCCGAGCGCCACCCGAACGGGAAGGGGAGTCACCTTCGGTCGGAGTCGTGACAGTATCCCCCCTCTGACGCGCGGCTCCCGCAGCGCGCCGACACCGGCCTCGAGGTCGACCCGGAGGACGAGGCGCAGGGCGATCCGGATGGAGGCGATGGAAATCCCTCAACATTGACGGATCCAAAATGTCCTCCACCGGTACCCAGCACCTTTCCTCCGGACCGTACCCCTCCCAGTCCACGAGGTACTGCAGGCCCCTCACCCGGCGTCTCGAGTCCAGAATGGTCCAGAATGGCCCGTATCGTATACGCCGGGGACCCCTCGATGTCCAGAGGGGGAGGAGGGACCTCCGGCACCTCACCGTCCTGCAGGGGACCAGCTACCACCGGCCTGAGGAGAGACACATGAAACGAGGGGTTAATACGATAATAGGAAGGGAGTTGTAATCGATAACACACCTCGTTTATTCTCCTCAGGACTTTGAAGGGCCCTACACACTGCGGCCCCAGCTTCCGGCAGGGCAAGCGGAGAGGCAGGTTTCGGGTCGAGAGCCAGACCCTTTCCCCCGGTACAAACACGGGGGCCTCACTGCGCTGGCGGTCAGCGCTCCTCTTCTGCCTTCTACTAGCTTGTTGGAGGGACTCCTGGACGGCCCTCCAGGTCTCCTTGGAGCGCTGTACCCATTCCTCCACCGCAGGAGCCTCGGTCTGGCTCGGATGCCATGGTGCCAGGACCGGCTGGTACCCCAACACACACTGAAAGGGGGACACGTTAGTAGAGGAGTGGCGTAGTGAGTTCTAGGCCATCTCGGCCCAGGGAATGTATCTCGCCCACTCCCCTGGCCGGTCCTGGCAATACGACCGCAGAAACCTACCCACCTCCTGGTTCACTCTCTCCACCTGCCCATTACTCTCGGGGTGATAACCGGAAGTCAGGCTGACCGAGACCCCCAGACGCTCCATGAACGCCCTCCATACTCGGGACGTGAACTGGGGGCCCCGATCAGAAACGATGTCCTCCGGCACCCCGTAGTGCCGGAAGACGTGGGTGAATAAGGCCTCCGCAGTCTGTAGGGCTGTAGGGATACCGGGCAACGGGAGGAGACGGCAGGACTTAGAAAACCGATCCACAATCACCAGAACCGTAGTGTTCCCCTGAGACGGGGGAAGATCGGTCAGGAAATCTACGGACAGATGAGACCATTGTTGAACGGGGAGGGGTTGCAACTTCCCTCTAGGAAGGTGCCTAGGAGCCTTACTCTGGGCGCATACCGAACAGGAGGAGACATAAACCCTAACGTCCCGAGCTAAGGTAGACCACCAATACCTCCCCCGAAGGCTCCCCACTGTCCTCGCCACCCCAGGGTGACCCGAGGAGGGTAGGACGTGAGCCCACCGAATCAGTTGGTCCCGAACACCAAGTGGCACGTACTTCCGCCCCGCCGGACACTGAAGAGGCGCGGGTTCCGCCTGTAGCGCCCGCTCGATGTCCGAGTCCACCTCCCATACCACTGGTGCTATCAGCCTCGAGGCGGGGAGGATGGGAGTGGGTTCGGTGGACCTATCCTCCGTGTCGTAAAGGCGGGACAGTGCGTCAGCCTTTACGTTTTGGGAGCCTGGTCTATAGGATAATGTAAACCGGAACCGGGTGAAGAACATGGCCCACCTTGCCTGATGTGGGTTCAGTCTCCTAGCTGCCCGAATATACTCCAGATTCTGGTGGTCGGTCCAGATGAGAAAGGGGTGCTTAGCCCCCTTAAGCCAGTGTCTCCACACCTTCAGAGCCCTGACCACCGCTAACAACTCCCGGTCCCCCACATCATAGTTACGCTCCGCTGGGCTGAGCTTCCTAGAGAAGAAAGCGCAGGGGCGGAGTTTTGGTGGCGTACCCGAGCGCTGTGATAGCACGGCACCCACCCCAGCCTCGGAAGCGTCCACCTCCACTATGAATGCTAAAGAAGGGTCCGGATGCGCCAACACGGGCGCATCCGGGAACAGAGCCTTCAACCTGTTGAAAGCTCCGTCCGCCGCTGCTGACCACCGCAACCGCACCGGGCCCCCCTTTAGCAGTGAGGTAATGGGAGCCGCTACCTGGCCAAAACCCCGGATAAATCTCCGGTAGTAGTTGGCAAAACCCAAAAACCGCTGCACCTCTTTTACCGTGGTTGGAGTCGGCCAATTACGCACGGCCTTAATGCGGTCACTCTCCACCACCACCCCCGAGGTGGAAATGCGATAACCCAGGAAGGAGACGGCTCGTTTGGAGAACACACACTTCTCAGCCTTGACGTATAGGTCATGCTCCAGCAGTCTACCAAGCACCTTGCGTACCAGAGATACATGCGTGGCGTGAGTAGCTGAGTAGATCAGAATGTCATCGATATACACAACCACGCCCTGCACGTGCAGGTCCCTGAGAATCTCGTCTACAAAGGATTGGAAAACGGCTGGAGCATTCTTTAACCCATACGGCATGACGCAGTACTCATAGTGGCCCGATGTGGTACTAAATGCGGTTTTCCACTCGTCTCCTTTCCGAATACGCACCAGACTGTACACGCTCCTGAGGTCCAGTTTTGTAAAGAACTGCGCTCTGTGAAATGATTCCACCGCCGAAGCGATGAGAGGTAGTGGGTAACTAAACCCCACTGTGATGGCATTTAGACCTCTATAATCAATACACGGACGCAAACCTCCCTCCTTTTTCTTCACAAAAAAGAAACTCGAGGAGACGGGTGAGATGGAGGGCCGAATGTACCCCTGTCCCAGAGACTCCGTGACATATGTCTCCATAGCCAACGTCTCCTCTTGGGACAAGGGGTACACGTGACTCTTGGGAAGCACAGCGTTTACCTGGAGATCTATCGCACAATCCCTTCCCGGTCGATGGGGTGGTAATTTCGTCGCTTTCTTTTTACTGAAAGCGATTGCCAAATCGGCATACTCGGGGGGAATGCACACCGTGGAACCCTGGTCTGGACTCTCCACCGACGTGGCACCGATGGAAACTCCCAGACACCTTCCAGAACACTCCTCGGACCACCCCTGGAGAACCCCCTGTCTCCACGAAATACTGGGATTGTGCCGGGCCAGCCAGGGAATTCCCAGCACCACTGGAAACGCAGGCGAATCAATAATATAGAGACTGATGCGTTCCCTATGATTCCCCTGCGTCACCATGTCCAGTGGGACTGTGGCCTCCCTGACCACCCCTGACCCTAATGGCCGGCTATCTAGGGAGTGCACGGGAAAGGGAGAATCTATCGGCACAAGCGGAACGCCCAACTTACGGGCGAGTCCGCGATCCATAAAGTTCCCAGCTGCACCTGAATCGACTAGCGCCCTATGCTGGGAAGAGGGGAAAAATTTAAGGAAAAAAATCAAGACAAACGTGTGACCAACAGGGGGTTCTGGGTGAGTTTGGTGTTGACTCACCTGGGGTGATCGAGAAGTGTTCCGCCTGCCATCTCGACTCCCAGACGGACCCCCCCAGCACCGATCGGCCGTGTGTCCTCTCCGACCACAGCTGGTGCAGGGGGGGCCTCCTCCTCCGATACCCCTAGGCGCGGCCCCTCCCAACTCCATCGGGATGGGAGCCGGGGTGCTGGGTGGTGGAACGCACAGGACCCTCTCCGAACGCCCGCGGGCAGCCAGCAGATTGTCCAGTCGGATGGACATGTCAATTAGCTCATCAAAGGAAAGAGCGGTGTCCCGACACGCTAGCTCCCTGCGGACGTCCTCCCGGAGACTACACCGGTAGTGGTCAATAAGGGCCCTGTCGTTCCACCCTGATCCCGCGGCCAAGGTCCGGAACTCCAGCGCGTAATCCTGGGCGCTCCTCTTCTCCTGCCTGAGATGGAATAGTCTTTCACCCGCCGCTCGGCCCTCTAGGGGGTGGTCAAACACGGCACGAAAATGGCGGGTAAACTCTGGGTAGTGCTCCTTCGCTGAGTCTGGGCCATTCCAGACTGCGTTTGCCCACTCCAGAGCACGACCCGTTAGGCAGGAGACGAGGACACTCACCCTCTCCGCTCCCGAGGGGGCTAACGGTGGCCAGGTATAGTTCCAGTTGGAGTAAGAACCCCTGGCACCCCGCCGCCGCTCCATCATAATCCCTCGGGAGCGTAAGACGGAGCGCGCTGGAGCCGGGGGATGGAGAGTCATGGGGGGGGGGGGGAGCCGAAGGTGGAGAGAGGAGCCCACTCCTCTCCCATTGGTCCATTCTCTCCATCATTTGGTCCATGGCCGATCCGATCCGATGGAGGACGGTGGTATGGTGGAGAACCCGTTCCTCCATCGATGGGAGAGGGTTGGCTGCTGCTCCTGCTGACTCCATTCAGTGGTGCGGGATTCTGTAACGCTCTGGGTGTCGGGGGTGTGAAGTCAGGCGCAGGAACAACAGATAGTTCAATATAGTGCTTTTAATGCGCACACGGGAAACAATGTCTCCACAAAAACACTGAGTGTAACAAAACAAATGTCCCATACACGGGGGACAAAAACCCAGTCCAAATATACTCTAATGAACGCAACAAACAAATACGTTCGTCTACTCCCGAATCCCAATGTACAACTGAATCAATCCCGCACAAAGAAACGTACGGGCTGGCTGACTAATAAAGCCCAACTAATGATAATCACCTCCACACAGGTGTAACAAATAAACACATAAGGAGGGGGAGGAAAAAGAGTCAGTGGCAGCTAGTAGGCCGGCGACGACGACCGCCAAGCGCCACCCGAACGGGAAGGGGAGTCACCTTCGGTCCGAGTCGTGACAATTACACATGAAATAAGTCAAAAGAAAGTCTACATACAGTGTGTGCAAATGGCATGAGGTGGTAAGGCAATAAATAGGCCATAGTAGCGAAGTAATTACAACTGGAGTGCTAGATGAGCAGATGATGATGTGCAAGTAGAAATACTGGTGTGCAAAAGAGCAGAAAAGTAAATAAAAACAATATGGGGATGAGGTAGGTAGATTGGATGGGCTATTTACAGATGGGCTATGTACAGCTGCAGCGATCGGTTAGCTTCTCAGATAGCTGATGTTTGAAGTTAGTGAGGGAAATATACGTCTCCAGCGATTATTGCAATTCGTTCCAGTCATTGGCAGCAGAGAACTGGAAGGAAAGGTGGCCAAAGCAGGTGTTGGCATTGGGGATGACCAGTGAGATATGCGTGCTACGGATGGGTGTTGTTATTGTGACCAGTGAGCTGAGATAAGGCGGAGCTTTAACTAGCAGACTTATAGATGACCTGGAGCCAGTGGGTCTGGCGACGAAAATGTAGCTAGGGCCAGCCGACTAGAGCATACAGGTCGCAGTGGTCAGTGGTATAAGGGGCTTTGGCAACAAAACGGATGGCACTGTGATAGACTGCATCCAATTTGTTGAGTAGAGTATTGGAAGCCATTTTGTAAATGACATCGCCGAAGTTGAGGATCGGTAGAATAGTCAGTTTTACGAGGGTATGTTTGTCGGCGTGAGGAACCCGATTCTAGATTTAATATGAGTCTGGAAGGAGAGTTTACAGTCTAGCCAGACACTTAGGTATTTGTAGTTGTACACATATTCTAGGTCAGAACCGTCCAGAGTAGTGATGCTAGTTGGGCGGGCGGCGAACGGTTGAAAAGCATGCATTTGGTTTTACTAGCGTTTAAGAGCAGTTGGAGGTCACGGAAGGAGTGTTGTATGGTATTGAAACTCGTTTGGAGGTTAGTTAACAGTGTCCAAAGAGCCAGATGTATACAGAATGGTGTCGGGTGGATCAGCCGTAGCAAGAGCGACTTTGACAGCTCTGCCATTGAGATACCTTAATATTGTTAAACTGTATACAATTCGTTTTTATATTGGTAATTATAATATTCTGAACAAAAATGTGTTGGTCCTATGTCAAAAAGACAATTTCTCAATTTTTGTGAGCAAATTTGTTTTACATCCCTGATATTGAGCATTTGTCATTTGCCAAGAATCCAGCCACCTGACAGGTGTGGCATATCAAGAAACTGATTAAACAGCATGATCATTAGACAGGTGCACCAGATGTCTCAAGTTGAGGGAGTGTGCAATTGGCATGCTGACTGCAGTAATGTCCGCCAGAGTGGTTGCCAGAGAATGTAATGTTAATTTCTCTACCATAAACCACCTCCAAATTTGTGTTAGAGAATTTGGCAGTACATCCAACCAGCCTCACCAACCGCAGACCATGTGTACTCATACCAGCCCAGCCCAGGGCATCCGCATCCAGCTTCTTCATCTGTGGGATGGTCTGAGACCCATCCCTACCTTTTAAGTATCTGTGACTAGATGCTTATCTGTATTCCTAATCATGTGATATCCATATATTAGGGCCTAATGGATTTGTCAATTGACTGATTTCCTTATATGAACTGTAACATCTTTAAAATTGTTGCATGTTCCGTTTATATTTTTGTATAGTGCATTTACATTTTAGAGTATTTTTTCTCTCCAATTAAGGAGTCTGAAATTAACTTTTGATAACAAGCTGAGTAGACAGTCAGCCAAAATGAGGCAAGGTGGCTAGCTAGTTAAGCTAACATTAGCTACTTGATTTAGCTCTTCGGTCATCTTGTCTTTATGTTTAATGTTTTCTTTAATAACTGTACAAAATAAAACGCTTATTGACAATTTGAAGAGTATTCGTCATTAGGTAGGCTATTATTAGGTAGAGCAAAAAAGAACTGGCTAGTGATTCGATAAGTAGCTAGCTCACTAGAAGATAGGGCTGATGCAGGATTGCTAACGTTATTTTACCAGTAAAATGTAGCTTTTAGAATGTACCTTTTAATGTGGCACAACCAGTCATGATGTTTTCATCTGATTACTTCAAAATGCTCCTCCTGTAAGTCACCCACTAAAATAATGACAGCATCCAAATAGCACACTGTGCACCCACCACACGAATGGAAAAAGACATACATGTTCCAAAACATGTAATGATATTTGCCGATTGTCTTGTAGCCTGAAATTATGTGTCCACTACTGTCCGTGCGCGACTCGGCCATACATCTACGCCTTGGCGAAACGTTGGTGTTCTCAAACCACACACACACAGCACCCATGTTCAAGTCCATTTGCTCTTTTTTCATGTGCCTTACATGCAGTGATGATAAATAATGATGTAATAGCCTACAGCTTTCTTGGCATTTAGTTTTAGTTAGTGACACACCGATATTACATTTTTGTCCGATACTTTCCTTACCCCCCCCCAAAAAAACAATACTGATAATTACAATTTTAGCGGCCTTTTAAGAATTCCTCGTACAGTTAAATAGTTACACACACACCAGTCTAAGGCACTGTGTGACGCCATGACCTTTGAGATAATTTTTATGTCTCTATTTTGGTTGGTCAGGGCGTGAGTTTGGGTGGGCATTCTATGTCTGGTATTCTATGTTGTTCTTTGTTTTGTATTTCTATGTGTTTGGCCTGGTATGGTTCCCAATCAGAGGCAGCTGTCTATCGTTGTCTCTGATTGAGAAACATACTTAGGTAGCCTGTTCCCACCTGTGTTTGTGGGTAGTTGTTTTCTGTTTTGTGTGTCTACACCAGATAGAACTGTTTCATTTGTGCCGTTTTGATAATTGTTGTTCTAGTGTTCGGTTTTAATAAAAATCATGGACATGTACCACGCTGCATCTTGGTCCTCACCTTCTTCCACCAACAGTCGTTACACACTGCATCTGGGTGCAAGAGGCGTCATTACAGTCCCTGGTTCAAATCCAGGCTGTATCACATCCGGCTGTTATTGAGAGTCCCATAGGGTTGCACACAATTGGCCCAGCGCCATCCGGGTTTGGACGTCATTGTAAATAAGAATTTGTTCTTAACCGACTTGCCTAGTTAAATAAAGGTCTCACACACACACACCAAAAATATATTTTGTTGGCATTTACACATGTCCCCATTGTTTTACTGTTAATCAAAACCTATTTCTTTCACTTGCTGTGCTGTTTCGTAGATCATTTGTTTAGTCGTTTCATTCTCAACCAGGATTTCTATGTAACACCGTTTGGGTCTTTGCGTGTCAAAAAATATATTATTTCACACTAGTTGACGTGTCAATTAAGCTTGCTGACCAAACAGGACATGAATATGACTGGACGTCACATAATTTAACACGTTCATACATTTCTGACGTAGTTATTACACAATCACTCGTATTTCATGTCACAATGATTCATCGCTATGTATGCTATGATGCTGGTAAAGTTGTCTCGCGCACCTACAGTGCTGGTCAAAAAAGCTAGCTAGCTCATGGATGCAAACACTGTTCTTCCCCAAAAACATAGCTTAACGACAATCTGTTTTAGTAGCTATAGTTAGCTAACTAACTAGCTAGGTGTCATCTAAAATCACCCTAATTTATAAGACAGTTCTTATTTGATTAATGGTGGTCGGACCCATCTGTGAAGCTAGCCAAAATAAGGATTAGCCACAACAGTGGACTTTGCAGTTAGCCTTCAAAATAAAAGTAAGGCATAATTCTACTTTGTATTCATTTGCATCACTGTCAATGATACTTATTTTGAAGGCAAACCGCAAATTCCACTATTGTGCCTAATCCTTATTGTGGCTAGCTTCACAACAAATAACCCGGTCCGGCCGAGCCTCACTAGCCAGATGAAGCTAGCTGGCTGCTTATAACGTTAGCTTTGGGCAACAGGGTTAAGTAGCTGGTTAGCAGTTTATTTTCATGAACTGAAGTTCAATTTCAATAGGCGAACAACAAGTGGCAACCTAGCTAATACATTTTTATTTATTTATTTTATTTAACCTTTATTTAACCAGGTAGGCAAGTTGAGAACAAGTTCTCATTTACAATTGCAACCTGGCCAAGATAAAACAAAGCAGTTCGACACATACAACAACACAGAGTTACACATGGAGTAAAACATACATAGAGTCAATAATACAGTAGAAAAATAAGTCTATATACAAGTGAGCAAGTGAGGTGAGATAAGGGAGGTGAAGCCTAATAAAAGGCCATGGTGGCGAAGTAAATACAATATAGCAAGTAAAACACTGGAATGGTTGATTTGCAGTGGAAGAATGTGCAAAGTAGAGAGAAATAACGCGGTGCAAAGGAGCAAAAAATTAAATTAAATAAATACAGTAGGGAAAGAGGTAGTTGTTTGGGCTAAATTATAGATGGGCTATGTACAGGTGCAGTAATCTGTGAGCTGCTTTGACAGCTGGTGCTTAAAGCTAGTGAGGGAGATAAGTGTTTCCAGTTTCAGGGATTTTTGTAGTTCGTTCCAGTCATTGGCAGCAGAGAACTGGAAGGAGAGGCGGCCAAAGGATGAATTGGTTTTGGGGGTGACCAGAGAGATATACCTGCTGGAGGGCGTGCTACAGGTGGGTGCTGCTATGGTGACCAGCGAGCTGAGATAAGGGGGGACTTTACCTAGCAGGGTCTTGTAGATGACCTGGAGCCAGTGGGTTTGGCGACGAGTATGAAGAGAGGGCCAGCCAACGAGAGCGTACAGGTCGCAGTGGTGGGTAGTACATGGGGCTTTGGTGACAAAACGGATGGCACTGTGATAGACTGCATCCAATTTATTGAGTAGGGTATTGGAGGCTATTTTGTAAATGACATCACCGAAGTCGAGGATTGATAGGATGGGTCAGTTTTACAAGGGCATGTTCTGCAGCATGAGTGAAGGATGCTTTGTTGCGGAATAGGAAGCCAATTCTAGATTTAACTTTGGATTGGAGATGTTTGATGTGAGTCTGGAAGGAGAGTTTACAGTCTAACCAGACACCTAGGTATTTGTAGTTGTCCACATATTCTAAGTCAGAGCCGTCCAGAGTAGTGATGTTGGACAGGTGGGCAGGTGCAGGCAGCGATCGGTTAAAGAGCATGCATTTAGTTTTACTTGTATTTAAGAGCAATTGGAGGCCACGGAAGGAGAGTTGTATGGCACTGAAGCTCGCCTGGAGGGTTGTTAACTTCTCTAGGATATGTGGGACGCTAACGTCTGCCATATGAGTTCTGTTATACTCACAGACATCATTCAAACATTTTTAGAAACCTCAGAGTGTTTTATAATAATATGCATATATTAGCATGTGGGACAGAGTAGGAGGCCGTTCACTATGGGCACGAAATTCATCCAAAAGTGAAAATGCTGCCCCCTATGACCAAAGAAGTTAACACAGTGTCCAAAGAAGGGCCAGAAGTATACAGAATGGTGTCGTCTGCGTAGAGGTGGATTAGAGACTCACCAGCAGCAAGAGCGACATCATTGATGTATACAGAGAAGAGAGTCGGTCCAAGAATTGAACCCTGTGGCACCCCCATAGACTGCCAGAGGCCCGGACAACAGACCCTCCGATTTGACACACTGAACTCTATCAGCGAAGTAGTTGGTGAACCAAGCGAGGCAATCATTTGAGAAACCAAGGCTGTCGAGTCTGCCGATGAGGATGTGGTGATTGACAGAGTCGAAAGCCTTGGCCAGGTCAATGAATACGGCTGCACACTATTGTTTCTTATCGATGGCGGTTAAGATATCGTTTAGGACCCCTAGAGGGCTGCGTGCATTGCCAACAATGGTCACTGGCTCAGTGGTTGCATTTAAATGAGGGTAAGTTTGAAAAGTGTTGTTTGGTACTGTTACGGATACAAGTGTTCTGTGTGTATCCTGTGTGTATTTCTTTTCTCTCCTTCTCCCCTACTCACAGGTGACAATAATCATTCCCCAATCAGTCATCAATCAGTCGCTAATCGGAAGACACCTGCTCCTTTTCCCTTACCCAATCACAGTCCCTTTCCCTTGGTTTAAAACCCCTGTCAGTTGTTTTCTCCCGAGCTCAGCTCAATCTCTTTGTAACATGCCTTCTGTCTGTAGATCGCTTGTGTGTTTTGCAGCTACATGTCACTTTGTCCCCACCTGTGAGTATTGTTTTGGTTATGGTGTTTGAGTGTTTGTTTGATGGTGGGAAAAGGGGGTAACCAGACAAGTCGCCCTTGGGCTACACTACCCGTAGTTAAACATTGTTAAAAACACTAGTTAGAACTGGGCGGACCACCCCCTGTATTTTTGGTTAGTTAGTTAGCTGTTTGTGAAGTAGGCTAGTCTAGCTTAGGGGTGTTTTTGAATTATTATTCTTTCATTCCTTGGGTCCCGCTCAGCCCCTTTTCCTGCTTCCCCCCCCCCCCCATTTACCGTGTGTTTATAAATAAACATTTAGTGTTTGACGGTAATTAAGTTGTCTGTGTTATTTGTTCTCACTGTTACGTTTTCACTACTATAATTTGCATGAGTTGTGTTACGGGTCCCATTACCATCCCCCCTAGACTGTCGGGCCAAAGGGATTCGTAACAGGTACCATCATAAGTCTCTTGCTCAGTGGTTGCATTGAACTTCAAAGGAAGGAAAACTTCAAAAGGCTCATTCAGGGGCCTACTAATCTCCACAGACTCCAGCGCAGTAGTCGTGACAATGGGCTCGGTAAGGACCATAGTGGAGTTGGTCCCAGTTTTGGGCTCCAGTGTTGGTTCAACCAAAGGTTCAAAGGTGTCGTTGTTCACCCTCTTGTCATCACACAAGGCACCAAATGTTTACGAGGACAATGGCACTGTATAGGACGCAGACACAGCACTATCACTGTCATTAAGTACACTTTCTCCGGAGCAGTTTGGTAAAGTTTCATCTTGAATCCTCCAGGTCTCTGAGGCATGCATGGAACTCAAAATTGGGGAGCAGGACTTCTGTCTGACTGGTTATCGCTGGGCTGCTTTGACTGAATGGGATCTTCCCTGCAAATTGGTTGCTTAATTAACTTAGCATCAATAGGCCTGACATCAGTGGAATGGGACTAATTGACACTGCTGGTATCTCTTAAGGTACTTCTTTGCTCCAGAGCCAGGGGGCAGATTACGTGCTTTATGCTTCAAAGCAGAAACATGTGTGTGACCCCAGAGATCATTGGTAGTAAGGTTCAGATTGTCCTCGTCAGTGGCTTGTAGGATAGAAATATAAATTACCATAATCAAATCTAACAAAATTATATACGCCCAACAGGCAATGGCTGCAGCTATGACTAGGTTAAATAACTGCATATTTTATGAGTTCAACCATAATAGGATAGACCCACCATGGAACAAAATGGGAGGAACAGGAGCTAAATGTTGAGTTTATAGGGATAACATTCAAGTTTACTTTTCAATATTCATAGATCAACCTGAAAGGTTTCTCAACTTTTTAGATTTATTTATTTAACCAGGTAAGCTAGTTGAGAACAAGTTCTCATTTACAACTGCGACCTGGCCAAGATAAAGCAAAGCAGTGCAACACAAACAAAATTACACATGAAATAAGTCAAAAGAAAGTCTACATACAGTGTGCAAATGGCATGAGGTGGTAAGGCAATAAATAGGCCATAGTAGCGAAGTAATTACAACTGGAGTGCTAGATGAGCAGATGATGATGTGCAAGTAGAAATACTGGTGTGCAAAAGAGCAGAAAAGTAAATAAAAACAATATGGGGATGAGGTAGGTAGATTGGATGGGCTATTTACAGATGGGCTATGTACAGCTGCAGCGATCGGTTAGCTGCTCAGATAGCTGATGTTTGAAGTTAGTGAGGGAAATATACGTCTCCAGCGATTATTGCAATTCGTTCCAGTCATTTACGAGGGTATGTTTGTCGGCGTGAGGAACCCGATTCTAGATTTAATATGAGAGTATGAGAGAGTTTACAGTCTAGCCAGACACTTAGGTATTTGTAGTTGTACACATATTCTAGGTCAGAACCGTCCAGAGTAGTGATGCTAGTTGGGCGGGCGGCGAACGGTTGAAAAGCATGCATTTGGTTTTACTAGCGTTTAAGAGCAGTTGGAGGTCACGGAAGGAGTGTTGTATGGCATTGAAACTCGTTTGGAGGTTAGTTAACAGTGTCCAAAGAGCCAGATGTATACAGAATGGTGTCGGGTGGATCAGCCGTAGCAAGAGCGACTTTGACAGCTTTGCCATTGAGATACCTTAATATTGTTAAACTGTATACAATTCGTTTTTATATTGGTAATTATAATATTCTGAACAAAAATGTGTTGGTCCTATGTCAAAGACAATTTCTCAATTTTTGTGAGCAAATTTGTTTTACATCCCTGATATTGAGCATTTGTCATTTGCCAAGAATCCAGCCACCTGACAGGTGTGGCATATCAAGAAACTGATTAAACAGCATGATCATTAGACAGTTGCACCAGATGTGTCAAGTTGAGGGATTGTGCAATTGGCATGCTGACTGCAGTAATGTCCGCCAGAGTGGTTGCCAGAGAATGTAATGTTAATTTCTCTACCATAAACCACCTCCAAATTTGTGTTAGAGAATTTGGCAGTACATCCAACCAGCCTCACCAACCGCAGACCATGTGTACTCATACCATACCAGCCCAGGGCATCCGCATCCGGCTTCTTCATCTGTGGGATGGTCTGAGACCCATCCCTACCTTTTAAGTATCTGTGACTAGATGCTTATCTGTATTCCTAATCATGTGATATCCATATATTAGGGCCTAATGGATTTGTCAATTGACTGATTTCCTGATATGAACTGTAACATCTTTAAATTGTTGCATGTTCCGTTTATATTTTTGTATAGTGCATTTACATTTTAGAGTATTTTCTCTCCAATTAAGGAGTCTGAAATTAACTTTTGATAACAAGCTGAGTAGACAGTCAGCCAAAATGAGGCAAGGTTGCTAGCTAGTTAAGCTAACATTAGCTACTTGATTTAGCTCTTCGGTCATCTTGTCTTTATGTTTAATGTTTTCTTTAATAACTGTACAAAATAAAACGCTTATTGACAATTTGAAGAGTATTCGTCATTAGGTAGGCTATTATTAGGTAGAGCAAAAAAGAACTGGCTAGTGATTCGATAAGTAGCTAGCTCACTAGAAGATAGGGCTGATGCAGGATTGCTAACGTTATTTTACCAGTAAAATGTAGCTTTTAGAATGTACCTTTTAATGTGGCACAACCAGTCATGATGTTTTCATCTGATTACTTCAAAATGCTCCTCCTGTAAGTCACCCACTAAAATAATGACAGCATCCAAATAGCACACTGTGCACCCACCACACGAATGGAAAAAGACATACATGTTCCAAAACATGTAATGATATTTGCCGATTGTCTTGTAGCCTGAAATTATGTGTCCACTACTGTCCGTGCGCGACTCGGCCATACATCTACGCCTTGGCGAAACGTTGGTGTTCTCAAACCACACACACACAGCACCCATGTTCAAGTCCATTTGCTCTTTTTTCATGTGCCTTACATGCAGTGATGATAAATAATGATGTAATAGCCTACAGCTTTCTTGGCATTTAGTTTTAGTTAGTGACACACCGATATTACATTTTTGTCCGATACTTTCCTTACCCCCCCCCCAAAAAAACAATACTGATAATTACAATTTTAGCGGCCTTTTAAGAATTCCTCGTACAGTTAAATAGTTACACACACACCAGTCTAAGGCACTGTGTGACGCCATGACCTTTGAGATAATTTTTATGTCTCTATTTTGGTTGGTCAGGGCGTGAGTTTGGGTGGGCATTCTATGTCTGGTATTCTATGTTGTTCTTTGTTTTGTATTTCTATGTGTTTGGCCTGGTATGGTTCCCAATCAGAGGCAGCTGTCTATCGTTGTCTCTGATTGAGAAACATACTTAGGTAGCCTGTTCCCACCTGTGTTTGTGGGTAGTTGTTTTCTGTTTTGTGTGTCTACACCAGATAGAACTGTTTCATTTGTGCCGTTTTGATAATTGTTGTTCTAGTGCTCGGTTTTAATAAAAATCATGGACATGTACCACGCTGCATCTTGGTCCTCACCTTCTTCCACCAACAGTCGTTACACACTGCATCTGGGTGCAAGAGGCGTCATTACAGTCCCTGGTTCAAATCCAGGCTGTATCACATCCGGCTGTTATTGAGAGTCCCATAGGGTTGCACACAATTGGCCCAGCGCCATCCGGGTTTGGACGTCATTGTAAATAAGAATTTGTTCTTAACCGACTTGCCTAGTTAAATAAAGGTCTCACACACACACACCAAAAATATATTTTGTTGGCATTTACACATGTCCCCATTGTTTTACTGTTAATCAAAACCTATTTCTTTCACTTACTTGCTGTGCTGTTTCGTAGATCATTTGTTTAGTCGTTTCATTCTCAACCAGGATTTCTATGTAACACCGTTTGGGTCTTTGCGTGTCAAAAAATATATTATTTCACACTAGTTGACGTGTCAATTAAGCTTGCTGACCAAACAGGACATGAATATGACTGGACGTCACATAATTTAACACGTTCATACATTTCTGACGTAGTTATTACACATTCACTCGTATTTCATGTCACAATGATTCATCGCTATGTATGCTATGATGCTGGTAAAGTTGTCTCGCGCACCTACAGTGCTGGTCAAAAAAGCTAGCTAGCTCATGGATGCAAACACTGTTCTTCCCCAAAAACATAGCTTAACGACAATCTGTTTTAGTAGCTATAGTTAGCTAACTAACTAGCTAGGTGTCATCTAAAATCACCCTAATTTATAAGACAGTTCTTATTTGATTAATGGTGGTCGGACCCATCTGTGAAGCTAGCCAAAATAAGGATTAGCCACAACAGTGGACTTTGCAGTTAGCCTTCAAAATAAAAGTAAGGCATAATTCTACTTTGTATTCATTTGCATCACTGTCAATGATACTTATTTTGAAGGCAAACCGCAAATTCCACTATTGTGCCTAATCCTTATTGTGGCTAGCTTCACAACAAATAACCCGGTCCGGCCGAGCCTCACTAGCCAGATGAAGCTAGCTGGCTGCTTATAACGTTAGCTTTGGGCAACAGGGTTAAGTAGCTGGTTAGCAGTTTATTTTCATGAACTGAAGTTCAATTTCAATAGGCGAACAACAAGTGGCAACCTAGCTAATACATTTTTATTTATTTATTTTATTTAACCTTTATTTAACCAGGTAGGCAAGTTGAGAACAAGTTCTCATTTACAATTGCAACCTGGCCAAGATAAAACAAAGCAGTTCGACACATACAACAACACAGAGTTACACATGGAGTAAAACATACATAGAGTCAATAATACAGTAGAAAAATAAGTCTATATACAAGTGAGCAAGTGAGGTGAGATAAGGGAGGTGAAGCCAAATAAAAGGCCATGGTGGCGAAGTAAATACAATATAGCAAGTAAAACACTGGAATGGTTGATTTGCAGTGGAAGAATGTGCAAAGTAGAGAGAAATAATGCGGTGCCAAGGAGCATAAAATAAAATAAATACAGTAGGGAAAGAGGTAGTTGTTTGGGCTAAATTATAGATGGGCTATGTACAGGTGCAGTAATCTGTGAGCTGTTTTGATAGCTGGTGCTTAAAGCTAGTGAGGGAGATAAGTGTTTCCAGTTTCAGGGATTTTTGTAGTTCGTTCCAGTCATTGGCAGCAGATTACTGGAAGGAGAGACGGCCAAAGGATGAATTGGTTTTGGGGGTGACCAGAGAGATATACCTGCCTGAGGGCGTGCTACAGGTGGGTGCTGCTATGGTGACCAGCGAGCTGAGATAAGGGGGGACTTTACCTAGCAGGGTCTTGTAGATGACCTGGAGCCAGTGGGTTTGGCGACGAGTATGAAGAGAGGGCCAGCCAACGAGAGCGTACAGGTCGCAGTGGTGGGTAGTACATGGGGCTTTGGTGACAAAACGGATGGCACTGTGATAGACTGCATCCAATTTATTGAGTAGGGTATTGGAGGCTATTTTGTAAATGACATCACCGAAGTCGAGGATTGATAGGATGGGTCAGTTTTACAAGGGCATGTTCTGCAGCATGAGTGAAGGATGCTTTGTTGCGGAATAGGAAGCCAATTCTAGATTTAACTTTGGATTGGAGATGTTTGATGTGAGTCTGGAAGGAGAGTTTACAGTCTAACCAGACACCTAGGTATTTGTAGTTGTCCACATATTCTAAGTCAGAGCCGTCCAGAGTAGTGATGTTGGACAGGTGGGCAGGTGCAGGCAGCGATCGGTTAAAGAGCATGCATTTAGTTTTACTTGTATTTAAGAGCAATTGGAGGCCACGGAAGGAGAGTTGTATGGCATTGAAGCTCGCCTGGAGGGTTGTTAACTTCTCTAGGATATGTGGGACGCTAACGTCTGCCATATGAGTTCTGTTATACTCACAGACATCATTCAAACATTTTTAGAAACCTCAGAGTGTTTTATAATAATATGCATATATTAGCATGTGGGACAGAGTAGGAGGCAGTTCACTATGGGCACAAAATTCATCCAAAAGTGAAAATGCTGCCCCCTATACCAAAGAAGTTAACCTGTTAGGCGGGCTGTCCCGACATCGGTACACTTATGACAACATCCAGCTCTATTGCAGGGCGCGAAATTCAAAATCTATTTTTTTAAAATATTTAACTTTCACACATTAACAAGTCCAATACAGCATATGAAAGGTACACATCTTGTGAATCAAGCCAACATGTCCGATTTTTAAAATGTTTTACAGGGAAGACAAAATATGTAAATCTATTAGCTAACCACGTTAGCAAAAGACACCACTTTTCTAACTCCATCAGTTTCTTACTCCATCAGGTGCTATCACAAATTCGACCAAATAAAGATAGAAATAGCCACTGATAGTCTGATAACATATTTATTGTATAGCATAGGTTTTGTTAGAAAAATGTGCATATTTCAGGTATAAATCATAGTTTGCCATTGCAGCCACCATCACAAATCTCACCAAAGCGACTAGAATTACTACAGAGAGCAACGTGTATTACCAATTTACTCATCATAAAACATTTCTTAAAAATAGACAGCGCATAGCAATGGAAAGACACAGATCTTGTGAATTCAGACAACATTTCAGATTTTCTAAGTGTTTTACAGCGAAAACACAATAAATCGTTATATTAGCATACCACATGTGCAAACGTTACCCGAGCATTGATTCAAGCCAAAGAGAGCGATAACGTAATCATCGCCAAAATATATTAATTTTTTCACTAACCTTCTCAGAATTCTTCCGATGACACTCCTGTAACATCATATTACAACATACATATAGAGTTTGTTCGAAAATGTGCATATTTAGCCACAAAAAACCGTGGTTATACAATGACAATACTAGCAAAACTGGCCTGAAAATGTCGGGCGCCATCTTTCACAGTGATCTTGTCTCATGAATAACTATTCATAAACTTGACTAAAAAAATACAAGTTGGACAGCTATCGAAAGACAAATTAGTTCTTAATGCAATCGCTGAATTACATTTCTAAAATTATCCTTACTGTGCAATACAGGGTTCGCCAAGCGAAGCTATACCAAAGAAAATGGCGGAATGTGCGTTTAACATTTTTCTACAGAACAACGATTTATCATCTTAACTTCTTGCGACTACAGGGGGTGCTGTTCCGAATTAGCATTTTGTCGTCTCCAAATTAAACTGCCTAGTACTCAATTCTTGCTCGTACAATATGCATATTATTAATTCTATTGGAAAGAAAACACTTTCTAGTTTCATACAAAGTTGGAATGATGTCTGTGGGTGACCCAGAACTCTTTCTACAGCGAAATCCATGACAGACAGTGAAAGGTCTGAGAGCGAAGCTCTGGTTTCAGATCAGTTTTTAAGGTCTCTGTCTATCCTATGGAACGACACGAACTGCACCCGCCTTCCCCTGGATGTCAGTAACCAATGAGAAGTGGAATGGGCCTTCTCCGTAGCTCTCAGAGGTTATAAAAGACCAAGGAGTGAGAGTAGCCCCCCTTTCGACGCTCGCCCTTACGCAGGAAGGGACCTCCGGACGCCATTTTCACAGGCTCGGTTATCAACTTGAAATGTATCCGTCTGTAATTTAATTCGATATAGGACTTAGAAACATCATAAGGTAGTTAATTTAAACCGTTTTATAGGAAATTATATCCGTTTAGTGCGATTTTGAGGAATTTCTTTGTTGTGCACTCTGAAACTTTGGACACGTTTTTGGGTCCCGTTCGATCGTTAGTGGATATTTCGAAGGACAGAGGACATCTATCGACCAAAAGACGTTTATAACATAGAAAGGATACATTGCCCAAGAATATGATGGAAGAACAGCTCATAGTAAGCAATATTTAATATGATAAATTGTTGTTCTGTCGAAATATTTTAAACGCATATTTCGCCATTTTGTTTGGTGTAGCTTCACTTGGCGAACCCTGTATTGAAAAGTAAGGATAATTTTACAAATGTAAATCAGCGGTTGCATTAAGAACTAATTTGTCTTTCGATTCCTGTCAACCCTGTATTTTTTAGTCAAGTATATGATTAGCTTTCAATTAAACTAGATCACTCTGATAGATGACGTCAGACATATTGAGGCTTGATTTCCTAGTATTTTTATTGTGTAACCACGGTTTTGTATGGCTAAATATGCACCTTTTCGAACAAACTGTATATGTATGTTGTAAAATGATGTTACAGGAGTGTCATCGGAAGAATTCTGAGAAGGTTAGTGAAAAAATTAATATCTTTTGGCGATGTTGACGTTATAGCGCTCTTTGGCTGGAATCGATGCTCTGGTAACGTTTGCACATGTAGTATGCTAACTTATCGATTTATTGTGTTTTCGCTGAAAAACGCTTAGAAAATCTGAAATATGGTCTGAAATCACAAGAACTGGGTCTTTCCATTGCTATGCTTTGTCTATTTTTATGAAATGTTTTATGATGAGTAAATTGGTCATACACGTTGCTCTATCTAGTAATTCTAGTCGATTTGTGATGGTCGGTGCAATTGTAAACTGTGATTTCTACCTGAAATATGCACTTTTTTCTAACAAAAACTATCCTATACCATGAATATGTTATCAGACTGTCATCTGATGGTTTTTTTTATAGGTTATTGGCTATCAATATCTTAGTTGAGCCGAATTGGTGATAGCACCTGAAGGAGTAAGAAACTGATGGAGTTAGAATAGTGGTGTATTTTGCTAACGTGTTTAGCTAATAGATTTACATATTTTGTCTTCCCTGTAAAACATTTTAAAAATCTGAAATGGTGGCTTTATTCACAAGATCTGTATCTTTCATCTGGTGTCTTGGACTTGTGATTTAATGATATTTAGATGCTACTATCTACTTGTGAAGCTATGCTAGCTATGCTAATCAGTGTGTGGGGGGTGGGGGGTGATCCCGGATACGGGGTTGAGGTTCGGTAAAGGTTAAATATTTCTTACTATGAGCTGATCTTCCATCAGAATCTTGGGCAATGTATCCTTTCTTGGGTCTAATCTTCTTTTGGTCGAAAGATGTCCTCTTGTCCGTCGAAATGCCCACTAACGTTCGACCGGTACTGGAAACGTGCCCGGCGCTTCAAAGTGCATCACAAAGCAATGCCTCAAAATCGCACTAAACGGATATAAATTGCTATAAAACGGTTTAAATTAACTACCTTATGATGTTTTTAACACCTATAACGAGTAAAAACATGACCGGCGATATATAAGTGGCTAAACCAACGCTTGGAAAGAGAGCCAGTCCGACGTCCATCGTGCGTCAGGCGCAGCAGGAAAAGAAAGCCACTTCCGCCTTGTGCTCTTTTATACAGGCCCTGATTGCGCAATCGACTCCATTCAAATGGTCACCTCTTACTGACATCTAGAGGAAGGCATGGGCAGTGTTTGTATCCTCATAGGATTTACAGGGACTTTAAAACTGACCTGGGACCAGAGGCCAAGATTTCTGAAATCTCACTCCCTGTCAGGAAAAGTGCTGTAGAATGAGTTCTGTTTCACTCAGAGACATAATTCCAACGGTTATAGAAACTAGAGAGTGTTTTCTATCCAATAGTAATAATAATATGCATATTGTAGGAGCAAGAATTGAGTACGAGGCCGTTTGAAATGGGCACCTATTATCCGGCTACTCAATACTGCCCCTGCAGCCCAAAGAGGTTAACACAGTGTCCAAAGAAGGGCCAGAAGTATACAGAATGGTGTCGTCTGCGTAGAGGTGGATCAGAGACTCACCAGCAGCAAGAGCGACATCATTGATGTATACAGAGAAGAGAGTCGGTCCAAGAATTGAACCCTGTGGCACCCCCATAGACTGCCAGAGGCCTGGACAACAGACCCTCCGACTTGACACACTGAACTCTATCAGCGAAGTAGTTGGTGAACCAAGCGAGGCAATCATTTGAGAAACCAAGGCTGTCGAGTCTGCCGATGAGGATGTGGTGATTGACAGAGTCGAAAGCCTTGGCCAGGTCAATGAATACGGCTGCACACTATTGTTTCTTATCGATGGCGGTTAAGATATCGTTTAGGACCCCTAGAGGGCTGCGTGCATTGCCAACAATGGTCACTGGCTCAGTGGTTGCATTTAAATGAGGGTTAGTTTGAAAAGTGTTGTTTGGTACCATCATAAGTCTCTTGCTCAGTGGTTGCATTGAACTTCAAAGGAAGGAAAACTTCAAAAGGCTCATTCAGGGGCCTACTAATCTCCACAGACTCCAGCGCAGTAGTCGTGACAATGGGCTCGGTAAGGACCATAGTGGAGTTGGTCCCAGTTTTGGGCTCCAGTGTTGGTTCAACCAAGGTTCAAAGGTGTCGTTGTTCACCCTCTTGTCATCACACAAGGCACCAAATGTTTACGAGGACAATGGCACTGTATAGGACGCAGACACAGCACTATCACTGTCATTAAGTACACTTTCTCCGGAGCAGTTTGGTAAAGTTTCATCTTGAATCCTCCAGGTCTCTGAGGCATGCATGGAACTCAAAATTGGGGAGCAGGACTTCTGTCTGACTGGTTATCGCTGGGCTGCTTTGACTGAATGGGATCTTCCCTGCAAATTGGTTGCTTAACTTAGCATCAATAGGCCTGACATCAGTGGAATGGGACTAATTGACACTGCTGGTGTCTCTTAAGGTACTTCTTTGCTCCAGAGCCAGGGGGCAGATTCCGTGCTTTATGCTTCAAAGCAGAAACATGTGTGACCCCAGAGATCATTGGTAGTAAGGTTCAGATTGTCCTCGTCAGTGGCTTGTAGGATAGAAATATAAATTACCATAATCAAATCTAACAAAATTATATACGCCCAACAGGCAATGGCTGCAGCTATGACTAGGTTAAATAACTGCATATTTTATGAGTTCAACCATAATAGGATAGACCCACCATGGAACAAAATGGGAGGAACAGGAGCTAAATGTTGAGTTTATAGGGATAACATTCAAGTTTACTTTTCAATATTCATAGATCAACCTGAAAGGTTTCTCACAACTTTTTTGATTTATTTATTTAACCAGGTAAGCTAGTTGAGAACAAGTTCTCATTTACAACTGCGACCTGGCCAAGATAAAGCAAAGCAGTGCAACACAAACAAAATTACTGTAACGCTCTGGGTGTCGGGGGTGTGAAGTCAGGCGCAGGAACAACAGATAGTTCAATATAGTGCTTTTAATGCGCACACGGGAAACAATGTCTCCACAAAAACACTGAGTGTAAATGTCCCATACACGGGGGACAAAAACCCAGTCCAAATATACTCTAATGAACGCAACAAACAAATACGTTCATCTACTCCCGAATCCCAATGTACAACTGAATCAATCCCGCACAAAGAAACGTACGGGCTGGCTGACTAATAAAGCCCAACTAATGATAATCACCTCCACACAGGTGTAACAAATAAACACATAAGGAGGGGGAGGAAAACGAGTCAGTGGCAGCTAGTAGGCCGGCGACGACGACCGCCGAGCGCCACCCGAACGGGAAGGGGAGTCACCTTCGGTCGGAGTCGTGACAGTATCCCCCCTCTGACGCGCGGCTCCCGCAGCGCGCCGACACCGGCCTCGAGGTCGACCCGGAGGACGAGGCGCAGGGCGATCCGGATGGAGGCGATGGAAATCCCTCAACATTGACGGATCCAAAATGTCCTCCACCGGTACCCAGCACCTTTCCTCCGGACCGTACCCCTCCCAGTCCACGAGGTACTGCAGGCCCCTCACCCGGCGTCTCGAGTCCAGAATGGTCCAGAATGGCCCGTATCGTATACGCCGGGGACCCCTCGATGTCCAGAGGGGGAGGAGGGACCTCCGGCACCTCACCGTCCTGCAGGGGACCAGCTACCACCGGCCTGAGGAGAGACACATGAAACGAGGGGTTAATACGATAATAGGAAGGGAGTTGTAATCGATAACACACCTCGTTTATTCTCCTCAGGACTTTGAAGGGCCCTACACACTGCGGCCCCAGCTTCCGGCAGGGCAAGCGGAGAGGCAGGTTTCGGGTCGAGAGCCAGACCCTTTCCCCCGGTACAAACACGGGGGCCTCACTGCGCTGGCGGTCAGCGCTCCTCTTCTGCCTTCTACTAGCTTGTTGGAGGGACTCCTGGACGGCCCTCCAGGTCTCCTTGGAGCGCTGTACCCATTCCTCCACCGCAGGAGCCTCGGTCTGGCTCGGATGCCATGGTGCCAGGACCGGCTGGTACCCCAACACACACTGAAAGGGGGACACGTTAGTAGAGGAGTGGCGTAGTGAGTTCTAGGCCATCTCGGCCCAGGGAATGTATCTCGCCCACTCCCCTGGCCGGTCCTGGCAATACGACCGCAGAAACCTACCCACCTCCTGGTTCACTCTCTCCACCTGCCCATTACTCTCGGGGTGATAACCGGAAGTCAGGCTGACCGAGACCCCCAGACGCTCCATGAACGCCCTCCATACTCGGGACGTGAACTGGGGGCCCCGATCAGAAACGATGTCCTCCGGCACCCCGTAGTGCCGGAAGACGTGGGTGAATAAGGCCTCCGCAGTCTGTAGGGCTGTAGGGATACCGGGCAACGGGAGGAGACGGCAGGACTTAGAAAACCGATCCACAATCACCAGAACCGTAGTGTTCCCCTGAGACGGGGGAAGATCGGTCAGGAAATCTACGGACAGATGAGACCATTGTTGAACGGGGAGGGGTTGCAACTTCCCTCTAGGAAGGTGCCTAGGAGCCTTACTCTGGGCGCATACCGAACAGGAGGAGACATAAACCCTAACGTCCCGAGCTAAGGTAGACCACCAATACCTCCCCCGAAGGCTCCCCACTGTCCTCGCCACCCCAGGGTGACCCGAGGAGGGTAGGACGTGAGCCCACCGAATCAGTTGGTCCCGAACACCAAGTGGCACGTACTTCCGCCCCGCCGGACACTGAAGAGGCGCGGGTTCCGCCTGTAGCGCCCGCTCGATGTCCGAGTCCACCTCCCATACCACTGGTGCTATCAGCCTCGAGGCGGGGAGGATGGGAGTGGGTTCGGTGGACCTATCCTCCGTGTCGTAAAGGCGGGACAGTGCGTCAGCCTTTACGTTTTGGGAGCCTGGTCTATAGGATAATGTAAACCGGAACCGGGTGAAGAACATGGCCCACCTTGCCTGATGTGGGTTCAGTCTCCTAGCTGCCCGAATATACTCCAGATTCTGGTGGTCGGTCCAGATGAGAAAGGGGTGCTTAGCCCCCTTAAGCCAGTGTCTCCACACCTTCAGAGCCCTGACCACCGCTAACAACTCCCGGTCCCCCACATCATAGTTACGCTCCGCTGGGCTGAGCTTCCTAGAGAAGAAAGCGCAGGGGCGGAGTTTTGGTGGCGTACCCGAGCGCTGTGATAGCACGGCACCCACCCCAGCCTCGGAAGCGTCCACCTCCACTATGAATGCTAAAGAAGGGTCCGGATGCGCCAACACGGGCGCATCCGGGAACAGAGCCTTCAACCTGTTGAAAGCTCCGTCCGCCGCTGCTGACCACCGCAACCGCACCGGGCCCCCCTTTAGCAGTGAGGTAATGGGAGCCGCTACCTGGCCAAAACCCCGGATAAATCTCCGGTAGTAGTTGGCAAAACCCAAAAACCGCTGCACCTCTTTTACCGTGGTTGGAGTCGGCCAATTACGCACGGCCTTAATGCGGTCACTCTCCACCACCACCCCCGAGGTGGAAATGCGATAACCCAGGAAGGAGACGGCTCGTTTGGAGAACACACACTTCTCAGCCTTGACGTATAGGTCATGCTCCAGCAGTCTACCAAGCACCTTGCGTACCAGAGATACATGCGTGGCGTGAGTAGCTGAGTAGATCAGAATGTCATCGATATACACAACCACGCCCTGCACGTGCAGGTCCCTGAGAATCTCGTCTACAAAGGATTGGAAAACGGCTGGAGCATTCTTTAACCCATACGGCATGACGCAGTACTCATAGTGGCCCGATGTGGTACTAAATGCGGTTTTCCACTCGTCTCCTTTCCGAATACGCACCAGACTGTACACGCTCCTGAGGTCCAGTTTTGTAAAGAACTGCGCTCTGTGAAATGATTCCACCGCCGAAGCGATGAGAGGTAGTGGGTAACTAAACCCCACTGTGATGGCATTTAGACCTCTATAATCAATACACGGACGCAAACCTCCCTCCTTTTTCTTCACAAAAAAGAAACTCGAGGAGACGGGTGAGATGGAGGGCCGAATGTACCCCTGTCCCAGAGACTCCGTGACATATGTCTCCATAGCCAACGTCTCCTCTTGGGACAAGGGGTACACGTGACTCTTGGGAAGCACAGCGTTTACCTGGAGATCTATCGCACAATCCCTTCCCGGTCGATGGGGTGGTAATTTCGTCGCTTTCTTTTTACTGAAAGCGATTGCCAAATCGGCATACTCGGGGGGAATGCACACCGTGGAACCCTGGTCTGGACTCTCCACCGACGTGGCACCGATGGAAACTCCCAGACACCTTCCAGAACACTCCTCGGACCACCCCTGGAGAACCCCCTGTCTCCACGAAATACTGGGATTGTGCCGGGCCAGCCAGGGAATTCCCAGCACCACTGGAAACGCAGGCGAATCAATAATATAGAGACTGATGCGTTCCCTATGATTCCCCTGCGTCACCATGTCCAGTGGGACTGTGGCCTCCCTGACCACCCCTGACCCTAATGGCCGGCTATCTAGGGAGTGCACGGGAAAGGGAGAATCTATCGGCACAAGCGGAACGCCCAACTTACGGGCGAGTCCGCGATCCATAAAGTTCCCAGCTGCACCTGAATCGACTAGCGCCCTATGCTGGGAAGAGGGGAAAAATTTAAGGAAAAAAATCAAGACAAACGTGTGACCAACAGGGGGTTCTGGGTGAGTTTGGTGTTGACTCACCTGGGGTGATCGAGAAGTGTTCCGCCTGCCATCTCGACTCCCAGACGGACCCCCCCAGCACCGATCGGCCGTGTGTCCTCTCCGACCACAGCTGGTGCAGGGGGGGCCTCCTCCTCCGATACCCCTAGGCGCGGCCCCTCCCAACTCCATCGGGATGGGAGCCGGGGTGCTGGGTGGTGGAACGCACAGGACCCTCTCCGAACGCCCGCGGGCAGCCAGCAGATTGTCCAGTCGGATGGACATGTCAATTAGCTCATCAAAGGAAAGAGCGGTGTCCCGACACGCTAGCTCCCTGCGGACGTCCTCCCGGAGACTACACCGGTAGTGGTCAATAAGGGCCCTGTCGTTCCACCCTGATCCCGCGGCCAAGGTCCGGAACTCCAGCGCGTAATCCTGGGCGCTCCTCTTCTCCTGCCTGAGATGGAATAGTCTTTCACCCGCCGCTCGGCCCTCTAGGGGGTGGTCAAACACGGCACGAAAATGGCGGGTAAACTCTGGGTAGTGCTCCTTCGCTGAGTCTGGGCCATTCCAGACTGCGTTTGCCCACTCCAGAGCACGACCCGTTAGGCAGGAGACGAGGACACTCACCCTCTCCGCTCCCGAGGGGGCTAACGGTGGCCAGGTATAGTTCCAGTTGGAGTAAGAACCCCTGGCACCCCGCCGCCGCTCCATCATAATCCCTCGGGAGCGTAAGACGGAGCGCGCTGGAGCCGGGGGATGGAGAGTCATGGGGGGGGGGGGGAGCCGAAGGTGGAGAGAGGAGCCCACTCCTCTCCCATTGGTCCATTCTCTCCATCATTTGGTCCATGGCCGATCCGATCCGATGGAGGACGGTGGTATGGTGGAGAACCCGTTCCTCCATCGATGGGAGAGGGTTGGCTGCTGCTCCTGCTGACTCCATTCAGTGGTGCGGGATTCTGTAACGCTCTGGGTGTCGGGGGTGTGAAGTCAGGCGCAGGAACAACAGATAGTTCAATATAGTGCTTTTAATGCGCACACGGGAAACAATGTCTCCACAAAAACACTGAGTGTAACAAAACAAATGTCCCATACACGGGGGACAAAAACCCAGTCCAAATATACTCTAATGAACGCAACAAACAAATACGTTCGTCTACTCCCGAATCCCAATGTACAACTGAATCAATCCCGCACAAAGAAACGTACGGGCTGGCTGACTAATAAAGCCCAACTAATGATAATCACCTCCACACAGGTGTAACAAATAAACACATAAGGAGGGGGAGGAAAAAGAGTCAGTGGCAGCTAGTAGGCCGGCGACGACGACCGCCAAGCGCCACCCGAACGGGAAGGGGAGTCACCTTCGGTCCGAGTCGTGACAATTACACATGAAATAAGTCAAAAGAAAGTCTACATACAGTGTGTGCAAATGGCATGAGGTGGTAAGGCAATAAATAGGCCATAGTAGCGAAGTAATTACAACTGGAGTGCTAGATGAGCAGATGATGATGTGCAAGTAGAAATACTGGTGTGCAAAAGAGCAGAAAAGTAAATAAAAACAATATGGGGATGAGGTAGGTAGATTGGATGGGCTATTTACAGATGGGCTATGTACAGCTGCAGCGATCGGTTAGCTTCTCAGATAGCTGATGTTTGAAGTTAGTGAGGGAAATATACGTCTCCAGCGATTATTGCAATTCGTTCCAGTCATTGGCAGCAGAGAACTGGAAGGAAAGGTGGCCAAAGCAGGTGTTGGCATTGGGGATGACCAGTGAGATATGCGTGCTACGGATGGGTGTTGTTATTGTGACCAGTGAGCTGAGATAAGGCGGAGCTTTAACTAGCAGACTTATAGATGACCTGGAGCCAGTGGGTCTGGCGACGAAAATGTAGCTAGGGCCAGCCGACTAGAGCATACAGGTCGCAGTGGTCAGTGGTATAAGGGGCTTTGGCAACAAAACGGATGGCACTGTGATAGACTGCATCCAATTTGTTGAGTAGAGTATTGGAAGCCATTTTGTAAATGACATCGCCGAAGTTGAGGATCGGTAGAATAGTCAGTTTTACGAGGGTATGTTTGTCGGCGTGAGGAACCCGATTCTAGATTTAATATGAGTCTGGAAGGAGAGTTTACAGTCTAGCCAGACACTTAGGTATTTGTAGTTGTACACATATTCTAGGTCAGAACCGTCCAGAGTAGTGATGCTAGTTGGGCGGGCGGCGAACGGTTGAAAAGCATGCATTTGGTTTTACTAGCGTTTATGAGCAGTTGGAGGTCACGGAAGGAGTGTTGTATGGTATTGAAACTCGTTTGGAGGTTAGTTAACAGTGTCCAAAGAGCCAGATGTATACAGAATGGTGTCGGGTGGATCAGCCGTAGCAAGAGCGACTTTGACAGCTCTGCCATTGAGATACCTTAATATTGTTAAACTGTATACAATTCGTTTTTATATTGGTAATTATAATATTCTGAACAAAAATGTGTTGGTCCTATGTCAAAAAGACAATTTCTCAATTTTTGTGAGCAAATTTGTTTTACATCCCTGATATTGAGCATTTGTCATTTGCCAAGAATCCAGCCACCTGACAGGTGTGGCATATCAAGAAACTGATTAAACAGCATGATCATTAGACAGGTGCACCAGATGTCTCAAGTTGAGGGAGTGTGCAATTGGCATGCTGACTGCAGTAATGTCCGCCAGAGTGGTTGCCAGAGAATGTAATGTTAATTTCTCTACCATAAACCACCTCCAAATTTGTGTTAGAGAATTTGGCAGTACATCCAACCAGCCTCACCAACCGCAGACCATGTGTACTCATACCAGCCCAGCCCAGGGCATCCGCATCCAGCTTCTTCATCTGTGGGATGGTCTGAGACCCATCCCTACCTTTTAAGTATCTGTGACTAGATGCTTATCTGTATTCCTAATCATGTGATATCCATATATTAGGGCCTAATGGATTTGTCAATTGACTGATTTCCTTATATGAACTGTAACATCTTTAAAATTGTTGCATGTTCCGTTTATATTTTTGTATAGTGCATTTACATTTTAGAGTATTTTTTCTCTCCAATTAAGGAGTCTGAAATTAACTTTTGATAACAAGCTGAGTAGACAGTCAGCCAAAATGAGGCAAGGTGGCTAGCTAGTTAAGCTAACATTAGCTACTTGATTTAGCTCTTCGGTCATCTTGTCTTTATGTTTAATGTTTTCTTTAATAACTGTACAAAATAAAACGCTTATTGACAATTTGAAGAGTATTCGTCATTAGGTAGGCTATTATTAGGTAGAGCAAAAAAGAACTGGCTAGTGATTCGATAAGTAGCTAGCTCACTAGAAGATAGGGCTGATGCAGGATTGCTAACGTTATTTTACCAGTAAAATGTAGCTTTTAGAATGTACCTTTTAATGTGGCACAACCAGTCATGATGTTTTCATCTGATTACTTCAAAATGCTCCTCCTGTAAGTCACCCACTAAAATAATGACAGCATCCAAATAGCACACTGTGCACCCACCACACGAATGGAAAAAGACATACATGTTCCAAAACATGTAATGATATTTGCCGATTGTCTTGTAGCCTGAAATTATGTGTCCACTACTGTCCGTGCGCGACTCGGCCATACATCTACGCCTTGGCGAAACGTTGGTGTTCTCAAACCACACACACACAGCACCCATGTTCAAGTCCATTTGCTCTTTTTTCATGTGCCTTACATGCAGTGATGATAAATAATGATGTAATAGCCTACAGCTTTCTTGGCATTTAGTTTTAGTTAGTGACACACCGATATTACATTTTTGTCCGATACTTTCCTTACCCCCCCCCAAAAAAACAATACTGATAATTACAATTTTAGCGGCCTTTTAAGAATTCCTCGTACAGTTAAATAGTTACACACACACCAGTCTAAGGCACTGTGTGACGCCATGACCTTTGAGATAATTTTTATGTCTCTATTTTGGTTGGTCAGGGCGTGAGTTTGGGTGGGCATTCTATGTCTGGTATTCTATGTTGTTCTTTGTTTTGTATTTCTATGTGTTTGGCCTGGTATGGTTCCCAATCAGAGGCAGCTGTCTATCGTTGTCTCTGATTGAGAAACATACTTAGGTAGCCTGTTCCCACCTGTGTTTGTGGGTAGTTGTTTTCTGTTTTGTGTGTCTACACCAGATAGAACTGTTTCATTTGTGCCGTTTTGATAATTGTTGTTCTAGTGCTCGGTTTTAATAAAAATCATGGACATGTACCACGCTGCATCTTGGTCCTCACCTTCTTCCACCAACAGTCGTTACACACTGCATCTGGGTGCAAGAGGCGTCATTACAGTCCCTGGTTCAAATCCAGGCTGTATCACATCCGGCTGTTATTGAGAGTCCCATAGGGTTGCACACAATTGGCCCAGCGCCATCCGGGTTTGGACGTCATTGTAAATAAGAATTTGTTCTTAACCGACTTGCCTAGTTAAATAAAGGTCTCACACACACACACCAAAAATATATTTTGTTGGTATTTACACATGTCCCCATTGTTTTACTGTTAATCAAAACCTATTTCTTTCACTTGCTGTGCTGTTTCGTAGATCATTTGTTTAGTCGTTTCATTCTCAACCAGGATTTCTATGTAACACCGTTTGGGTCTTTGCGTGTCAAAAAATATATTATTTCACACTAGTTGACGTGTCAATTAAGCTTGCTGACCAAACAGGACATGAATATGACTGGACGTCACATAATTTAACACGTTCATACATTTCTGACGTAGTTATTACACATTCACTCGTATTTCATGTCACAATGATTCATCGCTATGTATGCTATGATGCTGGTAAAGTTGTCTCGCGCACCTACAGTGCTGGTCAAAAAAGCTAGCTAGCTCATGGATGCAAACACTGTTCTTCCCCAAAAACATAGCTTAACGACAATCTGTTTTAGTAGCTATAGTTAGCTAACTAACTAGCTAGGTGTCATCTAAAATCACCCTAATTTATAAGACAGTTCTTATTTGATTAATGGTGGTCGGACCCATCTGTGAAGCTAGCCAAAATAAGGATTAGCCACAACAGTGGACTTTGCAGTTAGCCTTCAAAATAAAAGTAAGGCATAATTCTACTTTGTATTCATTTGCATCACTGTCAATGATACTTATTTTGAAGGCAAACCGCAAATTCCACTATTGTGCCTAATCCTTATTGTGGCTAGCTTCACAACAAATAACCCGGTCCGGCCGAGCCTCACTAGCCAGATGAAGCTAGCTGGCTGCTTATAACGTTAGCTTTGGGCAACAGGGTTAAGTAGCTGGTTAGCCATTTATTTTCATGAACTGAAGTTCAATTTCAATAGGCGAACAACAAGTGGCAACCTAGCTAATACATTTTTATTTATTTATTTTATTTAACCTTTATTTAACCAGGTAGGCAAGTTGAGAACAAGTTCTCATTTACAATTGCAACCTGGCCAAGACAAAACAAAGCAGTTCGACACATACAACAACACAGAGTTACACATGGAGTAAAACATACATAGAGTCAATAATACAGTAGAAAAATAAGTCTATATACAAGTGAGCAAGTAAGGTGAGATAAGGGAGGTGAAGCCAAATAAAAGGCCATGGTGGCGAAGTAAATACAATATAGCAAGTAAAACACTGAAAGGGTTGATTTGCAGTGGAAGAATGTGCAAAGTAGAGAGAAATAATGCGGTGCAAAGGAGCAAAAAATAAAATAAAATAAATACAGTAGGGAAAGAGGTAGTTGTTTGGGCTAAATTATAGATGGGCTATGTACAGGTGCAGTAATCTGTGAGCTGTTTTGACAGCTGGTGCTTAAAGCTAGTGAGGGAGATAAGTGTTTCCAGTTTCAGGGATTTTTGTAGTTCGTTCCAGTCATTGGCAGCAGAGAACTGGAAGGAGAGACGGCCAAAGGATGAATTGGTTTTGGGGGTGACCAGAGATATACCTGCCTGAGGGCGTGCTACAGGTGGGTGCTGCTATGGTGACCAGCGAGCTGAGATAAGGGGGGACTTTACCTAGCAGGGTCTTGTAGATGACCTGGAGCCAGTGGGTTTGGCGACGAGTATGAAGAGAGGGCCAGCCAACGAGAGCGTACAGGTCGCAGTGGTGGGTAGTACATGGGGCTTTGGTGACAAAACGGATGGCACTGTGATAGACTGCATCCAATTTATTGAGTAGGGTATTGGAGGCTATTTTGTAAATGACATCACCGAAGTCGAGGATTGATAGGATGGGTCAGTTTTACAAGGGCATGTTCTGCAGCATGAGTGAAGGATGCTTTGTTGCGGAATAGGAAGCCAATTCTAGATTTAACTTTGGATTGGAGATGTTTGATGTGAGTCTGGAAGGAGAGTTTACAGTCTAACCAGACACCTAGGTATTTGTAGTTGTCCACATATTCTAAGTCAGAGCCGTCCAGAGTAGTGATGTTGGACAGGTGGGCAGGTGCAGGCAGCGATCGGTTAAAGAGCATGCATTTAGTTTTACTTGTATTTAAGAGCAATTGGAGGCCACGGAAGGAGAGTTGTATGGCACTGAAGCTCGCCTGGAGGGTTGTTAACTTCTCTAGGATATGTGGGACGCTAACGTCTGCCATATGAGTTCTGTTATACTCACAGACATCATTCAAACATTTTTAGAAACCTCAGTGTTTTCTATCCAATAGTAATAATAATATGCATATATTAGCATGTGGGACAGAGTAGGAGGCAGTTCACTATGGGCACGAAATTCATCCAAAAGTGAAAATGCTGCCCCCTATACCAAAGAAGTTAACACAGTGTCCAAAGAAGGGCCAGAAGTATACAGAATGGTGTTGTCTGCGTAGAGGTGGATCAGAGACTCACCAGCAGCAAGAGCGACATCAATGATGTATACAGAGAAGAGAGTCGGTCCAAGAATTGAACCCTGTGGCACCCCCATAGACTGCCAGAGGCCCGGACAACAGACCCTCCGATTTGACACACTGAACTCTATCAGCGAAGTAGTTGGTGAACCAAGCGAGGCAATCATTTGAGAAACCAAGGCTGTCGAGTCTGCCGATGAGAATGTGGTGATTGACAGAGTCGAAAGCCTTGGCCAGGTCAATGAATACGGCTGCACACTATTGTTTCATATCGATGGCGGTTAAGATATCGTTTAGGACCTTGAGCGTGGCTGAGGTGCACCCATGACGAGCTCTGAAACCAGATTGCATAGCGGAGAAGGTATGGTGGGATTCGAAATGGTTGGTAATCTGTTTGTTGACTTGGCTTTCGAAGACCTTAGAAAGGCAGGGTAGGATAGATATAGGTCTGTAGCAGTTTGGGTCAAGAGTGTCCCCGCCTTTGAAGAGGGGGATGACCGCAGCTGCTTTCCAATCTTTGGGAATCTCAGACGACACGAAAGAGAGGTTGAACAGGCTAGTAATAGGGGTGGCAACAATTTCAGCAGATAATTTTAGAAAGAAAGGGTCCAGATTATCTAGCCCGGCTGATTTGTAGGGGTCCAGATTTTGCAGCTCTTTCAGCACATCAGCTGACTGGATTTGGGAGAAGGAGAAATGGGGAAGGCTTGGGCGAGTAGCTGTGGTGGGTGCAGTGCTGTTGACCGGGGTAGGGGTAGCCAGGTGGAAAGCATGGCAAGCCGTAGAAAAATGCTTATTGAAATTCTCAATTATAGTGAATTTATCGGTGGTGACAGTGTTTCCTATCTTCAGTGCAGTGGGCAGCTGGGAGGAGATATTCTTATTCTCCATGGACTTTACAGTGTCCCAGAACTTTTTTGAGTTTGTGTTGCAGGAAGCAAATTACTTACAAGGATTCCTAAATCATTGCTAAGAATAATGAAAATGACTGCAGTTTCTACTGGTCATTGTTTTAAGGCTGGTTGTATAGGTGCTAGCTAGGTACCAAGCTAAAGCTAGCTACCCCAGAAGTTGCGGTCGAACAAATAATGCTTTATTACCAATGCGGTATTGTAAACACATTGTTTGTGGCCGGCGTTTGCAGACTTTTTTTTGTAGAGCTTTGACAGTGCTACTGTATCTTTTCTGACACGCAAAGACTCAAACGGTGTGCCATATTATGTCGTAAAGTTGTTTCCAAGATGGAATAGCAGTCAGACGTCTTTGCCCTTCGTTTTGTTGTGTCCCCTGTATATATCTTTTATATTTTTAGTTTTTCTAAACCTCAACTTCCAAATACTCTCCTGCAACCCGCCTCGCCCAATGTGGTGTGGACCTGCTTTTTTCTTCACCTCTGAACCGGAATCGCCCCAACAGAAGCTGGCCAGCTAATCTGGCTACTAGCTAGTAGTCAGCTAACGACCGCTAGCGGTCATCAGCTAAACTTTAGCTCGGAAAGCTCTTGCCAGTTTGTACAACGCTATTCAAACCAGAGCATACCGGACCAATTTTCTATCCATATCCCCGGATTCCTACCGCAAGCTCTGAACCTTCTCATCTGGATCATCGCAGCTAACGTCCCCTGAATGCCCATCCGCTAGCCTGTTAGCTATCTAGAACCCATCGGACAAATTCTTTGGCCACTATACCCATTTTGCCAATTGGCCTGGTTTACCACACGGAGCCCTGCTGATCCGTCCGCCGATGTAACAGCACGAGGGGACCACAACAGATTTTCCAACGTCGCGTCGTCCCTCTAAGGCCCTTCTGCTATCCCCGGCCCGCTAGCTGCCTGAAGCCACTCACTGGACTCCTATGATCACCCGGCTACACATGCCTCTCCCTTAACTCAATATGCCTTGTCCATTGCTATTTTGGTTAGTAACTATTGCTTTACTTCACTGTAGAGCCTTTAGCACTGCTCAATACGCCTCAGGTAACAATTTAGTTCCACCTCCCACACACGCAGTGACATCACCTGGTTTAAATGCTATTTCTAGAGACAATATCTCTTTCATCGTCACTCTATGCACAGGTTTACCCCCAATGTATTCACATCCTACCATACCTTTGTCTGTACACTATGCCTTGAATCTATTCTACCGCGCCCAGAAATCTACTCCTTTTACTCTCTGTTCTGAACGTACTAGACGACCAGGTCTGTTAGCCTTTAACAGTACCCTTATCCTACTCCTCCTCTGGTGATGTAGAGGTTAATCCAGGCCCTACAGTGCCTTGCTCCACTCCTATTCCCCAGGCGCTCTCATTTGTTGACTTCTGTAACCGTAAAAGCCTTGGTTTCATGCATGTTAACATCAGAAGCCTCCTCCCCAAGTTTGTTTTATTCACTGCCCTAGCTAGAGGGCGACCGATTATGATTTTTCAACGTCGATACCGATTAAATCGGACAATTTTTATTTATTTATTTGTAATAATGACAATTCAACAATACTGAATGAACACTTATTTTAACTTAATATAATACATACATAAAATCAATATAGCCTCAAATAAATAATGAAACATGTTCAATTTGGTATAAATAATGCAAAAAAAAAAAGTAAAAGTGCAATATGTACCATGTAAAAAAGCTAACGTTTAAGTTCCTTGCTCAGAACATGAGAACATATGAAAGCTGGTGGTTCCTTTTAACATGATACTTCAATATTCCAAGGTAAGAGGTTTTAGATAATATAGTATTTATAGGACTATTTCTCTCTATACCATTTGTATTTCATATACCTTTGACTATTGGATGTTCTTATATGCACTTTAGTATTGCCAGTGTAACAGTATAGCTTCCGTCCCTCTCCTCGAACCAGGAACACAGACAACAGCCACCCTCAAAGCATCGTTACCCATCGCTCCACAAAAGCCGCGGCCTTGCAGAGCAAGGGGAACAACTACTCCAAGTCTCAGAGCGAGTGACGTTGGAAACGCTATTAGCGCGCACCCCGCTAACTAGCTAGCCATTTCACATCGGTTACACCAGCCTAATCTCGGGAGTTGATAGGCTTGAAGTCATAAACAGCTCAATGCTTGAAGCACAGGGAAGAGCTGCTGGCAAAACGCATGAAAGTGCTGTTTGATTGAATGCTTACGAGCGTGCTGCTGCCTACCACCGCTCAGTCAGACTGCTCTATATTCCTGTTACATTGTACAACCTTCAATGTTATGTCATAATTACGTAAAATTCTGGCAAATTAGTTTGCAACAAGCCAGGCTGCTCAATCTGTTGCATATGCCCTGACTTAGCTAAATATGCAGGTTTAACAATATATACTCTGTATTGATTTTAAGAAAGGCATTGGTGTTTATGGTTAGGTACAGTCGTGCAACGAGTGTGCTTTTTTTGCAAATGCGCTTTTGTTAAATCATCCCCCTGCGTTGCATCGATTATATGCAACATAGGACACGCTAGATAAACTAGTAATATCATTAACCATGTGTAGTTAACTAGTGATTATGATTGATTGATTGTGTTTATAAGATAAGTTTAATGCTAGCTAGCAACTTACCTTGGCTTCTTACTGCAATCGCGTAACAGGCAGGCTCCTCGTGAAGCGCAATGAGAGGCAGGTGGTTAGAGCGTTGGACTAGTTAACCGTAAGGTTGCAAGATTGAATCCTGGAGCTGACATGGTAAAAATCTGTCGTTCTGCCCCTGAACAAGTGTAACGGCAGCCTTCCTCCTCTTCGTCTGAAGAGGAGGTGTAGCAGGGATCGGACCAAGACGCAGCGTAGTTTGTGCTCAACATGATTTAATAAAGATGATAATGTGAACACTTACAAAATACAAAAACAACAAACGTGGAAAACCGAAACAGTCCTCTCTGGTGAAACGAACAGGAAACAACCACCCACAAACCAACACAAAACAAGCCACCTAAATATGATTCCCAATCAGAGACAACACAAAACACCTGCCTCTGATTCAGAACCATATTAGGCCAAACATAGAAACAGACAAACAATATAGAATGCCCACCCAGCTCACGTCCTGACCAACACTAAAACAAGTAAAACACACAAGACCTATGGTCAGAACGTGACAGTACCCCCCTCCTGAGGTGCGGACTCCGAACGCACAACCTAAACCTATAGGGGAGGGTCTGGGTGGGCATCTGTCCGCGGTGGCGGCTCCGGCGCTGGACGAGGATCCCACTCCACCATTGTCTTTGTCCCCCTCCTTAGCGTCCTTTGAGTGGCGACCCTCGCCGCCGACCTTGGCCTAGGAACCTTCACCAATGTCCCCACTAGACTGAGGAAACTCCTCCGGACTGAGGGACAGCTCATGACAGAGAGGTAGCTCATGACAGAGAGGTAGCTCATGACAGAGAGGTAGCTCCGGACAGAGAGGTAGCTCCGGACAGAGAGGTAGCTCCGGACTGGAGGGCAGCTCCGGACTGGAGGGCAGCTCCGGACTGGAGGGCAGCTCCGGACTGGAGGGCAGCTCCGGACTGGAGGGCAGCTCATGACTGGAGGGCAGCTCTGGTCGCTCCTGACTGGCGGGAGGCTCTGGTCGCTCCTGACTGGCGGGCGGCTCTGGTCGCTCCTGACTGGCGGGCGGCTCTGGTCGCTCCTGACTGGCGGGCGGCTCTGGTCGCTCCTGACTGGCGGGCGGCTCTAGCGGCTCCTGATTGACGGACGGCTCTAGCGGCTCCTGACTGACGGACGGCTTTAGCGGCTCCTAACTGACGGACGGCTCTAATGGCTCTGGACAGACGGGCGGCTCGGGACAGACGGAAGACTCAGACGGCGCTGGGCAGGCAGGCAGCTCAGACGACGCTGGGCAGACGGTCAGCTCAGACGGCGCTGGGCAGACGGGCAGCTCAGACGGCGCTGGGCAGACGGGCAGCTCAGACGGCGCTGGGCAGACGGGCAGCGCAGGCGGCGCTGGGCAGACTCTGACCTGCTGAGGCGCACATTAGGCCTGGTGCGTGGTGCCGGAACTGGTGGTACCGGTTTGTAGACACGCACCTCAAGGCTAGTGCGGGGAGCAGGAACAGGGCACACTGGACTCTCGAGGTGCACTATAAGCCTGGTGCGTGGTACCGGCACTGGTGGTACCGAGCTGAGGGCACGCACCTCAGGGCGAGTGCGGGGAGAAGGAACAGTGCGTACAGGGCTCTGGATACGCACAGTAGGCTTGGTGCGTGGTGCCGGAGCTGGTGGTACCGGGCTGGAGACACGCACCACAGGGAGAGTGCGTGGAGGAGGAACAGGGTTCTGGAGATGCACAGGAAGCCTGGTGCGTGGTGTTGGCACTGGTGGTACTGGGCTGGGTTGAGGAGGTGGCACCGGATATACTGGACCGTGAAGGCGTACTGGAGCTCTTGAGCACCGAGCCTGCCCAACGTTACCTGGTTGAATGCTCCCCATAGCCTGGCCAGTGCGGGGAGGTGTAATAACCCGCACTGGGCTGTGCTGGCGAACCGGGGACACCATGCGTAAGGCTGGTGCCATGTACACCGGCCCGAGGAGACGCACTGGAGACCAGATGCGTTGAGCCGGCTTCATAGCACCTGGCTCGATGCCCACTCTAGCCCGGCCGATACGTGGAGCTGGGATGTACCGCACCGGGCTATACACACGTACAGGAGACACCATGCGCTCTTCCGCATAACACGGTGTCTGCCCGTACTCTCGCTCTCCACGGTAAGCCCGGGAAGTTGGCGCAGGTCTCCTACCTGACTTCGCCACACTCCCCTTTAGCCCCCCTCAATACATTTTTGGCGTTTCTTCTCGGGCTTCCAGCCACGCTTCCGTGCTGCCTCCTCATACCACCGCTCCTCGGCTTTAGCTGCCTCCAGCTCTTCACGAGAGGGGCGATATTCTCCAATCTTAGCCCAGTATCCCTTACCCTCCAGAATTTCCTCCCATGTACAGGAGTCCTGTGTAATGGGCCGCTACTGCTGCTGTCGCTGTCGCTGCTGCCCGTTACTACGCTGCTTGGTCCGAGTTTGGTGGGTGGTTCTGTAACGGCAGCCTTCCTCCTCTTCGTCTGAAGAGGAGGTGTAGCAGGGATCGGACCAAGACGCAGCGTAGTTCGTGCTCAACATGTTTAATGACGACGAATAACGTGAACACTTCCAAAATACAAAAACAACAAACGTGGAAAACTGAAACAGTCCTCTCTGGTGAAACGAACAGGAAACAACCACCCACAAACCCCAACACAAAACAAGCCACCTAAATATGATTCCCAATCAGAGACAACACAAAACACCTGCCTCTGATTGAGAACCATATTAGGCCAAACATAGAAACAGACAAACTATACACACAACATAGAATGCCCACCCAGCTCACGTCCTGACCAACACTAAAACAAGTAAAACACACAAGAACTATGGTAAGAACGTGACAACAAAGCAGTTAACCCACCGTTCCTAGGCCGTTATTGAAAATAAGAATGTGTTCTTAACTGACTTGCCTAGTTAAATAAAGATTAAATAAATCCAAAATGTCCAAAAATTCCGATTTCCGATTGTTATGAAAACTAGAAATCGGCCCTAATTAAATCGGCCATTCCGATTTAATCGGTCGACCTCTAATAGTCACTTTAATAATTCTACCTACATGTACCGGTGCCCCCGCACACTGACTCAGTTCCGGTACCCCCCTGTATATAGTCTCGCTATTGTTATTTTACTGCTGCTCTTTAATAATTTGTTACTTTTCTTATCCAGATTATTATTTTAACTGCTTTGTTGGTTAGGTGCTCATAAGTAAGCGTTTCACTGTAAGGTTGCATTCGGCGCATGCGACTCAAAATATGATTTGATGATCAATGGAAACAGGATGCACCCGAGCTCAATTTCGAGTCTCATAGCAAAGGGTCTGAATACTTAGGTAAATTAAGGTGCTTTTTTTGCAAAAATGTCTAAACCTGTTTTTGCTTTGTCATTATGAGTGTGTGTAGATTGATGAGGACTTTTTTTACATTTATTTAAGCCATTATAGAATAAGGCTGTAACAACAAAATGTGGAAAAAGTCCAGGGGTCTGAATACTTTCCGAACATAATGTGTGTAAAGACGTAAATCTTAAATTGTATCTCTTGATTCTTCGCCGCCGCCTCCCATAGAACCTTTTTATCAAATGCGTTTGAGAATGAGAAAGAGGATGGAAGGAATCAGGGAAGTATGATTGAGATTCCCTTTAGGCTGTCTCAGTACTCTAAAATGGCTTCTTCTCCTCATATCCTACCCTTCATGAACACAGAGGTAAAAGGAAAAGATAAGTTTCCACTATATTGCTTTCACCTGCCATGTTCTGCCAGATCAGCAGAGGATAGGATACGTGAAAAGGTTTAAACTTTGAGACAGAGCCATACATACCTGACAGATTCAAAGGAACAGCTGCTCACCTGCAATTTTGCTACTGGAAGTATTATCTGTCGAGGCCTAGGAGAGAAATGGAGGAAAATAACTGTAACGGCTGTCTATCTCTTCCTCCTCATCTGACGAGGAGAGGCGAGAAGGATCGGAGGACCAATACGCAGAGTGGTAAGTGTCCATGTTTTAATAATATAAACTGAACACTACACAAATAACAAAATAACAAATGTGAACGAACTGAAACAATACCGTGTGACGACAAACACTGACATGGAAGACAAACACCCACAAACCAACAGTGAAAACAGGCAACCTAAATATGGCTCCCAATCAGAGACAATGCAAAACACCTGCCTCTGATTGAGAACCATATCAGGCTAAATTAACAAACCTAAACATAGAAACAAATAACATAGACTGCCCACCCCAACTGACGCCCTGACCATCCTAAATAAAGACAAAACAAGGGAAAATAAAGGTCAGAACGTGACAATAACTGACTGGATAGCTTTGTACCATCTGTTGATTCAATCTTGCTAAATACAGTGGATGGATTGGTAGAGGATAAATCTCAAACTTATTTTAAAATGAAGCCTATATTTATGTTTTGAACTTAAAATAAATATTATATCCTGTTGAGATGTAACCACACTTAGTATTCCCCATAGCCTACCTGCTGAGAAACTGGCTAGGTCAGCGATGCAAGCTGGGACAGATCTCAGTGGGGGTAGCAGTGATATGATATTGGAGGTGACACTTAGGGGCTGAAGGAACGTCTTACTATAAGTGGCGAGTTTAGAGAGAGCAGGTGGTTTGGCTGGTTTTGGCAGGAAGCCCGAAGATAAACTTTCACACACATTTGATGGTCTTTCTGGTTTCCTTGAAGCCTTAGATGTAACTATGGGAGAGGACTTGAACAGAAAGTTGGGACCCAACTCCAGGGTGTCATCCAAGGTGAAGGTGTCACCATCTCTCCCGGACGGGCCTGGCTGGGACTGTACCGTATGTTCACGGACATCGACTTCAGAATTTTTTGTTGGTTCGTGGTCAGTTTGAAAAGGGGTGCGTGCATTGCCAACAATGGTCACTGGCTCAGTGGTTGCATTTAAATGAGGGTTAGTTTGAAAAGTGTTGTTTAGAGGTTGTTTGGTACAATCATAAGTCTCTTGCTCAGTGGTTGCATTGAACTTCAAAGGAAGGAAAACTTCAAAAGGCTCATTCAGGGGCCTACTAATCTCCACAGACTCCAGCGCAGTAGTCGTGACAATGGGCTCGGTAAGGACCATAGTGGAGTTGGTCCCAGTTTTGGGCTCCAGTGTTGGTTCAACCAAGGTTCAAAGGTGTCGTTGTTCACCCTCTTGTCATCACACAAGGCACCAAATGTTTACGAGGACAATGGCACTGTATAGGACGCAGACACAGCACTATCACTGTCATTAAATAAACTTTCTCCAGAGCAGTTTGGTAAAGTTTCATCTTGAATCCTCCAGGTCTCTGAGGCATGCATTGGACTCAAAATTGGGGAGCAGGACTTCTGTCTGACTGGTTATCGCTGGGCTGCTTTGACTGAATGGGATCTTCCCTGCAAATTGGTTGCTTAACTTAGCATCAATAGGCCTGACATCAGTGGAATGGGACTAATTGACACTGCTGGTGTCTCTGAAGGTACTTCTTTGCTCCAGAGCCAGGGGGCAGATTCCGTGCTTTATGCTACAAAGCAGAAACATGTGTGACCCCAGAGATCATTGGTAGTGAGGTTCAGATTGTCCTCGTCAGTGGCCTGTAGGATAGAAATAGAAATTACCATAATCAAATCAAACAAAATTATATACTCCCAACAGGCAATGGTTGCAGCTATGATTAGGTTAAATAACTGCATATTTTATGAGTTCAACCATAATAGGATAGACCCACCATGGAACAAAATGGGAGGAACAGGAGCTAAATGTTGAGTTTATAGGGATAACATTCAAGTTTATATTTAATCTAAATAATATTCCTATTACAGATCAAGCTGTAATGCTTTACATGACAATGTTTGCTTTGTAGCGCCGACAGATGAAACATGGAGTCTTAAAGAGGACTGGAAACACTTTACTAAGTAATCCTAACCAAAGAGATTTCTTCAATCCACTAATACTATACATGTGCATTTAACCTAGAAATATCTCTATTTTTAGGATTTTGATCTTGAACAATGTTCATTAACGATATGGGTAGCGCAATCTTGAATTAGCGCAACTGATGCCTCATTGGCAGGATTTACCAAATGTTTTGTTTTGGCGGGAAGACAAAGTGAATGCTGCCACCGGACCTGAAAGGTTTCTCACAACTTTTTTGATGTATTTATTTAAAAGATTCAGCAACTATTACAACCGTAGCTCCCTCTGTGATCGAGGTACTGGTCTACTGGGAAATTCCCACGGTGGGGGTTATATCCAGAACAGTAGGAAAGGGCTGTCCCATGATGCCAGATCCATGTCTGTGTTCATGGGGCGGGCCTATGACTTAGTTAAACACCAAAGGGAATTGGAGTTTCCTTCATTAAAACAGTTAATAACATAACATCATTTCATTTCATACAACAATTGATGCAAGCCTCACAACTGAGACTCTTATATAAACAGTTATGGTAATGCAGCTGTATTGTCTCATGAGTTCTGTGATGTGGAGGAGGTTCCTTTGTTTTCCTGTGAAACTCTCTCTATACTGCATGGCCATGAGGAGAGACTCCTCTAGGAAGTTAAGACCTGCGATAACAGAGCCTTGTTGTAGGGGAAGAGAAAGGTGGTTAGAGAGAGGGGGGATGGTGCACGCTGTACCCAAAGAGGGCCACGTCATGACAGTCTACCCTGGTGGTTTGGAGCTTGTGATTATCCTGCAAGTTACAAATCAACATTAAAATAATGACCATGTGATGTCCTATTTGTAGATCATCGTTGCGGTTGAACTTGGTAGGCTCTCTGAAGGCGGAGCAGTCCACCACAAGAATGGGCAGCTGATGTCCGGTTGGTGATCGCCGTTGCGGTACCCTCTAGTGCTTTACCTTGGTAGGTTCCCTGGAAGCTGCAAAGTACCACAGGAAGGGCCAGGGGATATCCTGGTTGGTGTTCGCCGTTGCGGTTCCCCCCTCTGGTGGTTTTCCTTGGTAGGCTCTCTGACAGCGGGGCATGCCGCCACAAGGATGGGCAGTGGGTGTCCGGATTTGGGATCGCCGCTCCGGACCCGTCTGGTCGTTCAGACTGGAAGATCTGGGCAGTAACTTAGGCAGATGTTAACGCACACACACACTCAAGAAATATATAATTGCATTCATTCCCCAATGAGCGGCTGTTACGAATCCCTTTGGCTCTACAGTCTAGGGGGGGTGGCAACGAGACCCGTAACATAACTCATGCGTGAAAAAGTAACAGCGAGAACAAATAACCACAGACAACTTCAAATCTACCGACAAACACTCATGGTTTATTTGTAAACACACGGTAAATGGGGAGCGGGAAAAGGGGCTGAGCTGGACCCAAGGAAATAAATAATAAGCATTCAAAAACACCCCTCAGCTAGTCTACCTGCTTCAACAACAGCTAGCTAACTAACTAAAAATACAGAGGGTGGTCCGCCCAGTTCTAACTAGTGTATTTAGGCAAAGTTTACCTACAGGTAGTGTATGCCCATGGGCAACTTGTCTTGGTACCCCCTTTCCCACAATCAAACAAACAGTCAAACACCATAACCAAAACAATACTCACAGGTGGGACAAAGTGACCTGTAGGTGTAAAAACAAACGAGAGCTCAAAGAGAGAGATATTGCGAGAGATTGAGACACAAAAAGAGATCGAGCTCTAGAGAAAACAACTGAATGGGTTTTTAAACCAAGGGAAAGGGGATGTGATTGGGTAATGGAAACAGGAGGAGGTGTGTCTTCTGATTGATGACTGATTGGTGACTGATTGGGGAATGATGATTGCCACCTGTGAGGGGAGAAGGAGAGAAAAGTAACACACAGGATACACACACAGGATACCTGTATCCGTAACACTCCCACCCTTAAAAGAGCAACCCTAGGGGGGATTGCGAACAAAGAATTTACAATGAATACCCACAAGACCAACAAACAAAGTTAACCTTACGAAACATACACACGAGACAAAGCATCTGCTACTACATTATCAGAACCCTTTTTGTGGCGGATCTCCAAATTATAATTTTGCACAATAAGAGGCCAACGCAAAAGGCGCTGGTTCTGGTTGTACACTAGGGGGTTATGGTCAGTATATACCATCACTGGTAGGGCACTGGAACCAATATAAACTTCAAAGTATTGCAGAGCGAACAACAAAGCAAGAGCTTCTTGTTCAATAGTTGCATAGTTTGCCTGACATTGGTTAAACTTAAGAGAAAAATAACAAACAGGATGATCCACTCCCCTCTTGTCCTGCTGCAGTAGAACAGCACCAGTACCTCCAGTTTAAATGGTCGCTCAAAATCCAGAGCAGCAAGTACAGGGGTATTACATAAGAGTGCTTTAGCAGATTCAAAAGCTACCTGACAATCATGGGACCACTCAAACGCTCTAGCCGGACTGAGCAAATCGGTTAATGGAGCAACTACCGCAGAGACATTTTTACAGAAACTACGGTAGTAGCCAACCATCCCTAAAAAGTGGCGTAGCTCTCGTCTGGTGGTAGGTGCGGACTTTGCCAAGTTCAGGGTTAGAGAAGCAGCTACCAAACGTTCACATACTACCCTTAGAGAGTTAACATTATCTGACCACTCAGATGAATAAATTACTAGATAATCAAGATAGGCACTACAATTGGGATCTCCAGCTAATACAGAGTTAACTTAATCGGGATAGGGGGCAGCATTTCGACTTTGAACAAATTGCGTGCCCAAACGAAATTTCCTCCTACTCCTACTCTGTCCCAGAAGGTAATACATGCATATTATTATTACTATTGTATAGAAAACACTCTGAAGTTTCTAAAACTGTTTGAATTATTTATGTAAGTATAACAGAACTCATTTGGCAGACAAAAACCTGAGAAGAGGTCAAAACAGGAAATGAGAACTCCATTTTCAAAACAGTGTCAAATGATACCCCTTCTAGTTATGAATGAGCAAACACTTCCTAGGGCTTCCACTAGATGTCACCGTCTTTAGATTTTAGTTATATGATTCTACTATAAAGAAGGGGCTCATAGGAGCTATTTTACTGAGTGGTCTTCAGAAACTTTCAGTCTCTTTTGGCACGCTCACGAGAGAGAGTGATCTCGTTCCAATGCTCTTTCTTCAGACAATGAAATTCTCCGGTTGGATCCTTATTGATGATTAATGTAAAACACATACTAAATATGGATTGCAAACATCATTTGACCTGTTTCTACGACCTGTAACGGAACTTTAAGAGTTTTTGTCTGGAGGGATTGCTCGTGCGTCATGAAAATGGATTCCTGGGCTGAACATGCTAACAACAAGTGTCTAAATGATGGGCTTTATGGAACTTTTCAGTCATTTATTGTCGATCTGGGAATCCTGGGAGTGCCGTCTGATGAAGTTATTCGAAGGTAAGTGCATATTTATAGTGTTTTTGTAGCTTTTGTTTATTTTGAAATCTGACACAGCGGTTGCATAGAGGATAAGTTTATCTTTAATTATGTGAATAACACTTGCATCTTTTATCAGTGTTTATTATGAGTATTTCTGCAAAATCACCAGATGTTTTGGAATCAAAACATTACTGCACGTAATGCGCCAATGTAAACTGAGATTTTTTTTATATATATATGCACATTATCAAACAAAACATAAATGTATTGTGTAACATGATGTTATGACTCATCTGATGAAGATGTTCAAAGGTTAGTGATTAATTTTATCTCTATTTGTGGGTTTTGTGAAAGCTACCTGCGCTGTGAAAGAAATGTCTGTGCTTTTTTGGATTTGGTGGTGAGCTAACATAAATATACGTGGTGTTTTCGCTGTAAAACATTTAAAAAATCGGACATGTTGGCTGGATTCACAAGATGTTTATCTTTCATTTGCTGTATTGGACTTGTTAACTTCTTATGGCTGCAGCCCGGCGTCGGTACACTTATGACAACAGCCAGCTCAAAGTGCAGGGCGCGAAATTCAAAAGATATTTTTTTTAAATATTTAACTTTCACACATTAACAAGTCCAATACAGCATATGAAAGGTACACATCTTGTGAATCCAGCCAACATGTCCGATTTTTAAAATGTTTTACAGGGAAGACACAATATGTAAATCTATTAGCTAACCACGTTAGCAAAAGACACCACTTTTTTTACTCCACCAGTTTTTTACTCCATCAGTAGCTATCACAAATTCGACCAAATAAAGATATAAATAGCCACTAACCAAGAAACAACTTCATCAGATGACAGTCTGATAACATATTTATTGTATAGCATATGTTTTGTTCGAAAAATGTGCATATTTCAGGTATAAATCATAGTTTACATTGCAGCTACAATCAGAAATTGCACCGAAAGCAGACATAATATTTACAGACACCAACGTCAAATACCTAATTACTCATCATAAAACATTTCTGAAAAATACATAGTGTACAGCAAATGAAAGACAGGCATCTTGTGATTCCAGACAATATTTCCGATTTATTAAGTGTTTTACAGCGAAAACAAAATGTAGCGTTATATTAGCGTAGCCACAATAGCCAGAAACACTTGGGCGCCGACGACCAGTTCACATGCACGACAGATATATGAAATAGCATCATAAAATGTTTCTTACTTTTGGTGATCTTCCGTCAGAATGTTGGACAAGGTGTCCTTTGTCCAGAACAGTCGGCAACTTTCCCTCTTCAATTAGCATGCACACTAGCCAAGCGGCGCGAATCTCTCCATGTCAACAAACGGAAGAGAACGGAACACGGCAAAACTCCCGAAAAATGTTCAATAATCTGATGAAACTATATTGAAAAAACATACTTTACGATGATATGGTGACATGTATCAAATAAAATCAAAGCCGGAGATAGTACTCGCCTATTACGGCAGCTAAAGAGAAGGCAATCCCACTGTCCACGTCGCGCTCTTCAGAGTACCGAAAATGGGGGACACGTCATTCCAAGATGATGTGTTCCAACTCAGACCAAGATAATCACCTAATTTCTTCTCTCACAGCCTCTTGACATCGAGGGGAAGGTGTATGACGTGCATGTATACTAATAGATCTCATGACCATTTATAGGCAGGAAGTAGAAGAGAGCCTCGGTTTCAGACTTTCCACTTCCTGGTCAGGAAGTGTGCTGCAGAATGACTTCTGTTTCACTCAGAGAAATAATTCAAACGGTTTTAGAAACTAGAGAGTGTTTTCTATCCAATAGTAATAATAATATGCATATTGTACGAGCAAGAATTGAGTACAAGGCCGTTTGAAATGGGCACCTTTTATCTGGCTACTCAATACTGCCCCTTGCAGCCCAAACAGGTTAACTTCTTTGGGATACACCCCCCTCCTTCTCTCAATTTCCGCCTGAAGACATACCCAAATCTAACTGTCTGTAGCTCAGGCCCAGAAGCAAGGATAGGCATATTCTTGGTATCATTTGAAAGGAAACACTCTGAAATTTGTGGAAATGTGAATTGAATGTAGGAGAATATAACACCATAGATCTGGTAGAAGAAAATACAAGGAAATAAACATACGTTTTCTGTTTTTATTGTTGTTGCATCATCTTTCAACTGAACAAGAACAGGCAAACATTCAGATATGATGCTGGGGATCATTTTGATGCAGAACATAAGATGGCAACAGTATTAGAAAAAAGTTTCAAAAAGATATCTTCAGGAACGAGTGAGCTACATGACATTGAGCATGTAGTCACCCAGGTGTCCCACACAAGTTGCCCAAATGTACCCAAGTGGCCAAATTGGTACAGTGATACATTTTGAAGTAAATTACTATATACAAAATACTAAAATGCTATTCTAACACACACCCCAAAAAAAAAAAAAATAATAATATGAAAATTTGAAAAAAAAAAAAATAACAAGGGTAACTATTTACAGACATTCAATGTATAATATACAATATTGTGAAGACCCTCAGTCCTCTACATAATATTGTTCTGCTGATGCCATGCCCAATAGCAGTCTCTTTCTGCTGTAAGCAGAGGGTTACTGAACAGGTGGTGCAGGTGATGGGGCATTTCCTGTGACAAAGCACACATCGACGCCTCCCCACTGTGCCCTTTTTGCCCTGAGGCACATTCATGCCTGCAGAGATTAATCTGGGCAGGTGAACAGCACTGGTTGGAGCAGAAGGGGCAGAGGTAGAGGGGGCAGAAGTAGAGGGAACAGAGGTAGAGGGGACAGAAGGTGCTGCAGTAGACTTGCTGTAGCAAGCAAGCTCCTGGATGAGCAGCTCTTGGAAGGCTAGCTGTGAGATGTGGGGCTGTCCACGGCTCTTAGCCATTTCCTTCTGGAGGATGAAGGAATTCACCACAGCAATGTCAATGAAGTGATAGAAAAATGTCTTGTACCATTTCATTGTCTTGTGGAGCACATTGTAGTAGCCAATCAGTGCATCTGACAGGTCCACACCTCCCATGCTCTTGTTGTAGTCCTTGATAGCTAAAGGAATGGGGACATTTTTGGTGGTCCATGCCCCGGCACCGTCTTTCACACGCCTGATGACGTGATCCCCACTGAAGGACTTGTGGATACTGGAGCACATGACCACCTCTCTGGTATCCATCCACTTCACAAACAGCAGGCCGTCTTGGCGAATCCATCTCATGGTCCCCCGCTCAGCACGCTTAGGCATGTCGTTCACCTTTGTCTTCGGAAAGCCCACTCTGTTGGTCCGAATGGTGCCACAAGCCCACACCTCCAGCTTCCTCAGGTCTGCAAACAGGGTAGGGCTAGTGTAGAAGTTATCCACAAAAAGTTTGTAGCCCTTCCCTAGCAGCTGAAAATCTAATAACTGCATAACAGAATCATAACTGAGTCCCTTACCGGTCGCAAAACTGCTCTTTCCCTCATAGACAAAAAAATTGCACGTGTATGCACACGCAGAATCAGCCAAAACAAACAGCTTGTAACCCCACTTAGTTGGTTTATTACGCATTAATTGCTTTAGGCCAATTCTGGCCTTTGAGGCTACCATCCTCTCATCGATGGACAGGTTCTGGGCAGGCTGAAAATAAGTCTTGCATGCCTCAACGATGCTGGGATATAGAGGTTTTATTTTGCAAAGCTTATCAAACCTTGCCGTGCCTCTCTTCTTCTCGTTGCCTTCATCAACTTCTGGGTGACTGATGTGAAGCGCCCGTGAGATTGTCAGAAACCTTTTGCAAGACATGACAGTGGAGGGGAAAGGCAGTTGATAGAGGGGAGCAGTTTTCCAGTAGTCTTTCAGGGTTTTCAGCTTCACAATACCCATGTAAATGACCATTGACAGGAAACAAAAAAGATCTGACATGGAAATGGGCTTCCATCCCTCTTTCTTGCCTGCCTGCTTCTTAGCACCATACTTGTTAGTGTTCAACACCAGGGAATCAACAACAGATGAGGTGAAAAACAGCTGGAAAAGTTGCATGGGGCTATACTTGGATGTCATATCCAGCTGAGGGCCTGATGGCCTCTTTGGTCTGAATAGTGGAGGTGGAGGCGCCACATCCTCCTCCAGCACAGAGTGCCAACGACCCTCCTCCTCTCTGATTGCAGGTGTATCTCTTCCCCGTCACAGACTTCACACCTGGCAGGGCGGGGGTAGATGTGGAGCCGGAGACAGCAGGGGTCCGGCTAGATGAACGAGCTCCCCTGGGGGATGGGCAACTTGGCAGTGGGGACTCCCAATCAGAATCGGAGGGACTGTGAAATAAAGACACAGACACACAGATTATATATAGAGTAATGAAACTCAATCATTTTGAGGATCTGTGGTTCTATTCCATGTTTAGATAAAATAAATGTAAAAAATAGCTCATATATACAGACACACAGATTATATATAGAGTAGGGAAACTCAATCATTTTGGTATTATTTTCAAACAACGGCATGAGAGTTACTTACCAATCGAGAATTGCGTCTTCTCCATACAAAAACATATCCTCAAATTGGGAGTCCAAACTTGACACACAATCTGATACATCTTCTTGTAAATCTGTGTCACTTTCTCTATCAATCTCGTCAATAATTGCATGTAGATCTGTATAGCTGGACTTTGCCTTCGATTTTCCAGATTTACTCGCCATAATTATTTCAATAAAATAGAGGAAAATGATCTTGACTCAAATACTGCTACGCGCAAACAACGTGGCTCCTTCGGGGAGAAATTTCAATGGCGAATGTCTGCGTAACGCACGACTTTCGTTCAAGACCGGGTCATCCCGGATATAACCATTACATATTGGCGTTTACCTCAGCTCATTGGCTCTCTACCAAGCTAGATTTCAAGACGATCAGTGGTCATTGGGCCAAAATACAGTCAATCAAAGAAGCACTGGTCATATCATTGGCGCGCAATGAGGTCATTGTTTGGTGTGTTCAAATCAGTTCCTTTCGGTCAATACGTCCCGTAGAAATAACCATCATGTATGGTTGTGTATGGTTGTGTTACTAACAAACAGCTACCGGCTACCGTCCCACCTAGCCTAGAGAAGTTAATGTGTGAAAGTCAAATATTTCAAAAATATATTTTAGAATTTCCCGCGCTGACTTTTCAGTGGAATGTGGGGGGGGGTTCTGCTAGCGGAACCCCAGTCCTAGACAGGTTAACCTCTACTTCATCACCCTCCCGGATCCGGGATCCTCCTCATCAAAAAAGCTGACTAGCCTAGCCTAACGGGACAGGGATATCATATAATATAATTTTCATGAAATCACAAGTCCAATACAGCAAATGAAAGATAAACATCTTGTGAATCCAGCCATCATTTCCGATTTTTAAAATGTTTTACAGCGAAAACACTATGTATTTCTATTAGCTAACCACAATAGCCAAACACACACCCGCATATTTTCACCATGTTTCCACCGCATAGGTAGCTTTCACAAAACCGACAAAATAGAGATAAAATTTGTCACTAACCAAGAAACAACTTCATCAGATGACAGTCTTATAACATGTTATACAATACATTTATGTTTTGTTCGAAAATGTGCATATTTGAGGTATAAATCATAGTTTTACATTGCAGGCACCATCAAAAATAGCACCAAAGCAGCCAGAATAATTACAGAGAGCAACGTGAAATACCTAAATACTCATCATAAAACATTTATGAAAAATACATGGTGTACAGCAAATGAAAGATAAACATCTTGTGAATCCAGCCAATATTTCCGATTTTTTTAACTGTTTTACAGCGAAAACACAATATAGAATTATTAATCACTAACCTTGAACAAATTCATCAGATGACAGTCTTTATAACATCATGTTATACAATACAATTATGTTTTGTTCGAAAATGTGCATATTTATAGCTACAAATCCTGGATCTGCTAACTTCTTACATGTTTTACCGAAGCCAGAAAGACATGCGATGGGTTACGAAAATAGCTCTAGTTACAGATTGGTAGCCCCGATTTGAAATCCGACTTCGTTCTTGAAAAGCAGATAAGTAGGGGAAGATTTTATATACAGACATTTTTTTTCTGTAAAATGTTGCGAAAGGTGTCAAAACGGCATTTGTTTGGTAAAGTTTAAATAACACATGGTAGTGCATTTAGTAAAACTGCTGTAACGTAAGTTCCATACTGAATAAACCTTCTCCGCATTTGATAGGCAGAGAAGTAGAGGAAGTTTTAATCCAATATATGTTTGTCAAACTCTTTGGTTTAATGGTCTAAATTATAGTTGTTTTGAATTGAATGAATCTGCTAACTTCTTAAATGTTTTAGCGAAGCCAGAAAGACATGCGAAGGGTTACGAAAATAGCTCTAGTTACAGATTGTTGGCCCCGATTTGAAATCCGACTTCGTACTTGAAAAGCAGACAAGTAGGGGGAGATTTTATATAGCAGACATTTTTTTCTGTAAAATGTTGCAAAAGGGGTCAAAACGGCATTTGTTTGGTAAAGTTTAAAAAACACATGGTAGTGCATTTAGTAAAACTGCTGTAACGTAATTTCCATACTGAATAAACCTTCTCCGCATTTGATAGGCAGAGAAGTAGAGGAAGTTTTAATCCAATATATGTTTGTCAAACTCTTTGGTTTAATCGTCTAAATTATAGTTGTTTTGAATTGAATGAATCTGCTAACTTCTTATGTTACATCCCTGAACAAGGGGGGAAAGAATCACAATTGTGATACGGAATGTTTACTTATTGAACTGTTAGTGCAATCATTTTACATAAGTAACACATTTTACAGAATAACAGATCTACAGGAAATAGATCGTTTTGTAGGGTACAAGGCTTATTCAAGTCACAACAGTATACACTGTACATCACTGAAACAAATACTATTTTCAATATATAATATTATAATATAAGCTTTAACTCAGTAAACCATAACTCAATTTATCAACAGGCAATAAAGTGTTTGAAAAACCATTACACAAATAACACCGCAAAATATATTATTAACAACGCACCTGTTCATTCACAATCGACATAAAATGGCAGCTACGTAGCAGTACGAAGCTAACTGCAACCGAGCACGGCTCATTACTCTCTGCAAACTTAACTAACTTCCTCAATATGTTACTACGACACACCTTAAACACTCTTGACATGTTAGCAAGTTATTACATTTAAATTACTCTTTTTAATCATCAATAACGTACCTGAACAAGGGGAGAAAGAATCACAATTGTGATACGGAATGTTTACTTATTGAACTTTTAGTGCAATGAGAAAAAGACCGCGAATTCTCAGTGAACTTGAGTGGAGACCAGAGCAATCGATCTCAGGCTCATAGATTAAGAGCATTTAGTAGATCACAGATTAACACTTTTACCCACGACAACATAAAGTAATCAACATAACGTTTACACATTCCTCTCACAATTCGTACCCTTTGTATGCTTGACGGATTTTAACACAACATTTATATAATTATCAATCTATCAACTAATACTGAATGCATGATCTTCTTAACCTTAGATGTTTTAAGATCCTCACATACTATGAACTTACTAATACTTTTTAATGTATAACAGGCTATTAGTATTTCCTTTAACCTGTCACACTCTCCCCGACAAAATAAATGTTGTCCCAACATTACCAACATTGTCTTCTTCAACAGTCTGTATGCACTGGACCTCGAAAATCCTCTTCTGTAAGGTAGTACTTGAGCAGAGGTCAAGGGTCACAGTTCAAATATAACTAACAAGTTATTCACAGTCCATATCTGTTGACCAGCTGTATAACATAAACAGTCCTTTCTCATACTATTGATCAACAGTCCATCAATTTTAATGATCTAAATGCATAGTCTGCAAATTGTCTCTTGTGACAGTCTGTGAAATCAGTCAGTAGTCCATGGTCAAACATGTCAACTTTGTAGCCTCATGTTTGCTGAAGCCCATACATGTAAGGTGGCTGAAAGTAACATTGCTGTAGTAATGGCAGCCATGGAACCAGTCCTGGTGCAGAGTAGACAGGAAACAACTGTGGCTGTATACTGTAGCAGGAAGGGATACCAAGCTGATCATAGGTGATACGTCTTGGAGGGTGTCTCTCTCTTTGTGGCAGCTGGTAGGCTGGTTCCTCAGGTTCAGCAGCATCAGTTAATGAAGGAAAGGCACTTGGTGGACGATCATCAGGCAAATTTTCAGCAGGCAAGTTCATCTCCTCAGCAGGCAGGTCTTGAACTGTTGTTGTCTCCTCCAGCCGCTTTTCAACAAGAGGCTGTGCTGGTAGCGTATCAGGGACTGGCACCGCAACTGTCTGTTTCACTGGTGGGGGCCTGTGTTCCCACTCTCTCGCTGGTTCAGCATTCCTCTCCTCAGGTACTGTAGGAGATGTGGGAACCTGTAGCGGCTCATGATGAAGGTCATATTCATCCCCGCTGTCTTCATCAGAATCTAGAGGATGTGATGCAGGCTGATGTCTCCTTTCTTTCTGACTTTTGTCATCTTTGGTCATTTCTGGTTGTCTCTCAAAAGGTAAGTGGTCACAGGACATGAGCAGGTTTCTGTGCAGGACCCTGGAGCGTCCCCTACCCTTTTCTGGTCTCAATTCATAAATCGGCAGGTCTGAACCCATTTGTCTCACTACTGTGTGAATTGTATCTTCCCAATAGTTACGGATTTTGCCTGGTCCTCCTCTTGGTGTCAGGTTTTTAATCAGAACTCGCTCGCCAGGCTGTAGCACTGAACTCCTAACTTTAGTGTCATAGTACTTCCTACTTCTTTCAGCAGCTTTCTGAGCATTTTCATTTGCAATGGTGTATGCTTCTTCCATCCCTCGTTTCCAGTTCTCCACGTAGTCTCGATGGTTACTGGAACCTGCCTCTGTGCACAATCCAAAGAGCATATCAACTGGAAGCCTGGGTGATCTCCCAAACAGAAGATAAAATGGTGAATAGCCAGTCACTTCGCAACGGGTGCAGTTATAGGCATAAACCAGTTTGTTCAGAGACTCCTTCCAATTTGACTTTTGTGTCTCAGTTAGTGTCTTTAACATTTGCAACAATGTTCTGTTCATGCGTTCCACTTGACCGTTCCCCATCGGGTGGTAGGGTGTTGTTCTGGACCCCGCCATGCCACTGAGTTTCTTTAACTGATGGAACAACTGATTTTCAAATTCTCCCCCTTGGTCATGGTGGATGCGGGACGGGAACCCAAACTTCAGGGCAAAGTCATTGAAGATGAGATTTGCAGCAGTTTTACCTGACTTTGATGTGGTGGCGTAGGCTTGAGTGAAACGTGTAAAATGATCAACAATCACGAGGATGTACTCATATCCCCCTTTGCATCTGTCGAGATGAAGGAAGTCTACACATACCAGTTCAAATGGCTGTGTTGTCACAATGTTTGTCAGAGGAGCTCTTGCTTCATGGGCTGGCTTTTTCTGCTTGACACAGCTACAAGTTCTAGTCACATAGTGCTCGATGTCAGATTGCATATATGGCCAGAAGAACCGGTCACGTACTAGTGATACAGTGCGGTCAGTACCTTGGTGTCCCATGTTATTGTGCAACTCTTCCATCACTTTACCTTTGTACTGCTCTGGTAGAACTAACTGCTTGCGGGCTGTAGTGATTCTGTACAGAATGCCATCACTGTCTATTGTCAATTTGTCCCATTCTCTGAATAGGCATTTTGTCTTTGGACTGAATTCCCTTTTCTCTTTAACTGGCGGTTTGAAACCCGACAGTTTGAAATTGAGCACAGGACGGATGACCGGATCAGATTCTTGTGCTTCTCTTATCCCATCTTTTGGGATCGAGCTGGTTGTTGCAGTGGTTGTCTCACCTTCAGCTGACACTGACATAGCTGCAGCTGAATGTGACCAAGGTACAACAGCCTCTTTCTGTACCTCAACTGCTTGTATCGTGGCGGCAATGGTGTCTGGTGGAAGCTCCTCAGAACATTCTCTCATCAGTGACTCTACATCCAGTGGCATCCTTGACAACGCATCTGCATCACCGTTCTCTCTGCCTGGCCTGTACTTTATTGTGAAGTGGAAATCAGCCAATTCTGAAACCCACCTGGAAGTGGTTGCGTTCAGTTTTGCAGTAGACAGAATGTAGCTGAGCGGGTTGTTATCGCTGTATACAGTGAAGGACGGAGCATAGTACAAATAATCATGGAACTTATCAGTGATTGCCCATTTTAGAGCTAGAAATTCTAGCTTGCCCGAGTGGTAGTGATAGTTCTTCTCAGCTGCTGTTAAGGTTCGAGAGCCATAAGCAATGACCCTAAGCTTCCCATCTTGCTTTTGATAGAGAACTGCTCCCAAGCCTTGGTGTGACGCATCAGTGTGTACAACAAATGGCTGAGTGAAATCAGGGAAACCTAAGACTGGTGGGTGAAGCAAACACTCAATCAGCTGTTCAAGTGCCTGTTGATGCTGGTCAGTCCACAGGATTGGCTTGTTTGAGGGCACCACATGACTTAATTTCTTTGTTTTTATTTTCCGTGGGTGGTCAGGTAATTTCTCTGAATCTGCTTTCAGGAGGTCATACAGGCAGCTGGCCCTCCTAGAAAAGTCTTTGATGTACTGTCTGTAGTAAGTGAGTAAACCAAGCATTTGTCTGAGCTGGCCCACAGTCCCTGGTCTGATTTCTTTCAATGCTCTTACTGCTTCAAAATCGGCTGGGTCAACTCGGCTGCCCTCTGCAGACACTACTCTGCCCAAATAACGGACCTGGGGTTTAAAGAGATCACACTTACTTGGTTTGAGTTTAATGCCATACTCTCTGAGACGCCTCAAAACTTTTCGCACATCATTCACATGGCTGTCGAAAGTTTTACTGAAAACAAGCGTGTCGTCCAGATAAGGAATGCAGATGTCATCCCGGAGCCCTTCCAAACACTCCTCCATACACCGCTGAAAAGCTGCAGGAGCGTTCATGAGGCCGAATGGCATCCGTATCCACTCATAGAGTCCCCATGGGGTCACAAATGCTGTCAGTGGTCTGCTTTCTTCAGAGATGAACCCCTGGTGATAAGCTTTTCCCTGATCTAAGAGGGAGAACCAGGAATTACCACCTAAACTGTCCATGATGTCTTGGACCCGAGGGATGGGCTGGCGGTCAGGATGTGTCTTTCTGTTCAGGTCTCTGTAATCTATACACAACCGGAGGGTCCCATCCTTCTTACGAACGCACACGACAGGTGAAGAATATGAAGAGTTTGACTTCCTAACCCAGCCCTGGGCTATGAGGTCATAAAGGTGACCCTTCATCTCCTGATACAGTGGCCTGGGCACTGACATGTATGTGCGCTTGACTGGTTCAGAGTCCTTTAGAGAAATAGTCATTTTCAATCGTTCAATGCAGCCAATGTCATTGTCTGATCTGGAGAAGGAGTGACACTCTTCTCTAAGCATTTGCCTAACAACCTCTCTCTGCTCTTCGGTTAGGTGAGTTAAACCTACTGGTGGATCCCACTGTTCAGTAGCAGTACATGGGGTTCGAACGCTGGTGTGATTCACTGTGGCTGGGGTGACAGTTTTTTCAAAGACTTGGGCAGGTAACACAGTCATAATAGTTTGTACTGTACCGATTATTGTGCGTCCTAGCAGGGCAATGTCGTGGTCAGTGGGGTTAGAGACATCAAGCCTGATAACTGGAAAAACACCTTTCCTGACTGACTAGTGTGTCAAAGAACTCAAGGTCGTCTGGCCACCGCGGGTTCAGGTCTGGCTGGAAAAGCATTGTCATGTCCTCTTTGAAAGGCTGGGAAGCGACACGGCACTCAATCTGAATGCTACTGTGTTTTGGGATAGCAACCTTCTCTTTCTTGGTTTTCACTGCGTATTCATCTGTCTGTTCTGCGCTAACAGCCTGTATAAAAGCACTCACCTTGTTTCTTTTGAGGCTTGGGAAAGCTGTTCTTATTGTACTGTATCGTTTAGTCTTTTTGGTCATTGTCAGGATGTGCTCGATAACATTGAAACCTATGATGGGATGAGATAGGTGACAGCCTTTCATTACCAGCACTGGGATGATCAGTTCCTTTGTTTCGTCAGTTTCAGAGGCTAGCCGAAAAGTTGTTTCAATCCATCCCAGGTACGGCATTTCAGTCCCATTTGCTGCAGTCAACCTGAGATCAGCAGGTGAGTCCAGGATTTCTGAAACATCTCTCAGCCTTGCGTTTGGGAGAGATTCCTCTTTCCATCGTTCATCAATGACCGATACCTGAGAGCCTGTGTCCCATAGAGCTTGGAGGTGGTGGCGATTCAGGTGACACTCAATAAGGCACTGTCTGCCGACTAGCGAGGTGACCTTACGGGGGTGGCAACCTTGAGCTAGGGATGGTAAGGAGTGGGCATTTTCCTCTGTGCAGGAAAACCTTTCACTGGTAGAGTTAATTTTCAGGTGAGTGCATCTTTCCTTATGTTTAATCCAATGTTGATTTTGACATACTTTGGAACAGTACAGTGTCTCTTTACATGATGAACATTGTTTCAGGTTCTCAAATGAATCTTCTCTGGCACAATTTGCACATTTCTGGGACTTTTTGGTAGCTACGGTTAACACTCGTCCCTCAGCGGTAACCTTTGCCCGTTTAAAGGGGCCTCCCTTGAAGGTCTGACTCCCCGGATTTTACATCCAGCTTGAAAATGTTCTCCACTCCCACATCGGAAGCAGTGTGTGCAGCGTGCATCTGTTCTGGCCTGCTGGCAGACAAAACACCTCCTTGGAGCTTGAGCAGAGCGGTTGGCATACCGGTTAGGTGCATATTGATGCTGCACAGGGTCAGGTGCTTGGGACTGACTGTAGTTGCTGTAATACTGCTGCTGGGACACAGGTGGCTGGGGGTCCCTATCTGGCCTCCTAACTGGAGGTGGGGCATAGGCACAAGGCGGTGACCGAAACATAGGCTGCTGTAATGTCTCCTTAATCTGAGCAATCTCTGCACTGAGACATTTTAGAGAAGCTACACCTGTCTTAAGTTCAGCTAACTCTGTTAATAGTTCTGCGGGTATCTTAACTTTGGCTTCCTTCACAGGACACTTTACGGATGGCGTATCTTCTAACTGGACTACACTTACAGTTGTAGCAGGCTGTGGGGCATGAAACCGCTTTTTGTTTCGTCTTTCTATCTCATTAGCACAAGCAATGTTAAGCTTCTCTAGCAAAACCTCATCTGATGTTTCGCTATCTAGCAGGAGAGGCTGCATGTCTATCCTGATATTGTCACTCTGGAGACCTGTAAGGACTGTGTGTAAACACATGCGCTGGACTAGAGCAGGGTCATACTTAAGCTCTGATTCTGACTCCTCGGATGCAAACAGTACTTTCTGCCTCAAATCTAAGACGCGCATCAGGAAGCTTTGAGGGGTCTCTTTGCTATGCTGTGCTTCTGAAGCTAGCTGTTTGTAAAGCTCTGTTGCACTCTTCTCTTGGAAGTGGGAACGCAGGATACATCGAAGTGTGGGAAGAGTTAGCTGGGGTTTACCTTCCAAGTAACTGCGTAGCTGTGAGCCTGGAGAAATAGCCCTGACTACTGCGTCTACTATTTCTACCTCAGGATAGCCTCTGTTAAGTCCACTCTCAATCTGATGGGCAAGGCTGGAAAAAATCAGTTTATCTTTCTGGCCCGGTTCACCTATCTGACCAGAAATTTTTAACTCTTTGCGCCAATATGAGCTGGGCTGTGCATTGGGTGAGAGCGGCACGCTCCCCTGAAGATTGGCATGGGGTTGGGGCTGACGCAGGGAATCACTGGCTTTGGCTGCAGTAATCTGCTCAGTTCCCACCCTTTGTTGTGGGGTTACAGTTCTCAGTTCTTCTATTCTGTGATGTATTCCGGCTGTTTCAATATCATGGTCAGTTTGCCATGTTTTGTTATCTATGCCACTGATCATCTCTGTCATTTTGTCTTTAAGTAGCAACAATTCCGACATGCCTCCATCTTCTAACTCTGCAACTTCCTCTCTTTCAAGGAACATCATAATGTGAGTCATCAATGATATGCGGGATTTGTCTTGAACATCTCTTCTCTGTTCGCCTGATATGTCAAGGAAATCACATATCTCTTTAGTCAGGGTGTACAATTCTCCTACTACCTCTTCCTGTAGTTCTTCCAAGGCGGTTGTCATGTTGACAGAACAGGAGGAACTTTTACTGTGCAGGAGTTGACTCTGAATTAGATGGTCCTTACTGTCTCTGATGGTCGATCAATGGCCTCAGGTGACACGTACTTAACCACCAACTTCCAGCTCTCCTCGAACAGCAACACTTTCCTCACTGCAGCCTGCCTGAGTTATTATGTGGGGATTTAGCTGGCTCGGAATTCAGCAACCAGGATGTGGAAACTGGACATCTGAGCAGCTATCTCAGCGGAGCCTCCAAAAATGTTACACCCCTGAACAAGGGGGGAAAGAATCACAATTGTGATACGGAATGTTTACTTATTGAACTGTTAGTGCAATCATTTTACATAAGTAACACATTTTACAGAATAACAGATCTACAGGAAATAGATCGTTTTGTAGGGTACAAGGCTTATTCAAGTCACAACAGTATACACTGTACATCACTGAAACAAATACTATTTTCAATATATAATATTATAATATAAGCTTTAACTCAGTAAACCATAACTCAATTTATCAACAGGCAATAAAGTGTTTGAAAAACCATTACACAAATAACACCGCAAAATATATTATTAACAACGCACCTGTTCATTCACAATCGACATAAAATGGCAGCTACGTAGCAGTACGAAGCTAACTGCAACCGAGCACGGCTCATTACTCTCTGCAAACTTAACTAACTTCCTCAATATGTTACTACGACACACCTTAAACACTCTTGACATGTTAGCAAGTTATTACATTTAAATTACTCTTTTTAATCATCAATAACGTACCTGAACAAGGGGAGAAAGAATCACAATTGTGATACGGAATGTTTACTTATTGAACTTTTAGTGCAATGAGAAAAAGACCGCGAATTCTCAGTGAACTTGAGTGGAGACCAGAGCAATCGATCTCAGGCTCATAGATTAAGAGCATTTAGTAGATCACAGATTAACACTTTTACCCACGACAACATAAAGTAATCAACATAACGTTTACACATTCCTCTCACAATTCGTACCCTTTGTATGCTTGACGGATTTTAACACAACATTTATATAATTATCAATCTATCAACTAATACTGAATGCATGATCTTCTTAACCTTAGATGTTTTAAGATCCTCACATACTATGAACTTACTAATACTTTTTAATGTATAACAGGCTATTAGTATTTCCTTTAACCTGTCACACTTACATGTTTTACCGAAGCTAGAAATACATGCAAAGGGTTACGAAAATAGCTCTAGTTACAGATTGTTGGCCCCGATTTGAAATCCGACTTCGTACTTGAAAAGCAGACAAGTAGGGGAAGATTTTATATAGCAGACATTTTTTTCTGTAAAATGTTGGGAAAGGGGTCAAAACGGCAGTTGTTTGTGAAAGTTTAAAAAACACATGGTAGTGCATTTAGTAAAACTGCTGTAACGTAAGTTCCATACTGAATAAACCTTCTCCGCATTTGACAAGCAGAGAAGTAGAGGGAAGTTTTAATCCAATATATTTTTGTCAAACTCTTTGGTTTAGTGGTCAAAATGATAGTTGTTTTGAATTTAATGAATCTGCTAACTTCTGACATTTTTTACCGAAGCCAGAAAAACAGGCGAAGGGTTACAAAAATAGCTCTAGTTACAGATTGGTAGACCCGATTTGAAATCCGACTTGTTGCTTGAAAAGCAGAAGAGTAGGGGTAGATTTTATATAGAAAACATTGTTTTCTGTAAAATGTTGGGAAAGGGGTCAAAACGGCAGTTGTTTGTGAAAGTTTAAAAAACACATGGTAGTGCATTTAGTAAAACTGCTGTAACGTAAGTTCCATACTGAATAAACCTTCTCCGCATTTGACAAGCAGAGAAGTAGAGGGAAGTTTTAATCCAATATATTTTTGTCAAACTCTTTGGTTTAGTGGTCAAAATGATAGTTGTTTTGAATTTAATGAATCTGCTAACTTCTGACATTTTTTACCGAAGCCAGAAAAACAGGCGAAGGGTTACAAAAATAGCTCTAGTTACAGATTGGTAGACCCGATTTGAAATCCGACTTGTTGCTTGAAAAGCAGAAGAGTAGGGGTAGATTTTATATAGAAAACATTGTTTTCTGTAAAATGTTGGGAAAGGGGTCAAAACGGCAGTTGTTTGTGAAAGTTTAAAAAACACATGGTAGTGCATTTAGTAAAACTGCTGTAACGTAAGTTCCATACTGAATAAACCTTCTCCGCATTTGACAAGCAGAGAAGTAGAGGGAAGTTTTAATCCAATATATTTTTGTCAAACTCTTTGGTTTAGTGGTCAAAATGATAGTTGTTTTGAATTTAATGAATCTGCTAACTTCTGACATTTTTTACCGAAGCCAGAAAAACAGGCGAAGGGTTACAAAAATAGCTCTAGTTACAGATTGGTAGACCCGATTTGAAATCCGACTTGTTGCTTGAAAAGCAGAAGAGTAGGGGTAGATTTTATATAGAAAACATTGTTTTCTGTAAAATGTTGGGAAAGGGGTCAAAACGGCAGTTGTTTGTGAAAGTTTAAAAAACACATGGTAGTGCATTTAGTAAAACTGCTGTAACGTAAGTTCCATACTGAATAAACCTTCTCCGCATTTGACAAGCAGAGAAGTAGAGGGAAGTTTTAATCCAATATATTTTTGTCAAACTCTTTGGTTTAGTGGTCAAAATGATAGTTGTTTTGAATTTAATGAATCTGCTAACTTCTGACATTTTTTACCGAAGCCAGAAAAACAGGCGAAGGGTTACAAAAATAGCTCTAGTTACAGATTGGTAGACCCGATTTGAAATCCGACTTGTTGCTTGAAAAGCAGAAGAGTAGGGGTAGATTTTATATAGAAAACATTGTTTTCTGTAAAATGTTGGGAAAGGGGTCAAAACGGCAGTTGTTTGTGAAAGTTTAAAAAACACATGGTAGTGCATTTAGTAAAACTGCTGTAACGTAAGTTCCATACTGAATAAACCTTCTCCGCATTTGACAAGCAGAGAAGTAGAGGGAAGTTTTAATCCAATATATTTTTGTCAAACTCTTTGGTTTAGTGGTCAAAATGATAGTTGTTTTGAATTTAATGAATCTGCTAACTTCTGACATTTTTTACCGAAGCCAGAAAAACAGGCGAAGGGTTACAAAAATAGCTCTAGTTACAGATTGGTAGACCCGATTTGAAATCCGACTTGTTGCTTGAAAAGCAGAAGAGTAGGGGTAGATTTTATATAGAAAACATTGTTTTCTGTAAAATGTTGGGAAAGGGGTCAAAACGGCAGTTGTTTGTGAAAGTTTAAAAAACACATGGTAGTGCATTTAGTAAAACTGCTGTAACGTAAGTTCCATACTGAATAAACCTTCTCCGCATTTGACAAGCAGAGAAGTAGAGGGAAGTTTTAATCCAATATATTTTTGTCAAACTCTTTGGTTTAGTGGTCAAAATGATAGTTGTTTTGAATTTAATGAATCTGCTAACTTCTGACATTTTTTACCGAAGCCAGAAAAACAGGCGAAGGGTTACAAAAATAGCTCTAGTTACAGATTGGTAGACCCGATTTGAAATCCGACTTGTTGCTTGAAAAGCAGAAGAGTAGGGGTAGATTTTATATAGAAAACATTGTTTTCTGTAAAATGTTGGGAAAGGGGTCAAAACGGCAGTTGTTTGTGAAAGTTTAAAAAACACATGGTAGTGCATTTAGTAAAACTGCTGTAACGTAAGTTCCATACTGAATAAACCTTCTCCGCATTTGACAAGCAGAGAAGTAGAGGGAAGTTTTAATCCAATATATTTTTGTCAAACTCTTTGGTTTAGTGGTCAAAATGATAGTTGTTTTGAATTTAATGAATCTGCTAACTTCTGACATTTTTTACCGAAGCCAGAAAAACAGGCGAAGGGTTACAAAAATAGCTCTAGTTACAGATTGGTAGACCCGATTTGAAATCCGACTTGTTGCTTGAAAAGCAGAAGAGTAGGGGTAGATTTTATATAGAAAACATTGTTTTCTGTAAAATGTTGGGAAAGGGGTCAAAACGGCAGTTGTTTGTGAAAGTTTAAAAAACACATGGTAGTGCATTTAGTAAAACTGCTGTAACGTAAGTTCCATACTGAATAAACCTTCTCCGCATTTGACAAGCAGAGAAGTAGAGGGAAGTTTTAATCCAATATATTTTTGTCAAACTCTTTGGTTTAGTGGTCAAAATGATAGTTGTTTTGAATTTAATGAATCTGCTAACTTCTGACATTTTTTACCGAAGCCAGAAAAACAGGCGAAGGGTTACAAAAATAGCTCTAGTTACAGATTGGTAGACCCGATTTGAAATCCGACTTGTTGCTTGAAAAGCAGAAGAGTAGGGGTAGATTTTATATAGAAAACATTGTTTTCTGTAAAATGTTGGGAAAGGGGTCAAAACGGCAGTTGTTTGTGAAAGTTTAAAAAACACATGGTAGTGCATTTAGTAAAACTGCTGTAACGTAAGTTCCATACTGAATAAACCTTCTCCGCATTTGACAAGCAGAGAAGTAGAGGGAAGTTTTAATCCAATATATTTTTGTCAAACTCTTTGGTTTAGTGGTCAAAATGATAGTTGTTTTGAATTTAATGAATCTGCTAACTTCTGACATTTTTTACCGAAGCCAGAAAAACAGGCGAAGGGTTACAAAAATAGCTCTAGTTACAGATTGGTAGACCCGATTTGAAATCCGACTTGTTGCTTGAAAAGCAGAAGAGTAGGGGTAGATTTTATATAGAAAACATTGTTTTCTGTAAAATGTTGGGAAAGGGGTCAAAACGGCAGTTGTTTGTGAAAGTTTAAAAAACACATGGTAGTGCATTTAGTAAAACTGCTGTAACGTAAGTTCCATACTGAATAAACCTTCTCCGCATTTGACAAGCAGAGAAGTAGAGGGAAGTTTTAATCCAATATATTTTTGTCAAACTCTTTGGTTTAGTGGTCAAAATGATAGTTGTTTTGAATTTAATGAATCTGCTAACTTCTGACATTTTTTACCGAAGCCAGAAAAACAGGCGAAGGGTTACAAAAATAGCTCTAGTTACAGATTGGTAGACCCGATTTGAAATCCGACTTGTTGCTTGAAAAGCAGAAGAGTAGGGGTAGATTTTATATAGAAAACATTGTTTTCTGTAAAATGTTGGGAAAGGGGTCAAAACGGCAGTTGTTTGTGAAAGTTTAAAAAACACATGGTAGTGCATTTAGTAAAACTGCTGTAACGTAAGTTCCATACTGAATAAACCTTCTCCGCATTTGACAAGCAGAGAAGTAGAGGGAAGTTTTAATCCAATATATTTTTGTCAAACTCTTTGGTTTAGTGGTCAAAATGATAGTTGTTTTGAATTTAATGAATCTGCTAACTTCTGACATTTTTTACCGAAGCCAGAAAAACAGGCGAAGGGTTACAAAAATAGCTCTAGTTACAGATTGGTAGACCCGATTTGAAATCCGACTTGTTGCTTGAAAAGCAGAAGAGTAGGGGTAGATTTTATATAGAAAACATTGTTTTCTGTAAAATGTTGGGAAAGGGGTCAAAACGGCAGTTGTTTGTGAAAGTTTAAAAAACACATGGTAGTGCATTTAGTAAAACTGCTGTAACGTAAGTTCCATACTGAATAAACCTTCTCCGCATTTGACAAGCAGAGAAGTAGAGGGAAGTTTTAATCCAATATATTTTTGTCAAACTCTTTGGTTTAGTGGTCAAAATGATAGTTGTTTTGAATTTAATGAATCTGCTAACTTCTGACATTTTTTACCGAAGCCAGAAAAACAGGCGAAGGGTTACAAAAATAGCTCTAGTTACAGATTGGTAGACCCGATTTGAAATCCGACTTGTTGCTTGAAAAGCAGAAGAGTAGGGGTAGATTTTATATAGAAAACATTGTTTTCTGTAAAATGTTGGGAAAGGGGTCAAAACGGCAGTTGTTTGTGAAAGTTTAAAAAACACATGGTAGTGCATTTAGTAAAACTGCTGTAACGTAAGTTCCATACTGAATAAACCTTCTCCGCATTTGACAAGCAGAGAAGTAGAGGGAAGTTTTAATCCAATATATTTTTGTCAAACTCTTTGGTTTAGTGGTCAAAATGATAGTTGTTTTGAATTTAATGAATCTGCTAACTTCTGACATTTTTTACCGAAGCCAGAAAAACAGGCGAAGGGTTACAAAAATAGCTCTAGTTACAGATTGGTAGACCCGATTTGAAATCCGACTTGTTGCTTGAAAAGCAGAAGAGTAGGGGTAGATTTTATATAGAAAACATTGTTTTCTGTAAAATGTTGGGAAAGGGGTCAAAACGGCAGTTGTTTGTGAAAGTTTAAAAAACACATGGTAGTGCATTTAGTAAAACTGCTGTAACGTAAGTTCCATACTGAATAAACCTTCTCCGCATTTGACAAGCAGAGAAGTAGAGGGAAGTTTTAATCCAATATATTTTTGTCAAACTCTTTGGTTTAGTGGTCAAAATGATAGTTGTTTTGAATTTAATGAATCTGCTAACTTCTGACATTTTTTACCGAAGCCAGAAAAACAGGCGAAGGGTTACAAAAATAGCTCTAGTTACAGATTGGTAGACCCGATTTGAAATCCGACTTGTTGCTTGAAAAGCAGAAGAGTAGGGGTAGATTTTATATAGAAAACATTGTTTTCTGTAAAATGTTGGGAAAGGGGTCAAAACGGCAGTTGTTTGTGAAAGTTTAAAAAACACATGGTAGTGCATTTAGTAAAACTGCTGTAACGTAAGTTCCATACTGAATAAACCTTCTCCGCATTTGACAAGCAGAGAAGTAGAGGGAAGTTTTAATCCAATATATTTTTGTCAAACTCTTTGGTTTAGTGGTCAAAATGATAGTTGTTTTGAATTTAATGAATCTGCTAACTTCTGACATTTTTTACCGAAGCCAGAAAAACAGGCGAAGGGTTACAAAAATAGCTCTAGTTACAGATTGGTAGACCCGATTTGAAATCCGACTTGTTGCTTGAAAAGCAGAAGAGTAGGGGTAGATTTTATATAGAAAACATTGTTTTCTGTAAAATGTTGGGAAAGGGGTCAAAACGGCAGTTGTTTGTGAAAGTTTAAAAAACACATGGTAGTGCATTTAGTAAAACTGCTGTAACGTAAGTTCCATACTGAATAAACCTTCTCCGCATTTGACAAGCAGAGAAGTAGAGGGAAGTTTTAATCCAATATATTTTTGTCAAACTCTTTGGTTTAGTGGTCAAAATGATAGTTGTTTTGAATTTAATGAATCTGCTAACTTCTGACATTTTTTACCGAAGCCAGAAAAACAGGCGAAGGGTTACAAAAATAGCTCTAGTTACAGATTGGTAGACCCGATTTGAAATCCGACTTGTTGCTTGAAAAGCAGAAGAGTAGGGGTAGATTTTATATAGAAAACATTGTTTTCTGTAAAATGTTGGGAAAGGGGTCAAAACGGCAGTTGTTTGTGAAAGTTTAAAAAACACATGGTAGTGCATTTAGTAAAACTGCTGTAACGTAAGTTCCATACTGAATAAACCTTCTCCGCATTTGACAAGCAGAGAAGTAGAGGGAAGTTTTAATCCAATATATTTTTGTCAAACTCTTTGGTTTAGTGGTCAAAATGATAGTTGTTTTGAATTTAATGAATCTGCTAACTTCTGACATTTTTTACCGAAGCCAGAAAAACAGGCGAAGGGTTACAAAAATAGCTCTAGTTACAGATTGGTAGACCCGATTTGAAATCCGACTTGTTGCTTGAAAAGCAGAAGAGTAGGGGTAGATTTTATATAGAAAACATTGTTTTCTGTAAAATGTTGGGAAAGGGGTCAAAACGGCAGTTGTTTGTGAAAGTTTAAAAAACACATGGTAGTGCATTTAGTAAAACTGCTGTAACGTAAGTTCCATACTGAATAAACCTTCTCCGCATTTGACAAGCAGAGAAGTAGAGGGAAGTTTTAATCCAATATATTTTTGTCAAACTCTTTGGTTTAGTGGTCAAAATGATAGTTGTTTTGAATTTAATGAATCTGCTAACTTCTGACATTTTTTACCGAAGCCAGAAAAACAGGCGAAGGGTTACAAAAATAGCTCTAGTTACAGATTGGTAGACCCGATTTGAAATCCGACTTGTTGCTTGAAAAGCAGAAGAGTAGGGGTAGATTTTATATAGAAAACATTGTTTTCTGTAAAATGTTGGGAAAGGGGTCAAAACGGCAGTTGTTTGTGAAAGTTTAAAAAACACATGGTAGTGCATTTAGTAAAACTGCTGTAACGTAAGTTCCATACTGAATAAACCTTCTCCGCATTTGACAAGCAGAGAAGTAGAGGGAAGTTTTAATCCAATATATTTTTGTCAAACTCTTTGGTTTAGTGGTCAAAATGATAGTTGTTTTGAATTTAATGAATCTGCTAACTTCTGACATTTTTTACCGAAGCCAGAAAAACAGGCGAAGGGTTACAAAAATAGCTCTAGTTACAGATTGGTAGACCCGATTTGAAATCCGACTTGTTGCTTGAAAAGCAGAAGAGTAGGGGTAGATTTTATATAGAAAACATTGTTTTCTGTAAAATGTTGGGAAAGGGGTCAAAACGGCAGTTGTTTGTGAAAGTTTAAAAAACACATGGTAGTGCATTTAGTAAAACTGCTGTAACGTAAGTTCCATACTGAATAAACCTTCTCCGCATTTGACAAGCAGAGAAGTAGAGGGAAGTTTTAATCCAATATATTTTTGTCAAACTCTTTGGTTTAGTGGTCAAAATGATAGTTGTTTTGAATTTAATGAATCTGCTAACTTCTGACATTTTTTACCGAAGCCAGAAAAACAGGCGAAGGGTTACAAAAATAGCTCTAGTTACAGATTGGTAGACCCGATTTGAAATCCGACTTGTTGCTTGAAAAGCAGAAGAGTAGGGGTAGATTTTATATAGAAAACATTGTTTTCTGTAAAATGTTGGGAAAGGGGTCAAAACGGCAGTTGTTTGTGAAAGTTTAAAAAACACATGGTAGTGCATTTAGTAAAACTGCTGTAACGTAAGTTCCATACTGAATAAACCTTCTCCGCATTTGACAAGCAGAGAAGTAGAGGGAAGTTTTAATCCAATATATTTTTGTCAAACTCTTTGGTTTAGTGGTCAAAATGATAGTTGTTTTGAATTTAATGAATCTGCTAACTTCTGACATTTTTTACCGAAGCCAGAAAAACAGGCGAAGGGTTACAAAAATAGCTCTAGTTACAGATTGGTAGACCCGATTTGAAATCCGACTTGTTGCTTGAAAAGCAGAAGAGTAGGGGTAGATTTTATATAGAAAACATTGTTTTCTGTAAAATGTTGGGAAAGGGGTCAAAACGGCAGTTGTTTGTGAAAGTTTAAAAAACACATGGTAGTGCATTTAGTAAAACTGCTGTAACGTAAGTTCCATACTGAATAAACCTTCTCCGCATTTGACAAGCAGAGAAGTAGAGGGAAGTTTTAATCCAATATATTTTTGTCAAACTCTTTGGTTTAGTGGTCAAAATGATAGTTGTTTTGAATTTAATGAATCTGCTAACTTCTGACATTTTTTACCGAAGCCAGAAAAACAGGCGAAGGGTTACAAAAATAGCTCTAGTTACAGATTGGTAGACCCGATTTGAAATCCGACTTGTTGCTTGAAAAGCAGAAGAGTAGGGGTAGATTTTATATAGAAAACATTGTTTTCTGTAAAATGTTGGGAAAGGGGTCAAAACGGCAGTTGTTTGTGAAAGTTTAAAAAACACATGGTAGTGCATTTAGTAAAACTGCTGTAACGTAAGTTCCATACTGAATAAACCTTCTCCGCATTTGACAAGCAGAGAAGTAGAGGGAAGTTTTAATCCAATATATTTTTGTCAAACTCTTTGGTTTAGTGGTCAAAATGATAGTTGTTTTGAATTTAATGAATCTGCTAACTTCTGACATTTTTTACCGAAGCCAGAAAAACAGGCGAAGGGTTACAAAAATAGCTCTAGTTACAGATTGGTAGACCCGATTTGAAATCCGACTTGTTGCTTGAAAAGCAGAAGAGTAGGGGTAGATTTTATATAGAAAACATTGTTTTCTGTAAAATGTTGGGAAAGGGGTCAAAACGGCAGTTGTTTGTGAAAGTTTAAAAAACACATGGTAGTGCATTTAGTAAAACTGCTGTAACGTAAGTTCCATACTGAATAAACCTTCTCCGCATTTGACAAGCAGAGAAGTAGAGGGAAGTTTTAATCCAATATATTTTTGTCAAACTCTTTGGTTTAGTGGTCAAAATGATAGTTGTTTTGAATTTAATGAATCTGCTAACTTCTGACATTTTTTACCGAAGCCAGAAAAACAGGCGAAGGGTTACAAAAATAGCTCTAGTTACAGATTGGTAGACCCGATTTGAAATCCGACTTGTTGCTTGAAAAGCAGAAGAGTAGGGGTAGATTTTATATAGAAAACATTGTTTTCTGTAAAATGTTGGGAAAGGGGTCAAAACGGCAGTTGTTTGTGAAAGTTTAAAAAACACATGGTAGTGCATTTAGTAAAACTGCTGTAACGTAAGTTCCATACTGAATAAACCTTCTCCGCATTTGACAAGCAGAGAAGTAGAGGGAAGTTTTAATCCAATATATTTTTGTCAAACTCTTTGGTTTAGTGGTCAAAATGATAGTTGTTTTGAATTTAATGAATCTGCTAACTTCTGACATTTTTTACCGAAGCCAGAAAAACAGGCGAAGGGTTACAAAAATAGCTCTAGTTACAGATTGGTAGACCCGATTTGAAATCCGACTTGTTGCTTGAAAAGCAGAAGAGTAGGGGTAGATTTTATATAGAAAACATTGTTTTCTGTAAAATGTTGGGAAAGGGGTCAAAACGGCAGTTGTTTGTGAAAGTTTAAAAAACACATGGTAGTGCATTTAGTAAAACTGCTGTAACGTAAGTTCCATACTGAATAAACCTTCTCCGCATTTGACAAGCAGAGAAGTAGAGGGAAGTTTTAATCCAATATATTTTTGTCAAACTCTTTGGTTTAGTGGTCAAAATGATAGTTGTTTTGAATTTAATGAATCTGCTAACTTCTGACATTTTTTACCGAAGCCAGAAAAACAGGCGAAGGGTTACAAAAATAGCTCTAGTTACAGATTGGTAGACCCGATTTGAAATCCGACTTGTTGCTTGAAAAGCAGAAGAGTAGGGGTAGATTTTATATAGAAAACATTGTTTTCTGTAAAATGTTGGGAAAGGGGTCAAAACGGCAGTTGTTTGTGAAAGTTTAAAAAACACATGGTAGTGCATTTAGTAAAACTGCTGTAACGTAAGTTCCATACTGAATAAACCTTCTCCGCATTTGACAAGCAGAGAAGTAGAGGGAAGTTTTAATCCAATATATTTTTGTCAAACTCTTTGGTTTAGTGGTCAAAATGATAGTTGTTTTGAATTTAATGAATCTGCTAACTTCTGACATTTTTTACCGAAGCCAGAAAAACAGGCGAAGGGTTACAAAAATAGCTCTAGTTACAGATTGGTAGACCCGATTTGAAATCCGACTTGTTGCTTGAAAAGCAGAAGAGTAGGGGTAGATTTTATATAGAAAACATTGTTTTCTGTAAAATGTTGGGAAAGGGGTCAAAACGGCAGTTGTTTGTGAAAGTTTAAAAAACACATGGTAGTGCATTTAGTAAAACTGCTGTAACGTAAGTTCCATACTGAATAAACCTTCTCCGCATTTGACAAGCAGAGAAGTAGAGGGAAGTTTTAATCCAATATATTTTTGTCAAACTCTTTGGTTTAGTGGTCAAAATGATAGTTGTTTTGAATTTAATGAATCTGCTAACTTCTGACATTTTTACCGAAGCCAGCACAAGGACGGCAAGAAACTGCACCCAAGTCAAGAGCGCTTCAAGCAACAAGTCGGATTTCAAATCGGGCTACCAATCTGTAACTAGAGCTATTTTTGTAACCCTTCGCCTGTTTTTCTGGCTTCGGTAAAAAATGTCAGAAGTTAGCAGATTCATTAAATTCAAAACAACTATCATTTTGACCACTAAAACAAAGAGTTTGACAAAAATATATTGGATTAAAACTTCCCTCTACTTCTCTGCTTGTCAAATGCGGGGAAGGTTTATTCAGTATGGAACTTACGTTACAGCAGTTTTACTAAATGCACTACCATGTGTTTTTTAACTTTCACAAACAACTGCCGTTTTGACCCCTTTCCCAACATTTTACAGAAAACAATGTTTTCTATATAAAATCTACCCCTACTCTTCTGCTTTTCAAGCAACAAGTCGGATTTCAAATCGGGCTACCAATCTGTAACTAGAGCTTTTGTAACCTTCGCCTGTTTTTCTGGCTTCGGTAAAAAATGTCAGAGTTAGCAGATTCATTAAATTCAAAACAACTATCATTTTGACCACTAAACCAAAGAGTTTGACAAAAATATATTGGATTAAAACTTCCCTCTACTTCTCTGCTTGTCAAATGCGGAAGTTTATTCAGTATGGAACTTACGTTACAGCAGTTTTACTAAATGCACTACCATGTGTTTTTAAACTTTCACAAACAACTGCCGTTTTGACCCCTTTCCCAACATTTTACAGAAAACAATGTTTTCTATATAAAATCTACCCCTACTCTTCTGCTTTCAAACAACAAGTCGGATTTCAAATCGGGCTACCAATCTGTAACTAGAGCTATTTTTGTAACCCTTCGCCTGTTTTT